>NW_028318197.1:2008214-2316785 GCF_062004578.1 Staurois parvus
TTTGCAGCTTCATGGGCGAAATCTTCCTGGATTGGGGATAGGTGAGTATAAGTGTGGTACGGAGCCGAGGGCAGGGAATTCCATAATAAAAACTGCCATACTGCAGAACAGATGTGATTGGATCTCAAGAGTATGTTTATCACTGTACTTTATATTTATCTTTTGCTTAATTACAGCATGTGATTCTGCTGTCTTTGCCATTTGGATTGAGTTGAAGTAAAATACACCGTCCACACTTCAAAATTCACAACTTTCCCCCCAAACCATATTTTTTTTTTGCAGCAGAGATTTATTGGTGCCACTAATATTGGTAAAACCTAAAAAGAGTTCTAATCTTTCCCCACTCTATACAAATTTGTTTTTACTATAATCACACTTAAAATAAAACTCATTTGGGATAGAGTAAGGGAGGATTGTAACCCCTGTCAATTTGTTTTCTTTTTTGCCATCTGTTTCCCGTTGGGAAGATTTACCTTCACATCCTGTCCCATAGCCAAACAGTGAGTGAGATAGAACCCCTACAAATTAAGGGCATCCCTTGGGGCCCCCAGGTCACCAGAACTAGTGTCTTCATTGACAGATTTCACCTCTACTACTGTTCTGATGTCAACCCAAAATTTGGGAATTTCTTTTTCATTCACTTTCAATGATAATGGTTAACTGGACAAATAGAGAGGGTGAACCTCCCTAATGGGGGCACAGACCGCAATAAAAACTTTGTAGGTGTTCTAATCCCTCTCTACTCTTTCCAAACCTTAAAAAGCATTGCCATCAGTAATTATTTAAAGCTTAGCTTTAAGGGCTAAGTGTTGGGGGGGATTGCTGAACCATATTCTTTAAGTGTTGCAAAGAAGGGGAAAAATTAGTAAAACTATTGGGTCTTTTTTGCTATCTGTGTCCCATTGGGGAGCTTCACCTACACTTCTAATCTTGGAGATACAACTGGAATTGAAATCTCCCCAAGTTGGGGGGGGGGGGTTCCACCTTTGACAGATTAGAACAGGTATCCATTTTTGGAGATATCCCTTAAGCTTCTTGTCTAGTGGAAAATATAACATTTTGGATTTCACACTACTTTTTGCTGAAGTAAAAATAGTTTCTGACACAAAAAGAGAAAGTAAATTTCCAGTAGGGACTCCAATAGTTCTAACCATTCTTACTCTATCCAAAACTATAAAAAAAGAACCAAAATTAAACTAGCTAGAGATGCACTTTAAAGGCCCATTTTACGGGGAGTTAAGTGTATGGTCAGTGAAAGTATAATACAGTATACACATTAGTTGCAGTGCCATACACCGTCACCTTAAAACTTTGAGGGCCCTGACAATGAAAACAAACGTATCAACTTAACTGTCCCTTTATCTTGTGTGCAACCGTTTGGGGAAAAAAGGTAATTTGCAAAATATGTACTGTATATATTTATATTGACCTTGAATGTTTGACCTTAATTTTATGTCCTTTTCACAATATGTACCCCAAACTGGATTCCATTGTTTAGACATGGCTCTAACGTCATCTAAACAGGATTAAAACTAAAGAAGCAGAAAATGATGTTACTTCCATTACTTTTGCCACAGTGTGAAAATCTACACAGCACACTTGCGCATTATGGCAGACTCACCTGGCTGTTTGCCCTCCTCCAACGCTAACAGAGCTAGGCTGTGAGTTCACACTGCACTGTGCATGTGCTGCAGCCAGTGTATACTATAGAAAACATTGCTAGCAGAGAGAAAATTATTTATTTATTTACTTACAAGAAGAGACATGCAAAGTCTCTTCTACAAAAGAACTGTTTTCTTTCCAGCGTTATGTTTTAAAGTGTTAGGCTTAAAATTCCCAGAGGAACCTAAGGGGCTTCTTCTTCTGACTCCTTTTAAGCAAAGATGTTAAAAATCCCTTTGGGGCAGCAAAGTTGAGGAGATCCCTATTTGTCAGGTCTAACCCCCAAATTTATACACATCTATTGACATTGTCAGCACAGCAATTACCAGCTTACACACAGCAATGGGCCACTGATTTTGGTTCGGAAATGACTGATGAAGACAGCCCTCACATCTGGGTCAACATTAAATCTAGCTTGTTTAATGAATTGGTGACCAAATCTAATTACAAGGCGCTCACAGACTGATAAATGGTGGCTGTTAGATACACACATTAATTCATGCACCCCTGTGCTCCTGAGGATGTGGACAGAGGGGGACTTTTTATCATATATGGTGGACATGCTCTATGGTTCAGCAGTTCTGGACAGAAGTGTTCAATACACTGACCATCATAATTAGATCCGAAATACATACTCCTAAATATGAAGCTGCCTGATCTTCTTAAGCGCCAAATCCATCCAATGACTCATCTTCTTACAGTTGCTAAGCAAAATATTAGGCCTGAAAACATCTACTCTTTCCAATACCAAGTCCTTATGCAGGTTATGGTCCATGAAAAATAGAAGCTACAAAGGTATCTGACAAATGCCAAATACTTGATACCCTTTGCCCCCACGCTTCCCCCCCCCCGACTTCTGCTTCATTCCCATCCTTTCCTCCCCCTCAATCTGTGGTGTCAACCCTTCTCTCCCCCTTTCTCCCCTCTTCTCTTCTCTTCCTCTCTGTTGCTTCAGGACGAATCATGTTCCAGGTAAGGGGGAACCAAATTATATGAAATGACTGACTGCTCAGTACTGTTCCTATTTCTGTTTTGTAAATAAAATTTCTTTTTGTTCCACATGAATCTGTCTAAGGAACATACTCCTACACGCTGGTTCCATCTACAGTATGTACAGGCAAGTACAATACAATTGCATTCTATTGAAACTTAAAAAAAGATGATTGAACCATTAAGTGCTATAATAGTTTCCTAATTTGATAACGAAATATTATAATATAGTATTACTGGTTCAAACCGCCACATAATTAAATAATAGCCATCCATTTATAGTGGTCTTAGAAACGGAAGCTGTTGATGAAAATCATTGTCACCTTCTGTTCATATGATAATAAGTGAATGAGGACTGAACAAAAGGTAAGATCCTGCAGGAGTTTTTAGTCTACAGGAGATCTTCAAACCCAACAAGTTTCTCAACCCTTTGGTGCCTACTTAAAACTATAATTTCAATTTTTGGTGAAGCTGGCCTTTACAACTATAAAAGTCATAATTTGCTGTCATGAAAATGTAAGCATTTTTTTTCTTTATGAAATAATAGTGAAAAGCACCATGTGAGGAAAGCAGCAGTAAAAACTACATGAAACTACTCTTTTCAAAAGAAAGATCAATGAATTTGGTTCATTATGCTGCATTTGCAATTAGGACATGCTAATGTGAGCATTCAAGCAATATTATCATGAGATAATATCACCTGAGGGGCCGCTTTAGCATGATTTTAGTGCTATTGCAGTTTCATGAATAACATCCAATGTCCATACACAACAAAAATTAACCCATTTCTTGTTCAACCCTTTAGCTGTGCAAACCTGTAAACAAGATAACAAATATATCTTTCATGTGAAAAAAAAATCTCAAAATACTAAAAGTTAAATGTTTCAAAACATTTAAAATGTTGTAATGTCACTAGAAATGACATGAGTAGAAGAGTTATCAGTATTCATGTACTATAATGAGATGGTCTAAAGATGTGGAAAAGTCCATGGTCTGTCCATAGAAAATAAAATATGCTTAAGCCGAATTAAGGAAAAAGAGCATTTTTTAAAACCTGACAAACATGGGCTGGTGCTTGTTCTGTAAGTAAGGATGTTGCACATTAACACTTATTCTGTTTTGTATGTAAAGTGTAATTCTTATTATCTGTTCGTATTCTATATTTTTTGATACTGCACAGTGTGTGCATGGGCACGGTTCACATTTTTACAAGCAGCTTTTTGCAGCTTCATGGGCGAAATCTTCCTGGATTGGGGATAGGTGAGTATAAGTGTGGTAGGGAGCTGGGGGCAGGGAATTCCATAATAAAACTGCCATACTGCAGAACAGATGTGATTGGATCTCAAGAGTATATTTATCACTGTACTTTATATTTATCTTTTGCTTAATTACAGCATGTGATTCTGCTATATTTGCCATTTAGATGGAGTTGTAATAAAATGCACTGTCTGCACTTCAAAATTCATAACTTTTCCCCAAACCATATTTTGTTTTTACAGCAGAGATTTACTGGAGCCACTAATATTGGTAAAACCTAAAGAGTTCTAATCCTTCCCCACTCTATCCAAATTTGTTTTTACCATAATCACACTTGAAATAAAACTATAGGCAAAATGTTTTTTTTTTTAGATAGAGTAAGGGAGGATTGTAATCCCTGACAATTTTTCTTTTTTTTGCCATCTGTGTACCATTGGGGAGATTTACCTTCACTTCCTGTCCCATAGCCAAACAGGAAGTGAGATGGAACCCCTACAAATTAAGGGAATCCCTTGGGGTCCCCAGGTAATCAGAACTAGTGTTCCATTTGACAGATTTCCCCTCTACTACTGTTCTGATGTCAACCGAAAATTTAGAATTTTCTTTTACATTCACTTTCAATGATAATGGTTAACTGGACAAATAGAGAGGGTGAATCTCCCTAATGGAAGGCAGCATTAAAAACTTTGTAGGTGTTCTAATCCCTCTCCACTCTTTCCAAACCTAAAAAAAAAAAGGATTCCCTTTAAGAAATTCTTTAAAGCTTAACTTTAAGGGTAAGGTGTTGGGGGGATTGCTGAAACATTTTCTTTGAGTGTTGTGAAAAAGGGGAAACATTAGTAAAACTATTGGGTCTTTTTTGTTGTCTGTGTCCTATTGGGGAAGTTCCCCTGCACTTCTAGTCTTGGAGATACAACTGGAAGTGAATGAAAATCTCCCCAAATTATGGGGGGAGGAATTACACCTTTGACAGTAGTAACAGGTTAGAACAGATGTCCATTTTGGGAGATATCCCTAAAGCTTCTTATCTAGACGAAAATTTTACATTTTGGATTTCCCATTACTTTTTGTTGAAGTAAAAATAGTCACTAACACAAAAAGAGAAAGTAAATTTCCAGTACAGACACCAGTAGTTCTAACCATTCCTAGTCTATCCAAAAGTATAAAAAAAAGAACCAAAACTAAATTGGCTAGAGATGCACTTTAAAGGGTCATTTTACAGGGAGTTAAGTGTATGGTCAGTGAAAGTATAACATTCACATTAGTTGCAGTGCCATATGCATTCACCTGAAAACTATGAGGGCCCTGACAATGAAAACAAATGTATCAACTTAACTGTCCCTTCATCTTGTGTGCAGCCTTTAGGGAAAAAGGTAAATTTGCAAAATATGTATATATTTATATTGACCTTGAATGTTTCAAATCTTTATATTGACCTTAATTTTATGTCCTTTTTACAACATATACCCCAAACTGGATTCCATTGTTTAGACATGGCTCTAAGGTCAACTAAAAAGGATTAAAACTAAAGCAGCAGATAATGATGTTACTTTCATTGCTTTTGCCACAGTGTGCAAATCTGCACAGCACACTTGCGCATTATGGCAGACTCACCTGGCTGTTTGCCCTCCTCCAACGCTAACAGAGCTAGGATGCGAGTTCACACAGCACTGTGCATGTGCTGCAGCCAGTGTATACTATAGAAAACATTGCTAGGAGAGAGAAAATTATTTATCTATTTACTTAACAGAAGAGACATGCAATGTTTCTTCTTCTACAAAAAAATTGTTTTCTCTCTAACGTATTGTTTTAAAATGTTAGGCTTAAAATTCCCAGAGGAACCTAAGGGGCTTCTTCTTCTGACCGATTTTGAGCAAAGATGTTAAAGATCCCTTTGGAGCAATAATGTTGAGGAGATCCCCATTTGTCAGGTCTAACCCCTAAATTTATACACGTCTGTTGACATTGTCAGTGAAGCAATTTCCAGCTTACACACAGCAACTGGCCACTGATCTCGGTTCACAAATGACTGATGATGATGAAGACAGCCCTCAAATCTGGATCAACATTACATCTAGCTTGTATAATGATTTGGCGATCAAATTTAATTACAGTGTGCTCACACACTGGTAAATGGTGCCTGTTAGAATCACACATTAAATCGTTCACCTCTGTGATTCTGAAGATATGGACAGAGGGGTAATTTTTTTCATATATGGTGGACATGCTCTGTGGCTCAGCAGTTCTGGACAGAAGTGTTCAGTACACTGACCATAATACTTAGATCAGAAATACTTGCTCTTGAATATGAAGCTTCCTGACCTTCTTGAGCTCCAAATCCATCCAATTACTCATCTTCTCACAACTGCTAAGCAAAGTATTAGGCCTGAAAACATCAGAAATTAAAAAAAAAATGATTGAACTATTAAGTGTTAAGTGTATGAACAATACATTTACAACAAGAAATTTTAATATTAATGAGTTTTTTTTACAATCTTTCTATGTGTGTAGCTAAAAGCTAAAGTCAAAAGTGATTAACAGTTTAAATGTACTTCTTTATAAAATCAAAATAAAAGGATTATCTATAACATGGGAAATGCATTACAGTAAGAATAAATATTTAATCACACTACATACACAAGCAAAGATTTTAGGGGACTGAGTATCTAAATTTGGAAGCTTCTGTTACATTTTGACTCTTCAACTAAAGCTGTGCATAGACATTAGAGAATGTTTCCTGATCTGGTCATCCACAGTTAGCTTGGGGAGCCTACATATGTCTGTGGGGCTATTTTCCCCTGGATGTTCCCCTTGACCACAGTGGAATTTTACCTCTGGAGACTGTAGACACTGTAGATGTGCACAACGAAAAATTTGTTTAGTTTCGGATTTATTTGCTAAGTCAACAATTTCAGTTCATTTCATCATATTCATTTCATCATTTGTATATTTGGATTCATTTTGTATATTCATTGTTCTGAATCAATTCATATTTTTGGAAGTTATTTCGGAAGATTCTGATTCATTCCTGATGTTGTTATATTATTTCAGCGACTTGCTTGCAACTTCTGTGCAACTTGTTTGTGACTTTAATGCAACTTGCTTGAAACTTTGGATTTGGCCAAGCATAACAATACAGAGTGTGAAACATATTATTAAACTTACAAAACCCTCTGAAGTTGCAAATGAACGAAACAAATGAATACAAATAAAATAGCTGTTTTCATTATAATTTACTTCGGATTCGTTGAAATTTGTTACTGTTGTGACTACATCTGAATCTCCGAGTAAGGAAAATTTTGTCCTAATTTCAATTTGTAACAAAATTAAACACATATGTCCAGTAGAAGTGCCCAGAGCAAAACCTCTCTATCGGGATTACTTCTTTTACACAGAACATCTTCTTATTTTACTTGTAACTAGGGATGGGCAAAGTTGAGAGTTTGTAATTCCCCCAAATTTCAGCAAAAAAACTGGAGACTTCAGAGAAATGTTGCAGCTCTGGCAAAATGCATTGGAGTCAGTAGGAAAGGCAGAAGGTGCAATGGGCTTTAAATGTCTCCTAAGTGCTATGAAAGCACCTTTCAACTATCCTGAACCTGTTCCTGTGCAAAAATATGGATCTTTATTAGTTTATTATGTTATTTTTTTCTCACTGAGAGAAAAAAAGTGAGCAGAAAGTAAGAAAAAATATTTAAAGTGACATTACTCAAATAATATTTAAATACACAAAAAACAAGGAAAAAGCCAGACACAAAAATTAGTAAAGTAAATTTTTTTCAAAAAGCGAGATTGAAAGTTTCAGAGTTAACAATACTTCGCCAATATGAATTCATTAATTTTGTGGTAAAATCAATTTTGTTGAAATCGTTTCACTCATTGTTAGTTGTAACCTGGCTAGGAATATAGCGACAATGTGTCAAAAATTTTACATGAGACAATTGTATTTTTGCTAACAGTATAAATTGTGTTAGAAGCTGTCTCTTTCTCTTCATTACCTATAATCACAGGGCTACTGTGCCTAAAAGCTAAAGTTGAACCAGGAATTCAGCCACTTTGTAAAATGTGCATGTTTACTCTGATTTAAGTCTGATGAGATGTCACCTTGTGGCATTATTTACTGTCAGTTTTATGGAGCTCTGATAGGATAGCTATCACTATACTCTGGGGCTCTGCTCACCCTTCCCCTCTGCTGCCCATTCATAGAAGCCTTTGTATTTTGTGAATAAGTTCACATATTGCAAAGTGCTCTTGGACAGGAGGAGGGGAGGGGAGGGGCAGGCAAAGTAGCTGCATGTGACTCTGCAACTGATGAAGCTGAAATGAGAAGGTCCAGCATTGAAGCTTTGGAAATGTAGTGATAGCTATCCTCCCAGAGCTCCATAAAACTGTAAGATGTAAATTAAAGAGATAAGTCCACAAAGTGGCATGCACCATGTTGGACTTAACTCATAGTATGCCTCCAAATTTTACAAAGTGTCTGAATCCCTGGAATTCTACTTTAATCTGGCTCTTCAGCTCTTGCAATGTCCCCCCATCTCTCTCTACTGGCACAAACATGCAAATTTTCTAAAACTCCATCTATCCATCTATGTCTCCATGCTTTATTTTACTGGAAAAATCACTTTGAAATACACACCCTAGCATATTTGGCTGTGGCCATCTTGAGTAAGTGCAGATGATTCATGTAGCAGTTACTTCCTGGAAATCATCTGCCCATAGCTCAGGGATTGGCTGACCTGAAAACCCTCTTCTCCCGAAGACTCCTGGGATGTGTGACATAATTTGCATAGACATGAAAATCAGGAAGTAAGTAATTAAATGAAATAAAAAAAGTTAAAACAAGTAAATATGATATAATTTCCTATCTATGTACTAATGTTAGCAGCATAAGGATTAGAAATACTCCATGTTGATTGAGAGAGTGAAGTTCTGCTTTAATGATTGTTCAGTTGCTGCCTGCCATCTAGTGTATGTAGGCACCTTTATTCTACCATTCTATCGATGTCCTCCAAGCAGCACTGAGTCTATCTAACTTCTGAATCCCCTTGTTATCTATCTTTTTCTTCTCCCCTAGGCCAGTTGTCTTGGTCAATCCCACTGCTACCCCAGTCACGCTAAAAAAGATCAGATATCAAAACCACACAAGGCATACTGAGGATAGCAACGGAGAGACAAAAAGAAAGTTTGACAACTTATGCAGCTACAACCAATAACTAGAAGAGTAGGGAAAACTTTCACTTAAGTGCAAGGAGTCAGAGTGAATGAACTGTAAATACTCTATTCCAGCAAGGAAAATGCTTTCCTATGCCATGGCATGTGTTTGCTAGGTGAAAATCCATCCCTGCCTATAATCATACTTTACACTTTCTGAAATAGAAAAGAAAACATTTTAGCACCAGAATCTTCAGGCATGAGCTTGTCAGACAGACAAGAAGAACACAAAATATTATGCAATAAAATCGTGTTGCAGACTACAGGAAAACACATATTCGAAAACACAAATATAATATCAAGATTTTCAGGTCTATTGCAGTGGAGCTGCCAATTTATTTTGTTGAAAAAAAATTGTGCTATACAACCTTATTCATTTTTAAAACTGTCAGATAAATGGAGAAAAAAACCCTACAGTAGGCGGTATATTCCCCCATCCCCTGCTTTCTGCAGGGTACATTTTAGATTTGATGTGGTGCTAATTGAAGCTGCCGTTGTATTGTCCTATGGTATTTTAATAAATTGGCTGAACCCCATGGTGTCACCTTGTACCTTTGTCTCTCTCATTCCCACTTCCTAAGTATCAGGGTTATTTTAATAAATGCACTTTCATTTGCACAATGGGAACAATCTTGCAAAAAGATATAGTTCCATTTCAAAACCTTTTTTCATGTGAACTTGTTGTTGCGCCTACCAATTTGAACAGCATTTCATCTACAATCAGAATGTTTTTCTTTTCAGCGTGTGTTGAAAAGGCGTAATTGGAAAGCTTTTAATGTATGTAGAGAAGAAGAAGAAAGACAAAGAGACAGCAAAATATAACAAGGATTTGGAACAGAGAGTAATTTGAGGGGGTGTAACTCATTCCTGCTGTGCTTTAGGCTGTTCTATGGTTCATGGAAATATGTTTAAGATCTATGATGTCACATGAATCGTGATTATGATTAACTACTGCACTAAATATATATAATTTTTTTTTTAACAAACAGTTCACAAAAGTCATTTACAGAAAATTCCTTTGAATATTTTTACAATATAACTTGGAAAGCTTTGTTTGATGGTGACCGTGATAGCTTGTCCATAGTTGCCGCGGTGCATTGTATTCCCGATCAACTGTTTTGGGCAGCACAGTGGCTAAATGGTTAGAACTTCCGCCTGGCAGTACTAAAGTTGTTGTTTCGAATCCCAACCATGGCACCTCCTGCCTGGCATTTGCATGTTCTCCCTGTACCTGCGTGGGTTTCCACCGGTTTTCTCCCACACTCCAAAGACATACTGGTAGGTTAATTGGATCCTGTCTAAATTGGCCCTAGTATGTGTATGTATGAATTTGAGTTAGGGACCTTAGATTGTACACCCCTTGAGGGTTAGGGACTGATGTGAATGTGCAATATATACGTAAAGCGCTGTGTAAATTGATGGCGCTCTATAAGTATCTGAAATAATAATAATAAAAACAAACAAACAAGCATATACAGTACACCTATAGTAGCCTTAGATAGCACTTTCAATTATTCCAGGGTATGCCAAGCACAGTGGCTCAGTGATTAATGCCATTCCTTATAAAACTGGGGTACTTCGTGTTAATAGAGCATGGTTTGATTTACTAAATTCAACAAGGCTGTTCACTTTGCAAAGGGGTTTTCGCTTTGCAAGGGAATTTCAACTTATCTTATTAGTGAATAAGGTGAATCTCAGATGACTTCT
Source organism: Staurois parvus (assembly GCF_062004578.1). Lineage (NCBI taxonomy): Eukaryota > Metazoa > Chordata > Amphibia > Anura > Ranidae > Staurois > Staurois parvus. The sequence goes on from NW_028318197.1 coordinate 2,019,045, forward strand.
ATTATGCACTCACATGCAAGCAAAAAAATAAATAATTTTTATATATTCATTTAACATGATTGGGTATTCAATGCAAAGTGGATTTTCACCGCATTTTCTAAGCTAAGGGGAAATTTTTTTGCAAAGTAAACATTGCTCTTAGTAAACCTATCTCCCCCACCTCCTTTCAAAATCAGCCCCCTTGTTTTTGTGTTAGTCTTTTCAAGGATTTATAGCTTTGCATTTCAAGGATTTATAGCTTTGCATTTCAAACCATGATAACCAGGGCATCCAAGAAAAATACAAACGAATGCCTCATTGTATAGCACCACAAAATATGTAGCTTTTAATTTTTAAATTAGTAAAAATACTACAAATCATTTTTAGTTCTTTTGATGATTTCTAGGAAAATAGGCAAACAAACCTATATTTAATGGCAGGATTCCCCAAACCATAACTTGTACTTCTTACTGTATGTGGTGCTTAGTTCCCTAATATTGCTAGTGCGACCCTACAAGGTGTGTTGCATCCATGTAAAATCTTCAGCATCATCTAAACACACAATAAAAACATAATAACAGATTGTATGTATTTCATATTATTCATAATGTTGAGCATTTGATTATAATTTTTACTATTATTTTAATCAAAATTGTGCTTTTGAAAACTTTTTTCATGCATTAGGTGTATACCATAAGAGCCTGTTGCTTTATGCAGCTTTATTAAGATGGTATAAACTTTAATAAGAGTTTTTCAGCATATATTCTTTGGGGTGTTTTATTTTGACAATGAAAAAAAAAATTGCAGATAAAGTAACATTAAAAAATTAAAAAGGGATAACACTTACCTCTTCTATGCAATATTTCACAGAAACCATGCTGTCCTCTTCCTGCACCCACTGGGGTGGTAGGCTCTTCTTGTCCTTTGGGTACCTTTACTAGCAAGTGGGGTGTTAAGGAGGCACCTGTATATGCACTCTCCTTTGGGGTCCCACGGCTGTCCATAGACACACACAGTGCCGGTAAGCTGTGTCCCGCTCTCTCCACACAGATGTTGGCTCTGCTACATTTAGTTTCTCTTGTGAATCCAGGAACTGAGGGGAGCAACAATGGTGCTACAGTCAGCATTGGAAAGGTGACATAGAGCAAAGTAAATGTTTAAGTATGAAGGAAGTAGAACAGGTTGTGGAGTGTTTTTTTATCTTATTGTAGGAATGCATTAAGGTAAAAAAACATTTAGACTTTATTACTACTTTAAGAATTAAGGATAAGGCCTTTGAGGCCTACAAAAATGAAAAAATGGTGCCTGAATGGCAGTCATCTTCAGGTACCTGAATGTACCATTCTGAAATTCACAAAACCAGGGTGTACTGCTATAAAAATTGATACCAGCATGTACTAACTCCTCCCCCATCCCCCACCCCTGTACATCACTACTGGCCTCTAAATGTTATGGGAATTCACTGTTCAATAGATAAGTGCTGGGTGGGTCAGAGTGCTTCTCTTGTGCACCTTCTATGCACAGGATACTTCCTTGAACATTTTATTATTAACAAAAAACCAAAGTAGCAACTAGATATCAGTTGGGAATTTAAACACGATCCACCCCTGAATACATCCTTTTTTTAATAAATTGTTCCACGGGTGCTATTGTGTCTGAAGCTGGGCAGATAAAGTAATCTTCACCTCCTCCTTATCTTAGCTCACGGTCAGCCATTATATTTGAATGTAGCTAATAATCTAACACAAAGGACCTCTATTTAAGTGAATGCAGTCTATCAATTCAGTGGGAACAAATGTGCTGAAAGAGCTGAAAGGTCAATATTGCTTTAGTTAAAAAATGAATGTCCACAGTGTATGAAGAAAGATTTACATACTGTGTACCCATATGATTTTATCATATTATTCCGTAATTACCCTGTTTCATTGTGTTCTGGGTAATATCATCCATAATAGGAGACAAAAGGCTATGAAAGGTCAGAATAAAAAATACTTTTTGACTTGGTCTTCAGCAACTAGTTATTTCTGGATACCAGGGTATCGGGTGTTTATATTGAAATGGAAAGTAGTAATATGAATATTCTGATTGACAGAATTAAAAGTAGGAATGAGTAGAAAGGCTTCTGAAAAATTTGTTATTAAAGATGCGCACTGATCTAGAAAAGGAAGGAGGGTGTGCAGGGGCAGACTGACCATTTGGAAACTCGGGAACTGCCCGAGGGCCCGAGGTCAATAGGGGGCACCATGAGATGCCCCTGGTACCTTTTTCATAGGCTTTTTTGAGTTTGGGCAAGGACACAGGGGCCCCATGATCCCCTATTGCCCAGGGGCCCCATGAGTTGTCAGTTCACCCCTGAGGGTGTGACAACTGGGACCCTAATGAACAAAATGTAATATGCTATGTGTGATGAGGCAGAAATATACCTGTGCCATGTTGTTTCATGACACAGGTATATCGATGATATCCTTAATCTGTGGTCAGAAGCAACTGATTCAGAGTATACCAATGGGCCAATACCTGAAACTTGGGCACAACTGTGCAAACATGATTGATTTTGAACATGAAACAAAATAACTTTAAATACATCTGCAATGAGCATATATATACAGTATACAGACAAAGGCTAGCTCCTGGGATTTATTTTTATATCAGTACTCAGGGGCAGACTGACCATTTGGAAACTCAGGCACTGCACGAGGGCCCGGGGTGAGTAGGGGGCCCCATGAGATGCCCCTAGTACCTTTTTCTTAGGATTTTTTGGGTTTGGGCAAGGACACAGGGGCCCCATGATCCCCTATTGCCCGGAGACCCCATGAGTTTTCAGTCCACCCCTGTCAGTACCATTATCCTAAAAGTCTCAATATAACCTACATCAGTTCTGTAGTCAAGCCTCTCTAGTTTGTTGATGAGATGCCAGGCATTATTTTTAGAAAAAGTTGCTCAATGCATAATAAGCTAGTGCCTAGTCCAGACATGACAAATGAGACCAAATGAGACATCCTTCTACATGGGATATTCAAATGTGGATCAGGCCCCTACTATCAATTTATACAGGAAGGGACAGTTTATTGGTTACTGAATGGCAAAACCTACAGTATAAGTCTCAACATTTTGTAATTGTAAAACAGCTGGTGTTTCCTGTTTAATGACAAACAAATGTGAAGCATACTATGTAGGGAAAACTGCAAAGAATTTATGATCAAACTTACACTATAGGTAATAGAAATTTGTAAGCACCAAGAGCACGACAGTTTGCCAGGTTTCATAATTATCAGACAGATGGATTACGATTTATGGTGCTAGATTCAATCCATCAAAATGTAAAGGGTGTGAACCTTGACAAGCAAGTTTTACAGCATGAGAATACATGGATAAATGACCCTAGTGCCACTGTAACACCTGGTTTGAGAGATAAATTAAGCTTTACACCATATGTAGACTAAAAGGGTTGTATCACCCTTTACAATGAATAGAATGCTTATGCTAACATTAACTAAGATGGCAAGTGATGATGGTATAGACCGGGTGTCGGCAACCCGCGGCTCCGGAGCCGCATGCGGCTCTTTTTCACCTTTCCTGCGGCTCCGGAGCACACTGCCCACCAGGTGACAGGCAATAGGGTCGGCAAGCCGCGGCTCTTTTAATGCAGCTCTTCTGTGTGCCGGGCGCCTGCTGGCAAACATTGGCTGTCAGGATGTAGGCGGGGCAGCGTGACGAACTCCTCTCCTCTCACAGTCCGCCCTGAAGACCAGAACGGCGCGGGAACACAGCGAGAGGAACGCGCGGAGCAAAGGTAAGTGAATTGACACAATATGGGGAATGAATTACTATATGGGGGATGAATTACTATGGGGGATGAATTACTATGGGGGATGAATTACTATATGGGGGATGAATTACTATGGGGGATGAATTACTATGGGGGATGAATTACTATGGGGGATGAATTACTATGGGGGATGAATTACTATGGGGGATGAATTACTATATGGGGGATGAATTACTATGGGGGATGAATTACTATGGGGGATGAATTACTATATGGGGGATGAATTACTATGGGGGATGAATTACTATATGGGGGATGAATTACTATGGGGGATGAATTACTATATGGGGGATTAATTACTATGGGGGATGAATTACTATATGGGGGATGAATTACTATGGGGGATGAATTACTATATGGGGGATGAATTACTATGGGGGATGAATTACTATATGGGGGATGAATTATTATAGGGGGGATGAATTACTATAGGGGGGATGAATTACTATATGGGGGATGAATTACTATATGGGGGATTAATTACTATGGGGGATGAATTACTATATGGGGGATGAATTACTATAGGGGGGATGGATTACTATGGGGGATGGATTACTATGGGGGATGAATTACTATATGGGGGATGAATTACTATAAGGGGGATGTATTTTCAGTTTTAAAAATGTTTCTCTCAAAATAAATTTCAATCGTGGTTTTGGCAAGATTTGGCTCAATTGAAAAAAAAGGTTGCCCACCACTGACCTAAGGCTATGATTGTGATTATGACGATACACTGTGGCCCTGATTAACCCTTTGCTTACTGGGCCCTTAAACCCCCTTCATGACCAGAGCGCTTTTTGCAATATATGCAGTGTGGGATTTGTTTTAAATGTTGCAATGGTTTTGCGGCTCCCAGTCTTTTTTTCCCTCTCAGAAACGGGTCCAAGTGGCTCTTTATGTCTTAAAGGTTGCAGACCCCTGGTATAGACCATTCCTTATTTTATTCCACATTGTTGGTTTTGCCTAGAAGTACAAATTAGACTGAGACCAGGGATAGATTATGGTAGTCAATGCTGCTTTTCAACCTTTAATTCAATGTTTTAATTGCTAGTTTGCATTGTTTTATTGAATTTGACCATATTTGGACAATGACATCAGGGAACTTTTGTTTTATTTTTAAGGTTGTCAAAAAGTGTCCGTGTTTTTATATACAGTTTTCATTTATTTTTTAAATTAGTACTGGTACCATGTGCCCCGTTCTCATTCACATAGGGGGTGGTCAGTATCTGGGGGGCCTCCTACTGTTAAAGAGAGCTTTCAGGTTCTAATAAGCCTTTGCTCACAGATTCCCAAAACTGCAAGGACAGGTGGCTTGTACTCATAGATATGGGGACAAGGTACTTTGCAAGGGGATTCCCCCTAGTAAGGTACCCCCCAGTGGCGGACTGACAACTCATGGGGCCCCCGGGCAATAGGGGATCATGGGGCCCCTGTGTCCTTGCCCAAAGTCAAAAAAGCCTATGAAAAAGGTACCAGGGGCATCTCATGGGGCCCCCTTCTGACCCTGGGCCCTCAGGCAGTGCCCGAGTTTCCAAATGGTCAGTCCGCCCCTGGTACCCCCCCCCCCCCCCCCATGTTGAGGGCATGTCGCCTGTTACAGTTCAAAAGGAGGATTCGGGTATGCATTTTAGTGGAGACCCAACTTTTTTGTTGTTATTGTGTAGGGCCCCCCCTTCAGTCTGATATGGAATTGGCCCCATACTAAATTTTTTTTTCGTATGTGTGGGTTCCCCTATTTACATCTACTTCAGCCCTCAGCTAGGATAAGACTCTGGTATAGATGAACAGAATAATGGATGTCTTTTCAGTTTTGCATACATCATACAGATGCATTTCACAGCCAGAGCATCCCCCAGACAAATTATTTAAAGAATTTAGCATTTTTAATGATGTCCTGCTAATATCAAAATCACTGCTCTGACAAATTGATTTTTTTATGTTTGCTTTTGTACATGTTCCACCACTCATATAATTTGTTTGACAATCCCTTGCCTATAAGCCTAGAAAATGGTCATTACCATTTTTTAACATTCAACTCACATTGACCTGAAATGTAATAATGTTCATCAAACCAAAAACCAGGTATGTTCGACTACCCCTACTGAGCAGGGGGGGAATGTCAGAGCTCTTCAAAGAACCCACTGCTTCCACACCAGGAGCAAGGAAAACTTTACAACAACTTTTGGTTCGATGCACCTAGAATGCATTTGAAAGTTAAATTGAAAGTTACCTTGGGCTTTACATTTCCAATATAATTTTGTTTGATCTACCCAAGAAACACATCTAATAAAAAATTTTAGTTTGGCTTTTATGAACATTGCATAATTGATTCAATTTGATTCAATAAATAAGAGCTGCACAGTGGTTAAAGTCAATTCAAATGAATACTGAAACATGCAAATATATATTGACTAAGCAAAAAAAAATGGAAAAAAAAAACATTATTTGTCAGAAAGTTCTTGTCATTGGCATTTCAGGTAAGATGGCTTTTCATAATAATTGAATGCAGTCATTTTTTTGCCACTATGTTTTTATACAGAAGTTTCTTTAGGGACTATTGTGATGGGGTAACATGCATGTTGGTGTGAATCAGTGCCATTTATTCTAAATGGCACTCAAACGCACCTTGCCAACTGACATGCATTGTTGCACAACATAAGGCAACACACTAACATGCTGTCAAAAATGCTATATGTACATTTTCAATGCATTTTGGTGATCATCTCCCTTTATCAACTTAAATGAGCAAATAAATGAAGACTCAAAACCAAATTAAAGACCTGGCATTTTCTTGGCATAGCAATTTGAATTGGATTATGGAAATTATGTTAATCTGTACTGAAGGATGTCTATATTAAGAGGAGGACCATAATGAGTGAGGGGTCTGTGCCAAGGGAAGTGGTCTTTATGGGAGGGTCTATAATGAGGAGGTGGGCTGGAAGGGTGTCTCTATTGAGGAAGGGGGGTCTAGAGTTAGAGGGGGTCTATAGCGAGAGAGGGGTCTGTACTGAGGAAGGTATTCTGTACTGAGGAGAAGGTCTGAGAGAGAGGGGTCTGTACTAATGAAATGAGTCATTTCCTTTTTCCCCATTTCTATGGGCCAAATTATGATCCTGCACACAGTCCCGCTGATTTCATAAAATGCCCCTGAATATCAGTTGCAAGAAAAGTGTAGGTGAATAAGATCTTTTTCCATGTTGGAGTAAATTATGTTGCACATTCAAATCTGCAACAAATTCATTTATACATTTCGAAAAGTTACATGAATCTGTCATAATCTGCACAATTCTTCCATGGGCGGGAGACAGATTTCTAATGAGCGTCTACAACACTTTTTATGAATTATATTTTGTATAAATGCATCTACATGTGATAGTATTTGATGATTAAATTTGTTTGAATTTTATACTCCTCTGTCTATATTTTTACCCACATTTATATGCTGATGCTCATCAGTGAAGCTGACAACCAAAATGACAATGGCAGGGTTTAGGCAAACTGCAACATCGCCAGTGGTCGAAGCAACAGTTTAATTTTATTTTAGAGAGGGAATAACATGAAAACATGGGAATAAAAGGTGACCATTGTAAGTCTGCTAGTGTTACAGTTTACCTCATCACTCTCATATTTTGTGGACATTCTTAGCTCAGAACAAAACGAACCAGCTGGAACAAAGTGAACCATTCTGCCTCCAGTAGGGGCAAAATTAAATTCGGCCACTAGATGGAGCCGGTAATAAATGTATTGTTTTACAAAAACTTGAGACTGTGACTTGAGACAGATAAGGTTAAGAGTTAATAAAAATACCCATAATTCTGAGAGAAAAGGCATAGATGCTCCATGGGAAATCAGACTCCATCTTAGAGACTGGGAGAGCAGGAGCTAGCTATCAGAGCACGTGTGAAACTTGCATCCTTTTGCATCCCCTAATGGGAGCATCGCAGGTGAGAATTGTCACGATCTCACGGTCGCCGCCACCAACATGAGACAAACGCACGACCGCGACTAATAGTAATACGTCACGCCCACGGCGTCAGACCCCAGACCTTCTCACCAACTCATGACCGAAGGACCGGCCGATCTAAAACCGCAGTGTGACACGCGTAACAAGGCCCCACCCAGCTGCACCCTGCACAGCGATTGTCCAGCTAATGGGCTACAATCGGTGCCTGCAGCCTGAATGCGCTTGTTACTGGGTTGGGTTAATTACGCAACTAACCCTCTACTGCCACCACCACTTTTGTCGGAGACTGGGAAACTCCGGTTATCAAATATACACTATAATGATTGAAAAGTCGCCTGTCCAATACGGTAATCGCAGGCCGATTGGGCAGAGGATTAAACAAACACAGTAGCGTCTCTTCAAAGGCAGGAATTTGTGAATTGCAAGTAAGCATTTAGAAACAGTTTAACACTTTCAGAAAGAAAGATTTATTATTAAAAGAGTCAAACAGGTGCAATAAAATATTTACAAAGAAAATGTAACTATATATATATATATATATATATATATATATAGGCATATAAAGGTACAGCAAAGAGATAATAGGAAGGACGTTAAAGGGTTAAGTTACTTGCCAATATGCCTTGGTTTGTAAGCAGATCCAAGTGCAGAGCAGGAAGGGTCTTTGATCTCCTCTGTTACGATGTTAAACTCAGGAGATGTGCTTTTCTTCTTAGCTTACCAGCCTGTCTCTTTTTTAAAATCCCTCTGCAAGGGGGGGTGGCTCTGAATACTGGCCATTACGCTGTTTTGGAAGGGGACAGAAGAACTCTGAATTAGAACCAACATCTGTCATAATCCATGACATGAATCATAGGGGGAAAAAAAACCTGACTTGAGGAATATTCATTTCATTCTGACATCTTTACTGTTAGGTTCTGTGAGGTTTCAACTTCTTTCAAGTCCGGGGAGAAGCTGCCTTATCTGTTTTATGATGGGTGAGCCTACACAAGGTCTGGGATCAGTGCTTCCCAATGCTCTGATGAGCTGGCCTTATCATGATTTTAGGTGAGAAAGGTTACACTTTCGCAGACTGCCTGGCACCGGACTGAGGATGCCTTAACTTGGGTTGACCCCCCCCATCTGTCAGGATATAAGGTTTGCCTCTCAGGAAGGGAGGGGGTAGGGACTGTAGGACTGAGAAATACTTCCAATAAAAAGAAAAGGAAAAGGGGAACTCCGCGTCCAACTCTGATGAGCAAGTTTGCTACAAGAATCACTAATCGTCATCTATAGCCTAACTATTCATTGTGTTTTCTGTACATTCTTACATTGTTTGTATGTATTTCTCATCTGTTTTTTCCTAATATTTTCACCCACCTTGTTTTGTTAATAAAGCTTCAAGATTATATTCAGTCTGGCTTATGGCAGAATAGAATGGTTTAGCTGCATGTTGAGCTACACACAGGGAAATGTGTAGTGAGGACAGAACATGAACCATCCACTGGACTTTTTCACTCCAACAATATTTTAACATTACAAACTGCTCACAGATTTGTAGATTTTTAATTAGTCACCCCAGAACTCTAAAGTACCTCTGCAGCAGAGGCGGACTGACCATTCAAGCACTTGGCACTGCCCGAGGGCCCGGGGTCAGTAAGGGGCCCCATGAAATGCCCCTGCTGCCTTTTTATAGGCTTTTTTGGGTGTGCTTTTAGTGTGGGCAAGGACACAGGGGCCCCATGATCCCCTATTGTCCGGGGGCCCCATGAGTTGTCAGTCCGCCCCTGCTCTGCAGATTAGTTCTGTGAAACCTTTATGTGTATTCAGTAAGGCATTCACTTTAGTATGTGACAACCATTATTCAGGCAAAGCTTTAAAATAAAGAAAATCAATCTCAACAAGCAGATGTTAAGTTAAATGTGCACTTCTATTACATCTAAGCAGCCTTTCTCAACCTTTTTACCCTAGAGGAGTCCTTGAAACAATATTCATATCATAGGGAACCCCTGCAAAAACAAATTCATATGAGATCACTGGGAAAAATGTCACGATGATAGTCAGAATGCCACACTTACAGACAGCTCAAAAAAAGATATTTGGTGTCATGCAGCTGACTTTTTCCCAGGAATTCTGCAAACACCATCAAATAGGATAACAACCAGCCATAACTAGAGTAAACTTAGTTGAGAATGACTACATTGAAGTAACCTTTTATTTCCATTGTTATAGAAACCCCTTCCAAATATGAAATATTCAGCTAATAAACCACTTACTAACAAATAGAGAATAAAAACACTACTCCAGTCTGTCCTCCAAAACTGCCCCCTTGGGTGCTACCAGCTTGCCTCTTTTATTGTAGTATAGGGAAGGGTACAGCCAGGCTGTCAGTTACATCATGCATTTTAAAGACACCTTTGCCCTATCTTTGACAGACATGTTCCACTGATTTCTGAAAGGCAGTTTACACACATCAGTGGTTAGAAATGAAAGTGAAGGCTTAGTTATTGACTTTTGAAAAAAAAAGTCAAAATTGGCGTAGTAGCAGAAGCTTTGTTTAGTCTGCTAAGATCAAGCATTTTAAAAAAGAAATAAGGCATATAATTTAGTTAATGTAAACTTTTATGAATACCAATATGTTTGTGTGCTTGGAGGGAATAGGAAGGTTCATTGTAAGTCTAAATATTCTGAAACAAAGTTGCCATGTGCAGTGATTTTATTAAAGCAACTCTGTAGCTAAATTTAAGTGCTAATAAATCTGTTCCCTGCAAAGAGGATAGTACATACTTACATTTTTCCTTTGCTGAATGTCGCTGTAATTAAGTTTCTTCAGAAACACAATTCTAGCTGTTCTGTAGTGACATTGGGGTTGGTGGAAGGAACCAGTAAGTGCATCAGGATTCCATTCGTTCAACACCCCTGGAAATGTCAGTTTCTGAGAAAAAAAAAATTGCAGAGAATAGATATACTGGCATTGATTTCAACAACAGAGTCCTTTTAACTGCACAAAATATGATGCTACAGCACATTAACTGAGTTTATAAACTTTTCCATCCAAATTTATAATTTCTCATCTTATGTTTTACAAATGTGATCCAGTAATCTCCAAAGGCAGCAAAAGATACAAGCTCTGCAACTGTGAAAGCCAAAATTGTACAGAAGTCTTCAAAATTATTTTATCTCTTTTTATTTCTACTGTCCAAAATTATAAAAGAAAATCATATGCTACATTTAGATAATTAGTATAGTTGTTATTCATTTAAAATGCATTTATGTAATTAGCCGTCTGACTTATGCACAGTATATTAGGATAAGAAAGTCTTTTATCTTTTTATTTGAACTTTTTAAAAATTAGCATTTTGATGCCTGCTATGTTTTCTTTTCATTGGAATGCTTGAAGAAGTAATGTTTTTATATTTGTTTCCTGGACATGGACAAAAAATAATCAGCAGGGAATATGATATTGCTACGCATACTGCAGGAATATAACTACAAGCCAATAGAGCCTTCAATTCCAAGAGAAAATATTAGTTAAATAACAAAATTATTCTTCAGGATAAAAGCTGGAATGATATCCATGCAGAGCTGGAGATACATAAGCCGTTTTCTCACCAAGAACAGGCTGGTCTATGCCCATTGTGCTGGAACCCACTGGGGTTGTTTTACTAAAGTAGTACAGGATGTTCCCATTAAAAGTGAATGTTGCTGAATAAGAAAATATATATAGCAAACATCCGCTCAGGTCAAGAACATAAAAGGAAATCTGCTTGTACTGTATTCTGATACTAAATACTGCAATATATATATATATATATATATATATATATATAAACACGTGCTGCTCTAACCATACAAAGCACTGTGAAAACATTGCAAAATAATGCATGTGACTGTGCAAAGTATGCTAGTTCTAATCTGTTGTTGCGCACATATTAAACATCTATACTGTGAATGAGTGACCAATAAGTGAAAACAAGTGTAAACAACGTGTACATTATGGAAATGCATAAGATCAATGAAATGGAAAAATACAATCACGCGCTTAATAATAACAGGTGGTGACATGTACATTTTCAAACAGTCCATCTAGATCTTCAAAGTTCTAGTTCAGGGTTCTCCAAACTTTCTAAACAAAGGGCTGGTTTACTGTCCTTCAGACTTTAGGAGGGCCGAAGTGGCAAGTGTGAGTAGAAAATGTCCCAGCGTCAGTAGGAGTTAAAAAAATTACATAGTGCAAGTAGTCAGTGGAAGGAGAAATAGTGTCAATTCATTGGTATTAGTTGGAGGAACAGTGCCCCATCATTGGTGTCAGTGGGATGAATAGTGCCCCATCGTTGGTGACAGTGGGAGGAATAGTGCCCCATCATTGGTGTCAGTGGGAGGAATAGTGCCCCATCACTGGGGCCAGTGGGAGGAATAGTGCCCAATCACTGGTGTCAGTGGGATGAAGAGTGCCCCATCATTGATATCAGAGAAAGGAATCGTGTCCCATCCTTGGTATTAGTTGGAGGAATAGTACCTAATTGTTTATATCAGTGGGAGGAATTGTGCCCCATCATTGATGTCAGTGGAAGGAAAAATACCCCATAGTTGGTGCCAGTGAAAGAAATGGTGCATCCTTGTTGGTATCAGTGGGAGGAATAGTACCCCGATGGCCAGATAGAGACAAGCAAAGGGCCGCATTTGGAGACCACTGTTCTAGTGCAAAGATCCATTGCCAGACAAAGAATAACCATAAGTGCAGCTCACCAACAGTATACACACAGGCTGCTTACCAGTGCTCAGATGAACTTAAGATCTTAAAAGGGCATCCAATGAGATCAGGCTGAAAGGGCAGTGCTGTCCGTGAGAAATCATTGAAGGTTCCCTAAAATACATGATGTGTCACAAATAGAGATAAAAACATAAGGGAAAACACCTCCAATAGTGTAAAACCGCACAAACCTTTTTATTAAAATCAGGTAAAAAAAAAAACCTCACATTACACAAAGAAAAATATGAATAATAAAAAGAATACAAAATATGAAAGGAAAAATAGCACTGGCCCCACAGGGTTTTCTCACTGGTATTGCTATCTTGAAGTATTGTTTTTGATGTAAATGATTTGGTTCCCAAGCAGGTAGCTTCTACACCCCAGAGGATCTCTATGGTCTCATTAGATTGCAGTATAATGTAATAAAAATGAAAATTGAAGCATTACACCACTGCTAAGAGGTCCAGATACAACTTTATTCCAGTAAAAGTCAGGTGAGCAACCCAAAAAATATTTCAGGGATCCAGGAGGGGTCCAAACCAACTGCTGACAAGGTCTCTGCTTGCAATAACATTAAATGAAAAGTCCAATTTACTTCTAGTCTATTAATTTTGTTGTCAATCAAGCCCTAATGAAAGGTCCACTCTTGCACCTCCGAAAAATAGTGGATACTTTTTGGATTGTCTTCCTGATTTTTATTGGATTAAAGTTATATCTGGACCTCTTACCAGTGGTGTGGTGCTTCACTCTCCATTTTTTTTATATTGCAAACATACATACCTTTTTCTATATAGATCTCATTGGTGAATTTTAAAGAGAAGCCAGTTGAGAATGTTTCTGAAGTAACCTGACTGATAGCTAATAACCACAATTGGTTCACAAATTAGTAATCAGGGACCGTCCTATTAGAATATAGGTCTGGTCTATAAAATGGCTACCTGTTCTATCTCCCACTACCACAAGAAAGTACTTTGGTGTTGCTTGGTTTATTCATTGCATGGCTCAGACAGCCATGCAATTATTGACTAATCAGTGGGAAAAGCAAATAGAATTCCAGGATGCATCACTAGAGGGATCACCAGCAGGAGGAAGGAGGCCCTGATTCCCCCATAAGGATATTTAGTGAGACCTCATTTGGAATACTGTGACCAGTTCTAGAGACCCCACTTACAAAAAGATAGAATGTGTCAAGAGTCGAAAATGGTGAAAGGTCTGAGGGATAAAACACATCAAGAGCGACGTCAGGAAGTTAATATGTACAGTCTGGAGGAAAGAAGGGAAAGAGGAGACATGACTGAAACCTTTAAATCCATCAAGAGATTAATACGCTTCAGGGGACTGTATTTTAAATATGAAACCAAAATCAAGAACACCGAGACATGACCTCAAACTAACTGGAGGAAAGTTCAAAACTAATCTTAGTATTATTTTACTGAAAGGGTGGTTGATGCTTAGAATAAACTTCCAGCAGAGTTAGTGAACTAGTCAACAGTAAATGGGTTCAAATAGGCTTGGGACAAACATAGATCTATATTCAGAAAAAAAAGTTGATGGAAAAAAAAGCAAAGAAAAATACAAAACATGTAAAAAAAAAAATGTGGCCAGTCTCAATGGTCTTTTTTTCTGCCATCATTTTCTGTTTCTCAGAAGACATTGCCCTACAGTAAAGAAATCCGACAATGATCAAATGACTCCCAGGTTTAAGCTTATGGGAAAACAGACATTACATAAAATATATTTTTGGATTTATTGTTGTCTGCTTCTACTGGAACCCTTTAAGGCATTTAAAAGATAAGCTACTTAACCTTTTTCTATTAACTGTTTACACTGCTTAAAAGACAGAAGGAAAAAAAAATAGTAACATTCTATGAATCTGTTCAAATATGGTGTGAAGTTTAACAATAAACTTGAAGCTCATCCACAGCTTTTAATCTTATGGTGTTTTTAATGTAATATGAGGTCCCTGCTTTCATTTTTCACTGCATACTGATAAGCTATAATAAGGTCTATAAATCACAGCAGCTTGCTTTTGCAGAATCCATTTCAAGGCTATGGACTATTCTCTCTCTTTAGAATCACAGCCACAAATTATCCAGGGATAATGCTTTCACTTGTAAAGGGACAGATCTGTTGATGTATACTAAACTTCTCACAACATTTGCTGCAATGTGAATGTTTAAGGAAATAATAAATTATACATTTACATCTATTTTTGTCAATAGTGGATTACAATAGTGGCAACTGAAGTGCTAGACCAATCCATTTTACATACGAAACCTCATTCATTGTTTGTTTGTGTACAGAGATAACATATCAAACAGAAATTTATAGATGGAAAAATACTTACACACAGGATTTGTTTTCTCAGAAAATAGGTGCAGGAACTCCCCCTTTCCAAGTCACCCTGTGTGTCCACCCCCTACCCGCCAGCATCATTCCTGGGTCGTACCCCTCATCCCCCTCCCAGTGCAGCTCCTTTTAGAAAATACAGAACCAAGTATCATTTTGTGTTGTTAAGCAGTTTGTATGGAATTTGCTACTGATAATAAGAAAGGCAGTAGAATAGATGCAACAATAGGTCCACCCCAGCAACAATAGACTCCCAACAGCCAGCATCAATAGATCCTCCAGCAGCCAACAACAATAGACTCCTCTCTCAATGGTAGATCCCTCCCAGAAATTATTGACCCCCCAGCATCATAAGACTCACCCCCAGCAGCAAAAGATCCCCCAACAGTATCACTAGTCCTCCTCAGCAGCAATAGACCCCCTGTCAAAAATATATCCTCTCCAGTAACAATAGATCCACCAACAGCCTTCATCAAAAGACCCTCCAGCACCCCTTGCGATTACATACATTAAGTGCTGGAGGTGCCGGAACAGCGTTTCTCTGTGTTCCTGCTGAAAAAAGCCCTGCTTATACATGAAAGTGTACCTGTCATTGTGCTTGTAAGGGATCTGGATTGGACAGTGGTTCATACCAAGCTGTCCCAGGGCCTTCTTCTTCTTCACATGAGATAGTTACATACCTTTCTTTAGGGAGGCACTTTGCGATTTTATGTCACTCACGCTCTTGGCCTGAGGCCTGCCTTTCCACATATTCCCAGCTTGAGTATGATTACCCAAAATAAAGAATGTACAATCCAAGAGCATTTTCAATACTTTACTGCACCAAGTCAGGCACATTCAAAAATACATCTTCTCCATCGTACACAGTCATAGTGCAGAATACTCTATACAGTACACAGTACCATTGCCATAAGCCATCTTCCCAGATGTTACAAGTCACTTCCCATAAGTGGTTTCACACATAGGATGTTCCTCAGCTTAAAGTGATACTAAATCTAAAAATGTTTTTTACCTTAATGCATTCCTTGTAGCAAGGTAAAAAAAAAAATGTATTTGTCTGTACTCCTCCCTATGTGAAGAGGAAGAAAGGGGAGAAGAAATTCAGTGCTGTGCATGACTGTATCTATTCTCCCCTCTCTCTTCCTCTTCACACAGGGACTCAAGCAGCAGCAGGAGCCATTTGCTCCTGCTGCTGTCAATCAAATGTGGTGAAGAGGAAGTGGGGCAGGGCTAAGTCCTGCTGTGTAAATCTATGGAGCGCAGGTCAGGAGAAAGTGGATACTATGTGTCCACATAGCAAACAGCTTGCTATGGAGACACACAAGGAAGAGGAGGAGTGAGGAGAACATTGCACAGAACAAGTGAGTATAACATGTTTGTTATTTTCATTTTATAAAAAATCAGACTTTAGCAACACTTTAAATCCTGAGGCCATACTGAACCAAGCCACAGGATCTGCTAAGCAAAGGTCAGGGGTGATACCTCCATCTTTCCACAATGTGCTCTCCTCTAGTCACCCTGGCAGTTCAGCCCTGCTGAGGGCTCTCTCTCACTCTCCCCCCAGACACAGACCTATAGTAAATGTTGCTGATCAGGTATGTCCTGTTCAAATGCCCCAGACCCATCCACAACTAGTATATTTTGGTGTTAGAGTTTCTCTGGAAATAAAAAAATTTATTTTATCATTTCTAATTTTAAACTATAAGGCCAAGCATGTGAACTATAGAAAACTTCTAAGCAAGCCAAGAAATGAGAGTCTTAACGTTTAACTTTCCCAAGAGAGAGAAAATGGCTCAATTTTGTCTACAAACAAGTTGTAGACAAGTCAATTAAAGACAGTCTTTAATCTCTGAACAATGGGGTTTCTGGTATTCACACAACACCTGGAATCAAAGAGAAACTGGGCTATGTTTACAAGACTTAGAGAACTCACAAACATGGTATTGTGGGCAAGACAATATACATTACCTTTGCCCAGGATATAAGTCAATATTCTTGGATATTTCAGACAATGGCAGTATCTCCATTGTGCCACTAAATGAAGGATGCCAGGAAAAAGTTTCTATAGATGAAAATGGGGACCCTCTATATTCCAAAGTTATAAGGACAAGATAATTCAAACCTCATGGATTGTATTATGGATGTTAGCTTTAAAAATATGCAGACACTTTTCAATGTATATATATTCATATAAGAACTCTGTCATGATTATTATTATGTTTACAGGTGATTGCAACCTTTATAGTATGAAAGATGTGCATTTCTTCATTTGATAAGATGAAACTACTGACACTGTAGGGGCTCATTTATTTTTGTTAAAAGGGTACAAAATGGAACCTCACTGTATATATACACTGTTCAAAATAATTAAAGGAACACTTTTTAATCAGAGTATAGCATCAAGTCAATTAATCTCCTGGGATATTGATCTGGTCAGTTAAGTAGCAGACAGCGTTTTTAATCAGTTTCAGCTGCTGTAGTGTTAATTAAATTAACAACAGGTGCACTAAATGGGACACAATGAGACAACCCCCAAAAGAGGAATGGTTTTACAGGTGGAGGCCACTAAAAAAATTTTCCCTACTTGTCTTTTCTGATTGTTTTTCACTAGTTTTGCATTTGGCTAGGGTCAGTGTCACTACTGGTAGCATGAGGTGATACCTTGACCCAACAAAGGTTGCACAGGCAGTCCAACTCCTCCAGGATGGCACATCAATACGTACCATTGCCAGAAAGTTTGCTGTGTCTCCCAGCACAGTCTCAAAAGCATGGAGGAGATACAAGGAGACAGTCAGTTACTCTAGAAGAGCTAAACAGGTCCTTAACCCATCAACAGGACAGGTATCTGCTCCTTTGTGCAAGGAGGAACAGGATGAGCACTTCCAGAGCCCTACAAAATGACCTCCAGCAGGCCACTGGTGTGAATGTCTCTGACCAAACAATCAGAAACAGACTTCATGAGGGTGGCCTGAGGGCCTGACATCCTCTAGTGGGCCCTGTGCTCACTGCCCAGCACCATAGAGCTCGATTGGCATTTGCTATTGAAAACCAGAATTGGCAGGTCTGCCACTGGCGCCCTGTGCTTTTCACAGATTCACCCTGAGCACATATGACAGACGTGAAAGGGTCTGGAGAAGCTGTGGAGTATGCTGCCTATAACATTGTTCAACATCATTTTCGTGGTAGGTCAGTGATGGTCTGGGGAGGCATATCCATGGAGGGATGCACAGACTTCTACAGGCTAGACAATGGCACCCTGACTGCCATTAGGTATCGGGATGAAATCCTTGGACCTATTGTCAGACCCTAAGCTGGTGCAGTAGGTCCTGGGTTCCTCCTGGTGCACAACAATGCTCGGCCTCATGTGGTGAAAGTATGCAGGCAGTTCCTGGAGGATGAAGGAATTGATACCATTGAATGGCTCCCATGCTTGCCTGACCTAAATCCAATAGAACACCTCTGGGATATCATGTTTCGGTCCATCAGACACCACCAGGTTGAACCTCAGACTGTCCAGGAGCTCAGTGATGCCCTGGTCCAGATCTGAGAGGAAATACCCCAGGACACCATCCATCGTCTCATTAGGAGCTTGCCCAGATGTTGTTAAGCATGCATACAAGCACGTGGGAGCCATACAAACTACTGAGTAGCATTTTGAGTTGCTGCAATGAAATTTCAGCAAAATGGACTAACCTGCTGCATCATTTTTTCACTTTGACTTTCGGGGGGGCCTTTGAATTCAGTCCTCTGGAGGTTGATAATTTTCATTCCTATCAAATGATGGGGCATCCTGGTGTTTCTAACACATTACCCAGTCCATATCAGTATAGATATCCAGCACTATATAATTCCCCATTGAGATCTGATGTGTTTTCAAAGTGTTCCTTTAATATTTTTGAGTTTTGTGTATATATATATATATATATATATATATATATATACAAATATACGAAAAGACATGATTATGATGAAATATCATATCATCCACAAAGGATCATATCATCCACAAAGGAAGCTAAAATCTTATCATATTTTTGGTTTGTAGTATTCAGTATCAATATTGTTTGAAATGGGTGCGCTATAAGGTCATTTATACTCAAATAGTAGTTTAAAGTGTGAAATTATTTTTATGTGTATAATTAATGTTTTAATCGCTATGTATGAAACTTTACCTATTTGTAGTAAAATTTGCCATTTAAATGCTGCTACCCCCTGGCAAGGGACACCAACTCCACCCACTGCATTGCCAAAGAGGGGCTACAAAAAAAGGGTACTATACCTACCAACATGCCTACTACATTCATGCAAATTCTTGATGATTTAATGGGGCACCAACTATCCTACCAGAATGTTGTAGCCTCCCTAGTGGTCTGATTATGTCAGTATTTCTGTGCTCAAAGCGGTAAATTTTTTTGCATGGAAATATGTTGTTTTTTTATTGTAGGCCTGTATTTCTTAGGAATAACTCACTGAAATCTGTCTGAACAAGAGTCTAGTAAACATCTCGGGTATGTTAAAATTTGAAAAACGAAATCATAAATTATAATTTAATAAAAAATCATAAAAAATAATAATATAATAATAATACATTTAATTCAATAATATAATCAAACCAAAAACACTGAAATTTGAAATACAGAGGCAAATTCGCACATCGCTGAGCAAAGTCGCAAAATCGTTTTCAGTGTCTGATGACAAATTTTCCTACGAATCATTATCACTCAATTCTGCAAGTGGTTCTGATTTACTATCGCTGTTCTCTAGCTGGTCTAAAACCGCTTTTGACGTAAAGGGACGCTTTTTGGACTCCATGGACTTTTCTAAGTTTCCAGGCAGAAAGAACAGTCAAAATGCAGGCAGGGCACAGGACAAAACAGTAGGGACAAAATGTATGTGAAATGCATTGAAACAGCAATGTTTTACTATGTAATAATTAGAGATGAGCGAAGAAATGAAAAATTCGATTCGACTGATTCGGCGAATTCGTGGACAATATTCGATTCGAGTCGAATAAATTCGCTGTGAATTTAACTTAAAAAAGGGTGTTTCTAGGCTTCAGAGAGACTTAATATTAGTGCAGAACACTGTACCTTTAATTTAAATGCCCTTGGAGTCTGCTGGGGAAGAGAAATAATACTGTCTGTCAGTATGACATGCAGATGAGTGCCGTCGATCTTAGAATCACTGCACACTTCACTCCTTTGGCCAGTCACGGGGCCAAAACCAGTGTTTGGAGCCACAGTGTGGCGGTGGAGGCAGCAGCAATGGGAGGCCATACAGCAACCTATGACAAAATGGAAACCAGCAGGAGCGTGAGGAGACCTGAAAGTGGCACATGGCAGAGTGGGAGCAATGGGAGGCGGTACAGGGACCCAGGTCACACTGTGGGCCCAGCAGCAGCGTGACCAGGCGGTACGGGGGCCCATGGCCGATATGGGGCTTGGTGGCACCTATGGAAGGCCTGTAATCTGCCAGCAACCTATGACAAAATGGACAACCGCAGGAGTGTGAGGAGATTTCAAAGTGGCACATGGCAGAGTGGAAGCAATGGGAGGCCGTACAGGGACCCAGGTCACACTGTGGGCTCAGCAGCAGCGTGACCAGGAGGTACGGGGGCCCATGGTCGATATGGGGCCTGGCGGCACCTATGGAAGGCCGCTAATCTGCCAGCAACCTATGACAAAATGGACAACCGCAGGAGTGTGAGGAGATTTCAAAGAGGTACATGGCAGAGTGGAAGCAATGGGAGGCCGTACAGGGACCCAGGTCACACTGTGGGACCAGCATCAGCGTGAACAGGCGGTACGGGGGCCCATGGCCGATTTGACCTCATTCATCCCATAGTCCTGCCGACTCACGAATAGCGTGGCCTCCTCAAAGGGCCTGAGCAAGCGCAGGTGTCACACATGAGCTGACAATGGCTGACATCTAAGTTACACAGGGAGTACCTTTATCCGCTTTTAACATCAGGAAATCTGTGATGGCCTTTAGCTGTTCGTAAAGGCGGTCTAACATATGTAGGGTTGAATTCCACCTTGTTGCAACGTCACAGCATGAGGAGTCGGTACGGGGGCCCATGGCAGATTACATGTCTGGCAGCAGCAATGGGAGGCCCGTAATCTGCCAGCACCCTATGTCAAAAAATTTAACACACCAGCAGTGTGAAGAGACCTGAAAGTGGCACATGGCAGCAGAGTGTGGCGATGGAGACAGCAGCAATGGGAGGCCGTACAGGGACCCATGAGAGACTCTAGACTTGGCAGCAGCATGAGGAGGCGGTATATAGGGGCCCATGGCAGATTAGGGGCCTGGCAGCAGCTATGTGAGGCCCGTAATCTGCCTGCACCCTATGTCAAAAAATTTAACACACCAGCAGTGTGAAGAGACCTGAAAGTGGCACATGGCAGCAGAGTGTGGCGATGGAGACAGCAGCAATGGGAGGCCGTACAGGGACCCATGAGAGACTCTAGACTTGGCAGCAGCATGAGGAGGCGGTTTATAGGGGCCCATGGCAGATTAGGGGCCTGGCAGCAGCTATGTGAGGCCCGTAATCTGCCTGCACCCTATGTCAAAAAATTTAACACACCAGCAGTGTGAAGGAGACCTGAAAGTGGCACATGGCAGCAGAGTGTGGCGATGGAGACAGCAGCAATGGGAGGCCGTACAGGGACCCATGAGAGACTCTGGACTTGGCAGCAGCATGAGGAGGCGGTATATAGGGGCCCATGGCAGATTAGGGGCCTGGCAGCAGCTATGTGAGGCCCGTAATCTGCCTGCACCCTATGTCAAAAAATTTAACACACCAGCAGTGTGAAGAGACCTGAAAGTGGCACATGGCAGCAGAGTGTGGCGATGGAGACAGCAGCAATGGGAGGCCGTACAGGGACCCATGAGAGACTCTGGACTTGGCAGCAGCATGAGGAGGCGGTATATAGGGGCCCATGGCAGATTAGGGGCCTGGCAGCAGCTATGTGAGGCCCGTAATCTGCCTGCACCCTATGTCAAAAAATTTAACACACCAGCAGTGTGAAGAGACCTGAAAGTGGCACATGGCAGCAGAGTGTGGCGATGGAGACAGCAGCAATGGGAGGCCGTACAGGGACCCATGAGAGACTCTAGACTTGGCAGCAGCATGAGGAGGCGGTATATAGGGGCCCATGGCAGATTAGGGGCCTGGCAGCAGCTATGTGAGGCCCGTAATCTGCCTGCACCCTATGTCAAAAAATTTAACACACCAGCAGTGTGAAGAGACCTGAAAGTGGCACATGGCAGCAGAGTGTGGCGATGGAGACAGCAGCAATGGGAGGCCGTACAGGGACCCATGAGAGACTCTAGACTTGGCAGCAGCATGAGGAGGCGGTATATAGGGGCCCATGGCAGATTAGGGGCCTGGCAGCAGCTATGTGAGGCCCGTAATCTGCCTGCACCCTATGTCAAAAAATTTAACACACCAGCAGTGTGAAGAGACCTGAAAGTGGCACATGGCAGCAGAGTGTGGCGATGGAGACAGCAGCAATGGGAGGCCGTACAGGGACCCATGAGAGACTCTGGACTTGGCAGCAGCATGAGGAGGCGATATATAGGGGCCCATGGCAGATTAGGGGCCTGGCAGCAGCTATGTGAGGCCCGTTATCTTGCAGCACCCTATGTCAAAAAATTAAACACACCAGCAGTGTGAAGAGACCTGAAAGTGGCACATGGCAGCAGAGTGTGGCGATGGAGACAGCAGCAATGGGAGGCCGTACAGGGACCCATGAGAGACTCTGGACTTGGCAGCAGCATGAGGAGGCGGTATATAGGGGCCCATGGCAGATTAGGGGCCTGGCAGCAGCTATGTGAGGCCCGTAATCTGCCTGCACCCTATGTCAAAAAATTTAACACACCAGCAGTGTGAAGAGACCTGAAAGTGGCACATGGCAGCAGAGTGTGGCGATGGAGACAGCAGCAATGGGAGGCCGTACAGGGACCCATGAGAGACTCTAGACTTGGCAGCAGCATGAGGAGGCGGTATATAGGGGCCCATGGCAGATTAGGGGCCTGGCAGCAGCTATGTGAGGCCCGTAATCTGCCTGCACCCTATGTCAAAAAATTTAACACACCAGCAGTGTGAAGAGACCTGAAAGTGGCACATGGCAGCAGAGTGTGGCGATGGAGACAGCAGCAATGGGAGGCCGTACAGGGACCCATGAGAGACTCTGGACTTGGCAGCAGCATGAGGAGGCGGTATATAGGGGCCCATGGCAGATTAGGGGCCTGGCAGCAGCTATGTGAGGCCCGTTATCTTGCAGCACCCTATGTCAAAAAATTAAACACACCAGCAGTGTGAAGAGACCTGAAAGTGGCACATGGCAGCAGAGTGTGGCGATGGAGACAGCAGCAATGGGAGGCCGTACAGGGACCCATGAGAGACTCTGGACTTGGCAGCAGCATGAGGAGGCGGTATATAGGGGCCCATGGCAGATTAGGGGCCTGGCAGCAGCTATGTGAGGCCCGTAATCTGCCTGCACCCTATGTCAAAAAATTTAACACACCAGCAGTGTGAAGAGACCTGAAAGTGGCACATGGCAGCAGAGTGTGGCGATGGAGACAGCAGCAATGGGAGGCCGTACAGGGACCCATGAGAGACTCTAGACTTGGCAGCAGCATGAGGAGGCGGTATATAGGGGCCCATGGCAGATTAGGGGCCTGGCAGCAGCTATGTGAGGCCCGTAATCTGCCTGCACCCTATGTCAAAAAATTTAACACACCAGCAGTGTGAAGAGACCTGAAAGTGGCACATGGCAGCAGAGTGTGGCGATGGAGACAGCAGCAATGGGAGGCCGTACAGGGACCCATGAGAGACTCTAGACTTGGCAGCAGCATGAGGAGGCGGTATATAGGGGCCCATGGCAGATTAGGGGCCTGGCAGCAGCTATGTGAGGCCCCTAATCTGCCTGCACCCTATGTCAAAAAATTTAACACACCAGCAGTGTGAAGAGACCTGAAAGTGGCACATGGCAGCAGAGTGTGGCGATGGAGACAGCAGCAATGGGAGGCCGTACAGGGACCCATGAGAGACTCTGGACTTGGCAGCAGCATGAGGAGGCGGTATATAGGGGCCCATGGCAGATTAGGGGCCTGGCAGCAGCTATGTGAGGCCCGTTATCTTGCAGCACCCTATGTCAAAAAATTAAACACACCAGCAGTGTGAAGAGACCTGAAAGTGGCACATGGCAGCAGAGTGTGGCGATGGAGACAGCAGCAATGGGAGGCCGTACAGGGACCCATGAGAGACTCTGGACTTGGCAGCAGCATGAGGAGGCGGTATATAGGGGCCCATGGCAGATTAGGGGCCTGGCAGCAGCTATGTGAGGCCCGTAATCTGCCTGCACCCTATGTCAAAAAATTTAACACACCAGCAGTGTGAAGAGACCTGAAAGTGGCACATGGCAGCAGAGTGTGGCGATGGAGACAGCAGCAATGGGAGGCCGTACAGGGACCCATGAGAGACTCTAGACTTGGCAGCAGCATGAGGAGGCGGTATATAGGGGCCCATGGCAGATTAGGGGCCTGGCAGCAGCTATGTGAGGCCCGTAATCTGCCTGCACCCTATGTCAAAAAATTTAACACACCAGCAGTGTGAAGAGACCTGAAAGTGGCACATGGCAGCAGAGTGTGGCGATGGAGACAGCAGCAATGGGAGGCCGTACAGGGACCCATGAGAGACTCTGGACTTGGCAGCAGCATGAGGAGGCGGTATATAGGGGCCCATGGCAGATTAGGGGCCTGGCAGCAGCTATGTGAGGCCCGTTATCTTGCAGCACCCTATGTCAAAAAATTAAACACACCAGCAGTGTGAAGAGACCTGAAAGTGGCACATGGCAGCAGAGTGTGGCGATGGAGACAGCAGCAATGGGAGGCCGTACAGGGACCCATGAGAGACTCTGGACTTGGCAGCAGCATGAGGAGGCGGTATATAGGGGCCCATGGCAGATTAGGGGCCTGGCAGCAGCTATGTGAGGCCCGTAATCTGCCTGCACCCTATGTCAAAAAATTTAACACACCAGCAGTGTGAAGAGACCTGAAAGTGGCACATGGCAGCAGAGTGTGGCGATGGAGACAGCAGCAATGGGAGGCCGTACAGGGACCCATGAGAGACTCTAGACTTGGCAGCAGCATGAGGAGGCGGTATATAGGGGCCCATGGCAGATTAGGGGCCTGGCAGCAGCTATGTGAGGCCCGTAATCTGCCTGCACCCTATGTCAAAAAATTTAACACACCAGCAGTGTGAAGAGACCTGAAAGTGGCACATGGCAGCAGAGTGTGGCGATGGAGACAGCAGCAATGGGAGGCCGTACAGGGACCCATGAGAGACTCTGGACTTGGCAGCAGCATGAGGAGGCGGTATATAGGGGCCCATGGCAGATTAGGGGCCTGGCAGCAGCTATGTGAGGCCCGTTATCTTGCAGCACCCTATGTCAAAAAATTAAACACACCAGCAGTGTGAAGAGACCTGAAAGTGGCACATGGCAGCAGAGTGTGGCGATGGAGACAGCAGCAATGGGAGGCCGTACAGGGACCCATGAGAGACTCTGGACTTGGCAGCAGCATGAGGAGGCGGTATATAGGGGCCCATGGCAGATTAGGGGCCTGGCAGCAGCTATGTGAGGCCCGTTATCTTGCAGCACCCTATGTCAAAAAATTAAACACACCAGCAGTGTGAAGAGACCTGAAAGTGGCACATGGCAGCAGAGTGTGGCGATGGAGACAGCAGCAATGGGAGGCCGTACAGGGACCCATGAGAGACTCTAGACTTGGCAGCAGCATGAGGAGGCGGTTTATAGGGGCCCATGGCAGATTAGGGGCCTGGCAGCAGCTATGTGAGGCCCGTAATCTGCCTGCACCCTATGTCAAAAAATTTAACACACCAGCAGTGTGAAGAGACCTGAAAGTGGCACATGGCAGCAGAGTGTGGCGATGGAGACAGCAGCAATGGGAGGCCGTACAGGGACCCATGAGAGACTCTAGACTTGGCAGCAGCATGAGGAGGCGGTATATAGGGGCCCATGGCAGATTAGGGGCCTGGCAGCAGCTATGTGAGGCCCGTAATCTGCCTGCACCCTATGTCAAAAAATTTAACACACCAGCAGTGTGAAGAGACCTGAAAGTGGCACATGGCAGCAGAGTGTGGCGATGGAGACAGCAGCAATGGGAGGCCGTACAGGGACCCATGAGAGACTCTGGACTTGGCAGCAGCATGAGGAGGCGGTATATAGGGGCCCATGGCAGATTAGGGGCCTGGCAGCAGCTATGTGAGGCCCGTTATCTTGCAGCACCCTATGTCAAAAAATTAAACACACCAGCAGTGTGAAGAGACCTGAAAGTGGCACATGGCAGCAGAGTGTGGCGATGGAGACAGCAGCAATGGGAGGCCGTACAGGGACCCATGAGAGACTCTGGACTTGGCAGCAGCATGAGGAGGCGGTATATAGGGGCCCATGGCAGATTAGGGGCCTGGCAGCAGCTATGTGAGGCCCGTAATCTGCCTGCACCCTATGTCAAAAAATTTAACACACCAGCAGTGTGAAGAGACCTGAAAGTGGCACATGGCAGCAGAGTGTGGCGATGGAGACAGCAGCAATGGGAGGCCGTACAGGGACCCATGAGAGACTCTAGACTTGGCAGCAGCATGAGGAGGCGGTATATAGGGGCCTATGGCAGATTAGGGGCCTGGCAGCAGCTATGTGAGGCCCGTAATCTGCCTGCACCCTATGTCAAAAAATTTAACACACCAGCAGTGTGAAGAGACCTGAAAGTGGCACATGGCAGCAGAGTGTGGCGATGGAGACAGCAGCAATGGGAGGCCGTAGAGGGACCCATGAGAGACTCTGGACTTGGCAGCAGCATGAGGAGGCGGTATATAGGGGCCCATGGCAGATTAGGGGCCTGGCAGCAGCTATGTGAGGCCCGTTATCTTGCAGCACCCTATGTCAAAAAATTAAACACACCAGCAGTGTGAAGAGACCTGAAAGTGGCACATGGCAGCAGAGTGTGGCGATGGAGACAGCAGCAATGGGAGGCCGTACAGGGACCCATGAGAGACTCTGGACTTGGCAGCAGCATGAGGAGGCGGTATATAGGGGCCCATGGCAGATTAGGGGCCTGGCAGCAGCTATGTGAGGCCCGTTATCTTGCAGCACCCTATGTCAAAAAATTAAACACACCAGCAGTGTGAAGAGACCTGAAAGTGGCACATGGCAGCAGAGTGTGGCGATGGAGACAGCAGCAATGGGAGGCCGTACAGGGACCCATGAGAGACTCTAGACTTGGCAGCAGCATGAGGAGGCGGTTTATAGGGGCCCATGGCAGATTAGGGGCCTGGCAGCAGCTATGTGAGGCCCGTAATCTGCCTGCACCCTATGTCAAAAAATTTAACACACCAGCAGTGTGAAGAGACCTGAAAGTGGCACATGGCAGCAGAGTGTGGCGATGGAGACAGCAGCAATGGGAGGCCGTACAGGGACCCATGAGAGACTCTAGACTTGGCAGCAGCATGAGGAGGCGGTATATAGGGGCCCATGGCAGATTAGGGGCCTGGCAGCAGCTATGTGAGGCCCGTAATCTGCCTGCACCCTATGTCAAAAAATTTTAACACACCAGCAGTGTGAAGAGACCTGAAAGTGGCACATGGCAGCAGAGTGTGGCGATGGAGACAGCAGCAATGGGAGGCCGTACAGGGACCCATGAGAGACTCTGGACTTGGCAGCAGCATGAGGAGGCGGTATATAGGGGCCCATGGCAGATTAGGGGCCTGGCAGCAGCTATGTGAGGCCCGTTATCTTGCAGCACCCTATGTCAAAAAATTAAACACACCAGCAGTGTGAAGAGACCTGAAAGTGGCACATGGCAGCAGAGTGTGGCGATGGAGACAGCAGCAATGGGAGGCCGTACAGGGACCCATGAGAGACTCTGGACTTGGCAGCAGCATGAGGAGGCGGTATATAGGGGCCCATGGCAGATTAGGGGCCTGGCAGCAGCTATGTGAGGCCCGTAATCTGCCTGCACCCTATGTCAAAAAATTTAACACACCAGCAGTGTGAAGAGACCTGAAAGTGGCACATGGCAGCAGAGTGTGGCGATGGAGACAGCAGCAATGGGAGGCCGTACAGGGACCCATGAGAGACTCTAGACTTGGCAGCAGCATGAGGAGGCGGTATATAGGGGCCCATGGCAGATTAGGGGCCTGGCAGCAGCTATGTGAGGCCCGTAATCTGCCTGCACCCTATGTCAAAAAATTTAACACACCAGCAGTGTGAAGAGACCTGAAAGTGGCACATGGCAGCAGAGTGTGGCGATGGAGACAGCAGCAATGGGAGGCCGTACAGGGACCCATGAGAGACTCTGGACTTGGCAGCAGCATGAGGAGGCGGTATATAGGGGCCCATGGCAGATTAGGGGCCTGGCAGCAGCTATGTGAGGCCCGTAATCTGCCTGCACCCTATGTCAAAAAATTTAACACACCAGCAGTGTGAAGAGACCTGAAAGTGGCACATGGCAGCAGAGTGTGGCGATGGAGACAGCAGCAATGGGAGGCCATACAGGGACCCATGAGAGACTCTGGACTTGGCAGCAGCATGAGGAGGCGGTATATAGGGGCCCATGGCAGATTAGGGGCCTGGCAGCAGCTATGTGAGGCCCGTAATCTGCCTGCACCCTATGTCAAAAAATTTAACACACCAGCAGTGTGAAGAGACCTGAAAGTGGCACATGGCAGCAGAGTGTGGCGATGGAGACAGCAGCAATGGGAGGCCGTACAGGGACCCATGAGAGACTCTGGACTTGGCAGCAGCATGAGGAGGCGGTATATAGGGGCCCATGGCAGATTAGGGGCCTGGCAGCAGCTATGTGAGGCCCGTAATCTGCCTGCACCCTATGTCAAAAAATTTAACACACCAGCAGTGTGAAGAGACCTGAAAGTGGCACATGGCAGCAGAGTGTGGCGATGGAGACAGCAGCAATGGGAGGCCGTACAGGGACCCATGAGAGACTCTGGACTTGGCAGCAGCATGAGGAGGCGGTATATAGGGGCCCATGGCAGATTAGGGGCCTGGCAGCAGCTATGTGAGGCCCGTAATCTGCCTGCACCCTATGTCAAAAAATTTAACACACCAGCAGTGTGAAGAGACCTGAAAGTGGCACATGGCAGCAGAGTGTGGCGATGGAGACAGCAGCAATGGGAGGCCGTACAGGGACCCATGAGAGACTCTAGACTTGGCAGCAGCATGAGGAGGCGGTTTATAGGGGCCCATGGCAGATTAGGGGCCTGGCAGCAGCTATGTGAGGCCCGTAATCTGCCTGCACCCTATGTCAAAAAATTTAGCACACCAGCAGTGTGAAGAGACCTGAAAGTGGCACATGGCAGCAGAGTGTGGCGATGGAGACAGCAGCAATGGGAGGCCGTACAGGGACCCATGAGAGACTCTGGACCTAGCAGCAGCATGAGGAGGCGGTATATAGGGGCCTATGGCAGATTAGGGGCCTGGCAGCAGCTATAGGAGGCCCGTAATCTGCCAGCACCCTATGTCAAAAAATTAAACACACCAGCAGTGTGAGGAGACCTGAAAGTGGCACATGTTTGAGGCATGATTCATGGCGGATTTAGTCAGTTGTGTCAGGAACTGGTGGTTTGAAATCCAGACTAATCCACGCCTGATTCATTTTCACAAACGTGAGTCTCTCCACACTTTGGGTGGACAGTCGTGTCCTCCGCGGAGTTACAATACCTCCTGCCGCACTAAACACGCGCTCCGATGCCACGCTACTGGCCGGGCATGACAGCCTTTCAAGGGCAAATTCAGCTAGTTGGGGCCAAAGGTCAAGTTTCGTTGCCCAGTAGTCAAGGGGATTGTCTACCTCGGTTGGCAGGGTGCTGTCCAAGTAGGCCCAAGCCTGTTGTTTGAGCTCCTGCTCCAGGTCCACCTGATGCTGCTGCTGCTGCTGCGGCTGGTTAGTAGTTTCCTCACTGCGCTGGTGAAGAAAGCTACTCATCATCGACTGCAGACTGAGGCAGCCACTGCTGGTGGAGCTGCCACTGCTCCTACCACCCCACCCCTCCCCTGCTGCCATGCCAGCGGAACGCGAGCGCACAGGGCCCACAGTGTCTGAGGATGGACGTTGGCGCACAAAGGCAGAGACCAACTGACTACATAGGTGGTTTTTATAGTACGTAATTTTGGCCTCCCTCTCAGCAGGTGTGAAAAAGGCCACCATTTTGGACCGGTAGCGAGGGTCCAACAAGGTGGACAGCCAAAAGTCATCCCTCTGTCTGATGGTTATTATTCGGCTGTCGCTACGCAAGCAACCGAGCATGCTATGGGCCATTTGTGCCAAGGAATGCGAGGGACTCCCTGCCTCCATCTCCACAGCATACTGCCACGGTGCGTCTGGGTCCTCTGTCTCCTCCTCCTCCTCCTCTACCAGATGCTCCTGCTCCTCCACTCCTGTCCGCTGAGTGGAAAAACCACCCATTTCACTCAATAATTCCTGAGCACAAATGTCCTCCTCTACCTCCTCCTCTTCTTCCTGTCCTGCCCCCACAGGGGTCATGTGTGCGCCACGTCTACCGCACCCTGACCAGCCATTGTTAACAGCATTTGTTCCAGGACGTGCAACAGAGGAATGACGTCGTTCATCCCATAGTCCTGCCGACTCACGAATAGCGTGGCCTCCTCAAAGGGCCTGAGCAAGCGGCAGGTGTCACGCATGAGCTGCCAATGGCTGACATCTAAGTTACACAGGGGAGTACCTTTATCCGCTTGTAACATCAGGAAATCGGTGATGGCCTTTCGCTGCTCGTAAAGGCGGTCTAACATGTGTAGGGTTGAATTCCACCTTGTTGCAACGTCGCAGATCAGGCGATGCTGTGGAATTCCGTTCTGCCGCTGCAGCTCAATGAGGGTGTTCTTTGCGGTGTAGGAATGGCTGAAATGCATGCACAGTTTACGTGACATTTTAAGGATGTCTTGCAGTGGGATGGTGGATTTTAGGAACCGCTTGACAACCAGATTGAACACGTGAGCCATGCATGGCGCATGGCACAACCTTCCTTGACGCAGAGCAGACACCATGTTCTTTCCGTTGTCAGTCAACATGGTTCCGATTTTTAGTTTGCGCGGAGACAGCCATCTGTCGATTTCTCTGTTCATTACACTCAGCAGTTCCTCCCCTGTGTGACTACGTTCGCCAAGGCATACCAGGTGCAGCACAGCGTGACACCGTTGCGCCCTGCAAATGTGATATGCCGGTCGGGTAATGGGACTTGGCACGGGGGTGGCGGCTGAGGACACGGCGGAAAAAGAGGTGGTAGAGGCGGACATGCTTGCTGGACCAAGGACGTGCAAACGTGGAGGCAAAAGCGTCGTGACCTGTCCAAGTTGCTGGTGCGGCTGTGCCGGCACCACGTTCACCCAGTGGGCCGTAAATGACATGTACTGTCCCTGACCGTAGTTACAGCTCCACACGTCGGCGCTGCCGTGCACTTTGGCAGAGACCGACATGCTCAAAGACTGGCCCACCATCTCTTCTACATGTGAATGCAGGGCTGGCACTGCCTTTTGGGCAAAGAAATGACGGCTTGGCACTCTCCACCGCGGCGCGGCACAAGCCATCATTTCTCGGAAAGGTGCTGAGTCCACCAGTTGGAAAGGGAGGGACTGCAGCACCAGCAACTTGGACAGGAGGACGTTCAGCTTTTGCACCGTCGGGTGCGTGCTCGCAAACTGTTGTCTCTTGGATACGGATTCCAAGAAAGACTGTTGACGGAATCCGAGAAGAGGAGTAGCAGGAGAAGGAGCATCTGAACGAGCGGAAGATGCCAACGAGCGACAACTCCCCTCAGCAGAGGTGTTGGAGCCTTGACTGGCTGATAGAGGGCGATTGACGACGTCGGGTGACGGAGCAAGTAACGGAGCGGGTGATGGAGCGGGGGCTGGGGCAGGCAGAACCGCCGTATGTTTATCACGGTTTTCCCAGGCCACCGAATGGTGACGCTGCATATGCTGACGCAACGCTGTAGTCCCAACATGGGCCCCCTGGCCACGCTTGCATTTCTGGCCACATAGTCGACATACGGCTACGTTTACTTCCTCGGGCGGCTTGAGGAAAAATTGCCACACCACCGAGTAGGAAACTTTGCCCCCGCTACTCTTCACTGGCTGACTGCTACTTCCTCCGTGCGCACCGGCACCACTACTGGCCGTGGTGGTAGGCTGCAGTGGAGCTGGTGCTCTACTCCGTGGACGTTTGGCTCCACTGACACTGATGCGACCCTGCTGCTGTCTCCTGGGCAACCCACCGACTGTTTTGCTCGCTGCCAAGCTGCCACCCTCTTCTCCTGATGATGCGGAAGAAATTGCCTGATGACGACGAGGCTGCCAAGTGCGATCAACCTCCTCATCATCAAGTAGGGTCTCCGCCTCACTACTAGCCCCCTCGGCTGCGTCTGGGTCAGGAGACAGACCTGTCTCTAGACCGGCTACCGAGCCACTCTCCTCGCCAGTACTTGTTCGCTTGGCTGCTGAAAAGGCCGATGTCTCCCCCCGTTCCTGACCGCCCTCTGTTAGCTCTTCCTCACTGTACAGTGGGGCTGAGCCCACAGCATGCGATACTTCGCTTGGTGAGGGAACAGCAAAGGACAGGGGCAGGTAGAGGACACGTGATTTCAGTGGGCTTGCTCCCGGGCCATGCCAACTAACGGTTGTGTCTGACGTACCCACCGACCGTTGGCTGTAGGTGTCAGAGGTGACCTGGGAAGAGGAAGACGACCGAGCCAACCAATCAATGACGGCAGGGATGTCGGTGGAGACACGACCGCTGGATGACACCGGGAGCACTGGCCTCTGGCTGCGAATACTGCTGCCTCGACCCCTTCCTCTGCTGCCACGTCTGCTCGCTCCTAAAACATTGCCTCCTCTGCCACTCCTCTGCATGTTGTCTGACATACTATTTAATTCAACGATTAGGTGTCCCTGAGTAACAATTCTCTGGCACTCAGTAACAATTCTGTCTGTCCCTGAGTATGAATTCTGTGGCCCTGAGTAACAATTCTGTGTCTGTGCGAGTAACAATTCTGTGTCTGTGCGAGTAACAATTCTGTGTCTGTGCAAGTAACAATTTTGTGTCTGTGCGAGTAACAATTCTCTGGCACTCAGTAACAATTCTGTCTGTCCCTGAGTAACAATTCTCTGGCACTCAGTAACAATTCTGTCTGTCCCTGAGTAACAATTCTCTGGCACTCAGTAACAATTCTGTCTGTCCCTGAGTATGAATTCTGTGGCCCTGAGTAACAATTCTGTGTCTGTGCGAGTAACAATTCTGTGTCTGTGCAAGTAACAATTTTGTGTCTGTGCGAGTAACAATTCTCTGGCACTCAGTAACAATTCTGTCTGTCCCTGAGTAACAATTCTCTGGCACTCAGTAACAATTCTGTCTGTCCCTGAGTAACAATTCTCTGGCACTCAGTAACAATTCTGTCTGTCCCTGAGTAACAATTCTCTGGCACTCAGTAACAATTCTGTGTCTGTGCGAGTAACAATTCTGTGTCTGTGCAAGTAACAATTTTGTGTCTGTGCGAGTAACAATTCTCTGGCACTCAGTAACAATTCTGTCTGTCCCTGAGTAACAATTCTCTGGCACTCAGTAACAATTCTGTCTGTCCCTGAGTAACAATTCTCTGGCACTCAGTAACAATTCTGTCTGTCCCTGAGTATGAATTCTGTGGCCCTGAGTAACAATTCTGTGTCTGTGCGAGTAACAATTCTGTGTCTGTGCAAGTAACAATTTTGTGTCTGTGCGAGTAACAATTCTCTGGCACTCAGTAACAATTCTGTCTGTCCCTGAGTAACAATTCTCTGGCACTCAGTAACAATTCTGTCTGTCCCTGAGTAACAATTCTCTGGCACTCAGTAACAATTCTGTCTGTCCCTGAGTAACAATTCTCTGGCACTCAGTAACAATTCTGTCTGTCCCTGAGTAACAATTCTCTGGCACTCAGTAACAATTCTGTGTCTGTGCGAGTAACAATTCTGTGTCTGTGCAAGTAACAATTTTGTGTCTGTGCGAGTAACAATTCTCTGGCACTCAGTAACAATTCTGTCTGTCCCTGAGTAACAATTCTCTGGCACTCAGTAACAATTCTGTCTGTCCCTGAGTAACAATTCTCTGGCACTCAGTAACAATTCTGTCTGTCCCTGAGTATGAATTCTGTGGCCCTGAGTAACAATTCTGTGTCTGTGCGAGTAACAATTCTGTGTCTGTGCAAGTAACAATTTTGTGTCTGTGCGAGTAACAATTCTCTGGCACTCAGTAACAATTCTGTCTGTCCCTGAGTAACAATTCTCTGGCACTCAGTAACAATTCTGTCTGTCCCTGAGTAACAATTCTCTGGCACTCAGTAACAATTCTGTCTGTCCCTGAGTAACAATTCTCTGGCACTCAGTAACAATTCTGTCTGTCCCTGAGTAACAATTCTCTGGCACTCAGTAACAATTCTGTGTCTGTGCGAGTAACAATTCTGTGTCTGTGCAAGTAACAATTTTGTGTCTGTGCGAGTAACAATTCTCTGGCACTCAGTAACAATTCTGTCTGTCCCTGAGTAACAATTCTCTGGCACTCAGTAACAATTCTGTCTGTCCCTGAGTAACAATTCTCTGGCACTCAGTAACAATTCTGTCTGTCCCTGAGTATGAATTCTGTGGCCCTGAGTAACAATTCTGTGTCTGTGCGAGTAACAATTCTGTGTCTGTGCAAGTAACAATTTTGTGTCTGTGCGAGTAACAATTCTCTGGCACTCAGTAACAATTCTGTCTGTCCCTGAGTAACAATTCTCTGGCACTCAGTAACAATTCTGTCTGTCCCTGAGTAACAATTCTCTGGCACTCAGTAACAATTCTGTCTGTCCCTGAGTATGAATTCTGTGGCCCTGAGTAACAATTCTGTGTCTGTGCGAGTAACAATTCTGTGTCTGTGCAAGTAACAATTTTGTGTCTGTGCGAGTAACAATTCTCTGGCACTCAGTAACAATTCTGTCTGTCCCTGAGTAACAATTCTCTGGCACTCAGTAACAATTCTGTCTGTCCCTGAGTATGAATTCTGTGGCCCTGAGTAACAATTCTGTGTCTGTGCGAGTAACAATTCTGTGTCTGTGCAAGTAACAATTTTGTGTCTGTGCGAGTAACAATTCTCTGGCACTCAGTAACAATTCTGTCTGTCCCTGAGTAACAATTCTCTGGCACTCAGTAACAATTCTGTCTGTCCCTGAGTAACAATTCTCTGGCACTCAGTAACAATTCTGTCTGTCCCTGAGTATGAATTCTGTGGCCCTGAGTAACAATTCTGTGTCTGTGCGAGTAACAATTCTGTGTCTGTGCAAGTAACAATTTTGTGTCTGTGCGAGTAACAATTCTCTGGCACTCAGTAACAATTCTGTCTGTCCCTGAGTAACAATTCTCTGGCACTCAGTAACAATTCTGTCTGTCCCTGAGTAACAATTCTCTGGCACTCAGTAACAATTCTGTCTGTCCCTGAGTAACAATTCTCTGGCACTCAGTAACAATTCTGTCTGTCCCTGAGTAACAATTCTCTGGCACTCAGTAACAATTCTGTGTCTGTGCGAGTAACAATTCTGTGTCTGTGCAAGTAACAATTTTGTGTCTGTGCGAGTAACAATTCTCTGGCACTCAGTAACAATTCTGTCTGTCCCTGAGTAACAATTCTCTGGCACTCAGTAACAATTCTGTCTGTCCCTGAGTAACAATTCTCTGGCACTCAGTAACAATTCTGTCTGTCCCTGAGTAACAATTCTGTCTGTCCCTGAGAATGAATTCTGTGGCCCTGAGTAAGAATTCTCTGGCACTCAGTAACAATTCTGTCTGTCCCTGAGTAACAATTCTCTGGCACTCAGTAACAATTCTGTCTGTCCCTGAGTAAAAATTCTGTGACCCTAATAACGTTTCTGTGGCCCTAAGTAACAATTCTCTGGCACTGAGTGAAAATTCTGTCTGTCCCTGAGTATGAATTCTGTGGCCCTAACTAGCGTTTCTTTGTCCCTAAATAACGATTCTGTGGCCCTCATTAACAAGTCTGTGTCCCTGAGTAATGGTTCTCTGTCCCTAAGTAACTTCTCTCTGTCCCCAATTCTCGTTTCTGTGGCCCTAACTCTGTCCCTGTCCCTAGTACAGAGCGGTCTGCCTCTGTTCAATGACTGCAGGCAAATGAAGATTTCCAAAATGGCCGCTATATATACCTCGACCATTACACAGTGCTGGCTGGCTGGCTGCTGATTGGCTGATGCGATCACATGTCGTTGAGGAATGCATTATGGGGCAGCGCGCCTTGTCTGCGCGCCTTCCCCGACATCCCCGCTCCGTCGCCGCACATGTCAGCCGCCATTTTCGGAAAAATTTCGATTCGCGCGTCCGAATTAGGCTGTTTTTCGGATTCGGCACGAATCGAAATTTTTCCGATATTCGACTCGAATTCCACTTCGGATACTTCGATTCGCTCATCTCTAGTAATAATCATTTTAAAAAAAATGACATTTTTTAAAAATTTCAAATTTGCCGCCGGTTCCGGCGCCCGTACGTCCCGACGTCACAGGGACCGAAACACGGAAGCCGGATGCTGGCATCGGCCGGAGGATATGGCCGGGGACGCTACAGGGGACACATCTTGGGAGCGAAGGACAAGGTAAGTGCTGCAGGGACTCCCTGAGCAACGCCGCATGGTAAGCCCGAGTGTAGTGACATTTTACCCCGAGCTACACTTGGGAATACCGCTAAGGAGGTTAAAGTGATACTAAACCTAGGACTTTAACTTCCCCCTCCTCATTTTTTCTAGGTTGCCTTAGCTTTCAAGATGCTAGGTGTGAAGCAAAATACCCAGAACTTCTGGATATGTATGAGCATGTGACTCACTCCCTCTTACTTATATTAAAGAGGAAGTCCAAAGCCCTGTGTAAGCTCTAATAGGTTGGTTTGGAACTTATATAGGGCTTTCTTTGACCTCTACTGGTGGCACAAGTGCAAAGTCAGATTAAGAACTGATGTCCTAAGAACAGCCCAGCAATGTTGTACCCCTCGGCCCCTCCATTGCTTAACTGAAAAGAAATTAAGACTCATTAATTGCTGAAAGTGAAATAACAGCTTGAAAATGTATTATTTTCTTTAGTTTTCTTCCCAGTGAGCCCCAGGCCAGACCCCACAACTATATTGAATAAAAGCTTTATTTTATTTATTTAACAGATTGAGCATGGATCAACAGTAAGTAACTGACTAATGAATTTTATTTAGAAATGATGAGGGAAAACATTTCTTTAAAAATTGATGTACACAAATTCACACTTTGTTGTTAAAAAACGACTATAAGATGAAAGGTAGATGAGAAGTCTATAGGGCTGGAAAGAACATGCATGGCCAGGAGAGGGACAACTTTCAGATCAGGATGTAAGTGAATGGAGGCCAAGCAGTTGATCCAAACAAATATTAATCTGTAAATGGGAAGAGTGGGATCGGTTTCACCAGGGCAAAGAGGCAAAAAGGATACGTTTGTTTTGGGGGCATGTAACATTTAAGGCAGGATAGCTAATGGAAAAACTCTTTTGTTGCCCCCTTCCCTTGGTGCTTCAAGCATATGCATATTTTATTTGCGAGATATGCCCTGATGATGTCATTATGTGATGAACCACGTTTGGCGAAGCCGGACCTGACATCATCACGCACAGTGGCTACCAGCTGGAGGACTGAAATTTTGATTATTTGATGCTGCAGCAACATCTGATTCAATGTGAGTGCATTACTTGCCTTTTGAAAAAAAAAGTTTAATTATCTTACTTCACTATAAGGTTTGGTTTCTGTCTATCTCTTTTTGCCCCATGATTGGAGTTTATTAGGAAGCCAGATACAACCCCTCCTTTGGAGCATTGGAATATTACCAAAAGTGATTATGGCCACTTATTAAGACAGAGAGCTATAGATCTCTGGTAAGCAGTGTTTAATCTACATTTTCTGTCCTCATTAGTGGAGTCTTGGAAGGTGATGCACACACACTTTTTTGGTCACAAACTATGTGGATTAGAACTGGATATTTTACTCCTGTCACTTTTTTTGGTTATATTCAGTAAGAGCATACACAGATGCAGAGTTTTGTGTATTTTACATATTTACATAGTCTGTTCTATACACATTATGATTAATGAGATAATTTATTCATACTCTTATTATTATTTTAAATTTATTATTTTAATAAAGATATATTTAGCCTGTAGTTTGCCAGGGCTCTGTGTAATGACATAATACTGGGGTATTGTGAATTTAAGTATGTTTCTTACATTCCCCATACCGTATTATGTCTACTGTGTATTTTTAAATAGAGGTGTGCTTCAATAAAATGGCTGCGGTCGCCGCTAATTATCAGGGGAGGCATGCCGTTAGTGTCATTAGTGAGTAGGTCCGGTATAAAAGGGAGGAGCTGAGTTCCTATGGTGATACCCCAAGGACGTCACGGAATTCAAAATTTCAACTGTTGTCTATAAAGCAGTTGATATGGGATCTATGCATCCCAGAGGATTGAATGTTGATATAGATATCAACTGCTTTATAGACAACAGTTGAAATTTTGAATCCTGCTTTTTATCTCCGGTTTTATCTCCGCTTTTTATCTCCACTTTTATCTCCTTATTCATATGTAACTTACATGGATTTTACAGGTTTTTGGGTTTTATTTGTGTGCCTTTTATAACTTGTCCCCATTTTTAGTTATATACATTTTTTAAATACACATAGATAATCGTTTTTAACATTATTTGGATGCGTTTTGGTCATTGCGATATTTTATAAATATGATGTTTTTATGGCTTTTAATATATTTTGGTTGTATCTTGTATTAAAGATTTATAATTTAATATGTATAATATCATATGTATTATGAATGGATATTTATTTTGACATGCGTTTTTATGGACATTATTGAATTTAATTTTTATTGTATTTATTTTTGTTTTGTAACAATGTGTGTGCCACTGCTATCACCAGACTTACCATAAGTGCGTTTTACCATATCTCCACTTTTTGATGTGGAGTTATCAGTTATACAATCTTCACATTCTTATAATATGATCCCGCACATGCGCAGTGGTTGGTCTGTGACGGTATTTGCTAAACCCAATCTAAACTTCTGGGTTTTATGACTTATTTGGTCCTGGCATTGTTTAACTAAATTTTCTGCATTTTTTGGTTCATTTTCTTGCATATTCATACTTAGTTTCCCTGGTGATTTAGTGACACTCACTTATGACTGAAAAAATTGCGCCCGCGCATGTGAGATTAGATTGGTCTTTGACAAAATGGGGCCTGATATGGAGACAGAAAAAATGGCGCCATTTACGATATTTAAGGATGCTGTCATAAACAGACGCTGAAGCTTATCCCCTTTGATTATGTGCGATTAGCACGAACCGCGTCAGGGAAGGAGCTACAGCGTCACTATCTTTCTGCCGCCGGCACCATGGAGGTCCCGGCAGCCATCTTCTAATTCACCTCATGGTCAGTGGCATTTTCTGATTCCTTTACCTATGCTATACTGTATTGAAATAAAATTCATTCTTTAAAAACGGTATCACGCTATTGGTCTCCTTTCCTTGTGGCCCTTGGTGAGTCACTTATCACCTATTGTGCTGCCTTGTATTACACAAGGCATTCTTTAGCATTCAGCAGTGTATGTCCCCTTTAAGGCCAGGACGTCCTGTCTGCTAACTTGGGAGGAAGTGACCTCATCTCTTCAGACTGAAGAAATTCTACAATGCAAGTACATGTGGGATGCTGTTCCCTCTTCATATATGGGCTTGATTAGACCCCCAAAGTCTGTAAGTACCCCTCCTATGTACTGAGGAATGTTATGTATATAGCTAGGTAGTTAGATATGTACTCATGTCTGTTTATTCTGTTTGTATTTCAGTTTTACCACATTCATTCATTCGCATTCATTCTCATTATGTCACATGTTATCAGTAAAAGATCATCGGTTATCAATCATCGACTCTTTACTGTGTGGATATCAAAGGTTATACTGCCTGTAATCCTCTGTAACTCTTCCATAACTGCAGAGAAGGCAGGACAGTAAAAAGACTTACACGGTTACTTCAGAGCACATTGTGTGAAAAATCTACAGCAGGCCCCACAACACAGAGGAGACTCTTAACTGTTGGTGCAGCAGCACGTGTGTGTGAAATCCCCACAGCACAGCCAGTCTAAGGCATAGCAAAGTGAAACTAACTCAGCTTTATGAAAGATATGAAAGATATCACTAAATTAACCCTTCCTAAAATCTCGTGCAAACAGGAAGAAAATATGCACAGTACACTGGAAACTAGG
The DNA here is from genome assembly GCF_062004578.1 of Staurois parvus. Taxonomy (NCBI): domain Eukaryota; kingdom Metazoa; phylum Chordata; class Amphibia; order Anura; family Ranidae; genus Staurois; species Staurois parvus. The sequence goes on from NW_028318197.1 coordinate 2,059,301, forward strand.
TCACAATGCAGCACGCCGAGAACTTATAACAAATCGGATCTGTCGTCATCCAAAGCAGAAACCGCCAGATCTAAGCGTTCAAGTTCCAGGCATTCAAACGTCACAGACCTATCGTCAGTCAGTGCTGGGGCAGCCAGGAGTAAGCATACAAGTTCCAGACATTCTAGCGTCACAAACTTGTCTTCAGTCAGCGCTATCGCAGCCAGGGCACAAGCCAAGGCCGAGGCCGCATGCGCCATGGCCTCCTATGCCATACAGGAAGCAAAGCTTATGAAAGAGCAAGGCTACCTAGATGAAGAGCAGAAGAAGAGACAAGCCGAAGGGGAAGCTGAAATAAAAAAGAGACAAGCCGAAGGGGAAGCAGAAATGCTTAGGAGAAAGGCAGAAGTACAAGCCTCTTTACACATACTTAAGCAACAGAAAATAGCTGCAGCAGCCATAGCTGAAGCCGAAGTTCTTGCGAGAGCTGCAGATATTCAGTTTGTAGAGAGCGATGTACTGGAAACCCTGATAACACCTCTCAGTACATTCCAACGCACCCGTGAGTATGTGCAATCACAAGCAACCCTATACCCTGATAAACAGCCTAGTGACGCACCGAAACCATCAAGGACCCAGTTGGGAGCAGACAGCTTTGATGTTACGCATCACTACAAGACTGAACCTGAACCGCCACGTGATAAGTCAACCAATCACGGGCTCAGATACCAAACCGCCAACACGCTAAGAAACCAAGTAGATGGCGATATAACCTCTCCTCGTGCAAAACCAGATCTAGACTACAATAGAGGAGAGCAACCATCTGACCAAAATAGACTTAGTCAAATACCTCAACGAACCCATCAGTCACTATCAGCCAGTAGTCCCGCGTTTGTACCCAGAACAAACGCACCTGACACAGCAAGGGTTACAGACGTGTCGAAATACCTTATGCGCCGTGAGATGGTGAGCACTGGTCTCTTGAAGTTTGACGATCGTCCTGAAAACTACTGGGCCTGGAGGTCATCCTTCCTAAGCAGCACCCAAAACTTAGAGCTGACAGACAGAGAGAAGCTCGACCTACTCGCCAAATACCTAGGACCAGAATCCTCAGAGCAGGCCAAAAGAATCAGGTCAGTGCATGTCCATGATGCAACAGCAGGACTTGCGATGGTCTGGCAGAGAATGGAAGACTGCTATGGGTCACCTGAAGTAATAGAAGAAGCACTTTTAAAGAAAATAGAAACTTGCCCGAAAATGACAAACAAAGACAATCAGAAGCTGAGAGAGCTCGGAGACCTACTCCTAGAGATAGAAGCAGCAAAGACTAGTGGAACTCTGCCAGGTCTTTTATACTTAGACACAGCACGTGGAGTAGAGCCCATAATCGAGAAGCTCCCTTTCAACCTGCAAGAAAGGTGGGTCTCTCAAGCATCCAGATACAAGAAAGACTATCGAGTTGCATTTCCACCGTTTGTCTTCCTTGCTGAATTCGTTGTAGACCAAGCTAAGACACGCAATGACCCAAGCTTCGCCTTCCTGAACAAGAGAGTTGCAGGTGCCCCAAGGACAGAGAAGCAGTCGCCAGTACACTACAAAGAACGCAGAGCAACAGTGTCTGTGCGGAAGACAGAAGTCCCGCCTGAGGCTGCAGCCAATCAGGAAGACAACACAAGCAAGGAAGTTGAGGATCCAGACAAACAGTGCCCAATACACAACAAGCCTCATCCACTAAGAAAATGTCACAGTTTCAGAAGTAAGACATTAGAGGAGCGCAAGGCTTACCTTAAAGACAATCACATTTGTTTCAGATGCTGCGCCTCAATGCAACATCTTGCAAAAGACTGTAAGAGAGAAATACGGTGCACAGAATGCAACAATGACCGACATCTGTCAGCACTGCACCCAGGACCACCACCATGGAGATCAGAAGTTCCAGCAACTCAAGAAGATCATGGTGGGGAGCAAAAAGAAAGTGCAACACCAGCGATAACTTCAAAGTGTACTGAGATCTGTACAGAACCAGGACTCTCTAGATCATGCTCCAAGATATGCTTAGTCAAAGTGTATCCCAACGGTCTCAGAGAAAAGGCAGTGAAGATGTATACAGTCCTAGACGAACAAAGCAACAGGTCTCTAGCAAAGACAGAGTTCTTCGACCTCTTCGGTGACAAAGGAAGTCCAACTCCATACACCTTGAAGACATGTTCTGGAGTTATAGAGACTGCAGGGAGAAGAGCAAACAACTACACCATTGAGTCATTAGATGGAAAGACACAGCTGACTCTTCCTACCCTCATAGAATGTGACATGATACCAGATGACAGGTCAGAGATTCCCACACCTGAAGTGGCACGTCACTACCCTCATCTCATGCGAATAGCAGACAAGATCCCAACACTCAACCCAGATGCTGCAATCGTCCTTCTACTAGGAAGAGACATACTGAGAGTGCACAAGGTCAGAGAACAATACAATGGGCCGCACAATGCACCATTTGCTCAACGTCTTGATCTTGGATGGGTTATCGTTGGAAATGTATGTCTGGACGGACTTCACAAACCCGCAAAGGTGAATGTCTACAGAACAAATCTGCTGCAGAACGGTCGCACATCATGTCTTTGCCCATGTAACAACAGCATGCAGATTAAAGAGAAACTATCTAACCCAACACATCCCCAGAACATCCAGAGGTTCCTGGAAGATACAGCCTCAGCTGAAGATTCAGATCAGCTAGGCCACAAAGTGTTTGAGAGAACTCAAGATGATGACAAACTAGCACCATCTGTTGAAGATAACCTCTTCCTTGAGATCATGGACAGAGAAGTCTTCAAAGACAAAGCAGGCAGTTGGGTAGCCCCACTACCATTCCGTACACCACGGCATCGTCTTCCCAACAACAGAGTGCAAGCAGAGAAACGCCTTGCGCTATTGCAGCGCACTCTTGAAAGAAAGCCAGACATGAAAGAACACTTCCAAGAATTCATGCGGAAAATCTTTGACAAAGATCAAGCTGAAAAAGCACCAGCACTGCATGAAAAACAAGAACGCTGGTACTTGCCAATATTCGGAGTGTACCATCCTCAAAAACCAGGTCAGATACGTGTAGTATTTGATTCCAGTGCAAAGCATGAGGGTATTTCCCTTAATGATGTACTTCTCAGTGGACCAGACCTGAACAACACACTTCTTGGAGTCCTTATCAGATTCCGAAGAGAACTTGTTGCAGTAACAGCAGATGTACAGCAGATGTTCTACTGTTTCCTTGTCCGTGAAGACCACAGAGACTACCTGAGGTTCCTATGGTATGAAGACAACGACCTCAACAAAGGTATCATAGAGTATAGGATGAAAGTACATGTGTTTGGGAACAGTCCCTCACCAGCTGTCGCTATCTATAACTTGAGACGAGCAGCGCAGCAAGGTGACAGACACAACCCTGAAGCCAAACAATTTGTTATGAAAAACTTTTATGTAGACGATGGACTTGCTTCCTTCTCCAGTAGTGGAGAAGCCATTAACATTTTAAAAAGCACTAGAGACTTGCTAGCAGACTCTAACATAAGACTGCACAAAGTGGCTTCCAACAACAGCAAAGTAATGGAAGCATTCCCAGCAGAAGACCGTGCAAAAGACCTCAAAGACTTAGATCTAGGTACAGATTCACCACCCCTTCAAAGAAGCTTAGGGCTTAGTTGGGACTTGAAAACTGACAGCTTCACCTTCCGAGTATCCAGGGAAGAGAAGCCTTTCACAAAGCGAGGTGTCTTGTCTACGGTCAACAGTCTTTACGATCCCTTGGGGTTCGTAGCACCCATCACCATGCAAAGCTCTTTTGAGAGAGATTACAACTGAGCTAGAACAAAGTGATTGGGACACACCTCTACCTGAAAAGAAAGAAATGCAGTGGAAGTTGTGGAAAGACTCTTTGCTGGAGCTTGAGCGATTTAGCATCCAAAGACCATACGTCTCTGTTTCTTTGTCTGTTACAAAACGAAGAGAGATACACGTGTTTTCAGATGCATCCACCGTGGCTATAGCAGCTGTAGCCTACCTTAGAGTCATAGACACTCAGGGACAAAGCCATGCAGGATTCATCTTGGGAAAGTCTAAACTGGCTCCAAGACCTGCTCACACGGTCCCACGCTTAGAACTTTGTGCTGCTGTCCTAGCTGTGGAGATAGCAGACTTACTCATTGCGGAACTGGACATCGAGATCCATGCAGTGAACTTCTACACAGACAGCAAGATTGTTTTAGGTTATATCCACAACGCTTCAAGAAGATTCTACACATACGTGTCAAACAGAGTAACACGTATCAGAAAGTGTACAAGTCCAGAACAGTGGCATCACATCAGTACAGACAAGAACCCTGCTGACCATGGGACTAGACTGGTATCAGCTGCTGTCCTCAAACAGACTAACTGGTTCACAGGTCCATCCTTCTTGACTGGACCAGAAACTGAAGAGACTGATCAGAAAGGAACTTTTCAGCTTGTAGAACCAGACCAAGACAAAGAGGTAAGACCTCTAGTTGCAGTTTACAAGACTCTAACCACCAGAGAAGGTCTTGGCTCATGTAGGTTCGAAAGGTTTTCCAGCTGGAAGTCACTCATCCGTGCCATAGGGAAACTCATCTGCTTGGCCAGATCCTTCAGCAAAACAGCCAGTGTTGACCAGGGTAACAATGACTATCTTGAGCGAGCCAATGTCACCATTATCAGATGTGTTCAGCAGGAAGCCTTCAAGGAAGAAATTCAAGGTCTTCTCAAGAAAGAAGAACTTTCTAAACACAGCCCGCTCAGAAAGTTGAACCCTGTCCTTGATGAAGATGGAGTGATGAGACTTGGAGGTCGTCTACCCGCAGCTGATACGACTATTTTAGAAAAACATCCCATTGTCATACCCAAGAATCATCATGTTGCCGTTCTTCTGACAAGACATCACCATGAGCAAGTTGCACATCAAGGTCGCCACCTCACTGAAGGAGCAGTCCGCTCAGCTGGATTGTGGATCCTAGGAGGTAAAAGACTAGTCTCCAGTGTGATTAACAAATGTGTAACTTGCAAGAAAATCAGAGGAAAGCTTGAAGTCCAGAAGATGTCAGACTTACCTCCAGACAGGCTGGCTTCAGATCCTCCATTCACAAATGTGGGCCTGGACGTTTTTGGTCCTTGGAACATTTCTTCTCGCAAGACCAGAGGAGGCAGTGCAGAGAGAAAACGCTGGGCTGTTCTTTTCTCGTGTATGAGTACCAGAGCAGTTCACATTGAGGTAATTGAGTCTCTATCTACCTCAAGCTTCATCAATGCCTTGAGAAGATTTTTCTCCATTCGAGGACCAGCAAAACAGATTCGTTCTGATTGTGGCACAAACTTTATTGGAGCCTGCAAGGAATTGAAGATCATTGCAACAGACTCAGAGACAAGTAACTATCTTCAAAACCAAAGATGCACTTGGATCTTCAATCCTCCTCATGCCTCACATATGGGAGGAGCTTGGGAGAGGATGATTGGAGTAGCTCGCCGCATTCTAGATGCAATGCTTCTAAAGATTGGATCTACTCGTCTCACACACGAAGTCCTAACCACGCTGATGGCTGAAGTCATGGCTATCATGAACGCCAGACCTTTGGTCCCAGTGTCTACTGACTCAGAGATGCCAACCGTCTTGACACCAGCAACGTTGCTGACCCAGAAGATGGAGATGGTGACAGCTCCCAACGGGGACTTTGATCTTAAAGACTTATACACCAAGCAATGGAAACAAGTTCAAAGCCTTGCCGATATCTTCTGGAAGAGATGGAGACAGGAGTACCTGACGACCCTCCAACCACACAACAAATGGCAAGCTGACAAGCCCAACTTACAAGTTGGAGATGTTGTTCTATTAAAAGACTCTCAGGCCCACAGGAACGAGTGGCCTATTGGACTCATTGTGGGGACTGATGCTAGTAGTGATAGCAGAGTCAGGAAAGTAGAGGTCAGAGTAGTAAAACAGGGCACCCCTAAGGTGTACCTTAGACCCATCACGGAAGTCGTTTTACTCCTTCCAAGAGTTTAATAGTGGCATATCATTATTATGCCAGGTGGGGAGTGTGCTGCCTTGTATTACACAAGGCATTCTTTAGCATTCAGCAGTGTCTGTCCCCTTTAAGGCCAGGACGTCCTGTCTGCTAACTTGGGAGGAAGTGACCTCATCTCTTCAGACTGAAGAAATTCTACAATGCAAGTACATGTGGGATGCTGTTCCCTCTTCATATATGGGCTTGATTAGACCCCCAAAGTCTGTAAGTACCCCTCCTATGTACTGAGGAATGTTATGTATATAGCTAGGTAGTTAGATATGTACTCATGTCTGTTTATTCTGTTTGTATTTCAGTTTTACCACATTCATTCATTCGCATTCATTCTCATTATGTCACATGTTATCAGTAAAAGATCATCGGTTATCAATCATCGACTCTTTACTGTGTGGATATCAAAGGTTATACTGCCTGTAATCCTCTGTAACTCTTCCATAACTGCAGAGAAGGCAGGACACCTATAGAGCCACCTAAAAGGGAGACAGTGGATTGTCAGCAACATCCAGCGGGGGGAGGAATACCTGGCCTGACCTGATCTTTAAGAGCTACCAGTGGATCCAGTAGAGAGATTTATCTCTAAATGCGCAGTTACACTGTGCATCTGGTGAGTGCACAGCCTTACCCTTCTCACTATCACCGCATGGAAGAAGCACTTTGAAGGAGAGGGATTGTCACTAAGACTGTTTATTTTGCACTGCATGTTACTCTGCTTGTGACATAATGTTTGTGATCACATTAGTCACCTAATCACTATATATTGATATCTTGGACGTTTTTGCATAATAATATTTGTGATATAGCGCCGCATCTTTTATATTCTATGTTTTTGCAAGGTTTTTGGTATCCTTTTTGATGCTGTGGCTGCTTTATTTGTCCATAGCGCTCACAACTTCCTTTAAAGCTACATATTTACATAGTCGGCTGAAAGAAGACAAAAGTCAGTCTAGTTCAACCATAAAAGGGAAACATATATATATATATATATATACCCACAGTTGATCCAGGGGAAGGCAAAAAAAACCCCACCAAAGATACAATTTGCTTCTGCAGGGGGAAAAATCCTTTCTGATCCCTCAAGAGGCAATTCCCTGGATCAACTTTACCTATGAATGTTAGTATCCAGTTATATTATGTGTATCTAGGATGGAATCCAGGCCTCTTTTAAAGCAAGCTACTGAGCTTGCCAGAACTAGCTCCTGAGGGAATCTATTCCACATTTTCACAGCTCCTACTGTGAAGAAACCTTTCTGTATTTGGAGACTAAATCTCTTTTCTTCCAAAAGTAAAAAGTGCCCTCTTGTCCTCTGTGATGAACTTAAGGTGAATAACCCTACAACAAGTTCACTATAAGGACCACCTCTTTATTTATACTTGTTAATCATAACCCCCCCCTTAATCTCCTCTTCTCAAGATAGAATAAGTTCAGTTCCTCTAATCTTTCCTCATAGCTGAGCTCCTCCATGCCTCTTATCAGTTTGGTTGCCCTTCTCTGTACTTTCTCCAGTTCCCCAATATCCTTTTGTGAATTGGTGCCCAAAAATGAACTGCATATTCCAGATGAGGTCTTACTAATGATTTGTACAGGGGTAAAATGATATCTCTCTCTCTGGAGTCTATACCTCTTTTAATACAAGAGAGGATTTTGCTCGCTTTGGAAACCGCAGCTTGGCATTGCATGCCATTATTAAGCTTGTGATCTACCAGAACTCCCAGATCCTTCTCCACCATTGATTCCCCCAGTTGTACTCCCCCTAGTATGTATGATGCATGCATATTCTTAGCCGCCAAGTGCATAATGTTACATTTATCAAAATTAAACCTCATTTGCCACATAGTTGCTCATTTAAACAGCGTATTGAGGTTGGCTTGTAAGTTGGAGACATCCTGTAAGGACGTTATTCCACTGCATAGCTTGGTGTCATCTACAAAGATTGAAATGTTTTTTTTAATTGCAGACCCTATATCATTTATAACTATATTAAAAAGTAAGGGTCCCAAAACTGAACCTTGGGGTACACCACTGACAACCCTAGACCATTCAGAGTATGAATCATTAACCACTACTCTCTGAATACAATCTTTTAGCCAGTTTCCTATCCATTTACAAACTGGTTTTTCCAAGCCTGTAGACTTTACCTTACACATTAGCCATGAGTGGGGAACTGTGTAAAACACTTTAGCAAAATCCAAGTATACCATGCCACCACCCCTCTGTCCAAAGTTTTGCTCACCTCCTCATAAAAGAAATCGGATTTGTTTGACAACTTCTGATTTTCATGAATCCATGCTGTCTGTTGCTTAAAATATTTTTTCCAGCAAGAACTCATCTATGCAGACTTTTACTAAACTCTCCAGTATCTTCCCGACTATAGAAGTCAAACTAACAGGTCTGTAGTTACTTGGTAAAGACTTTGATCCTTTTTTAAATATAGGCACCACATTGGCCTTACGCCAATCCAGTGGTACTATGCCAGTCATTAAAGAGTCCATAAAAATTAGAAACAATGGCTTTGAAATAACAAAGCTCAATTATTTTAGGACCTGTGGGTGTATGCTATCCAGTCCAGGTGCTTTATTCACCTTTATTCTGTCTAAATATTTCTGGACCATATCAATTATGTGCAATTATAGATCATTTGGGGCTGTGTCAATACCATGCCCCTTATGGGCATGAGCTCCCCCATATTCCTTTGTATATACAGAGCTGAAGAAGTTATTTAATAAATTTGCCTTCTCCTTGACCCAAGTCACCCACTCTAGATTATTTTGTAAAGGGCCTACATGCTCAGACCTGACCTCTTTACTATTAGTATATTTGAAGAAATTTTGGGGGGTTTGTCCTGCTATCTTTTGCAATTTGTCATTCACTTTGAATTTTTATGGCCTTGATTTCCTTTGTACATATTCTGTTATATTCTTTGTAATATTTAAATGATGATAGTGTTCCTTCATTTATATATATTTCAAAAGCTCTGTTCTTATTATTTATAGCTTTTTTAACTTTGTCCGTAAGCCACATAGGTTTTATTATAAGCCTTTTAAACTTGTTGCCCATGGGAATATATTTTGTAGTGTGTTCACATACAGTCTTTTTGAAGAACTCCCATTTCTATTCAGTGTTCGTCGATGCCAATATTCCCTCCCAGTCTAAGTCTTGGAGAGCAGCCTTCATCCTTGAAAATTTGCACTTAGTTGAGTGTTTTTATCTTTCCCATATGTGCTTGTTGTTTACAGCGAACATTAAATTAAATCATGTTATGGTCACTGCTACAAAGATGTTGTTTTATATGAACAATAGTAATAAGATTTTTTAAATCGTTGATCACTTGATTGATATTTGTATGTATTTCATATAGCGCTGCACTTTTTTGGGTTAATATTCATATTTTGCTTAATGGTTAATTCAGACCCAGAAAGAAGATTGTATGCTGTTATGGAAAGTAGGTAGTTAAGTTACCCTTTTACTTTGCACAAAATGGACAAAACAAAGGGTTACCTTGAAAAAATAAGTTTGGTCATCAACAATACAGCTTAGTCTTTTCACCCCCTACCTTTCCGATTAACCCATATTGCCTTTTCTCTCTCTATCTCCACCACCTAGTCTTTCCCCTCATTCTTCACAATCCCACTGTAATGCCTCCTGTGTTCCACTATTCAATCCCATCGTTTCCCTTCTCTTCCTTCACCATTATATCCTGCTTTTCTCTCACATCCCACTCACATCCCACTCTACAATCCCATTACCTTGCCTCCCACCCTTCTTTCTTGTGCAAACAAAACTCTCTGTTATTAGCATAAACTGTTACACATTACAATTCAGTTGTTTTTCAGGCTGGCTGGTAAATCTTTTGTTTGCCATGTGTGTTGCCCTTTCATGTGCTAGCTATAGTTTGGGGTGGTTGCCGTTTTTTGTAGCGTCTCCAATTCTGTGTCTTCCCAGAAACCATCAGGTTGAGTGTGAAGACTTTATAATCTAGAACCTGACAACAGTTCAGAGCTCCACCCAAGAGACAGGTGGTTTCTGCATAGGGGTCAGGAAGACCCCCAATCCTTCCCTAGGAGTCAGAGAGGTGGCACGGGGCAGCCAGAGCATCTATGTCTGCACAGTGCAGGTTCAGCCAGTAAGAAGAGCAGCAAGGAGCTGGAAATGAGCCAAGGAACAGAGTTTGTACAAGAACAAAGAGGTGCTGTGTTAGATGGTCTGGAAGACCAATGTAAAAGGCCTGAGAAGCAGCGCTGCTAGAGAGAGCCACGAGGCTGAACATCATTTATGTTCATGTTGATGGTGGAAACCCTTGCAAGACACACTGATTTCCTGTGTGAACTTTTTCATTTTTATTAATAAAGGTGGACTAATGAGGCAGGTAATGGTATCCAGGTGTGACACTGTGGAGAAGAGTGGCTGGTAATTAACTAACAGCTAAGCAGCATCTGAGCACTGAGAGAAAAGAATTGCTCAGTAGTAGGAGCCCAACCATGACACTTATATAAACCATCACTATATATATATATATATATATATATATATATATATATATATATATACATATATATATATATATATATATATATATATATAATTGTGTTCAAAATAATAGCAGTCAGACATCAATAACCTGATCAATCACTGTTTTTGGTAGAAATGATATTTCTACATGGCAAATAATTTACTAGCAGGTGTAATAGAGTAATAGAAATCCAACAGTCATGACATGCATGCTGCTGATTCTGTGTAATTGAATCACTAATTGAAAGGGGCATGTTCAAAATAATAAGCAGTGTGGAGTTCTATTAGTGAGCTCATTCATTCTTTGAAAAACAGGTGGCAATTATTGCCCTGATTTAAGGAAGGAAGGCAGCAAATGTTGTACATGATGGTTACAGTGCATTTCTCTCTGAATTTCTGAGGAAAATGGGTCATTCCAGACATTGTTCAGAAGAACAGCGTACCTTGATTAAAAAGTTGATTGGAGAGGGGAAAACATATAAAGAAGTGCAGAAAATGATAGGCTGCTCAGCTAAAATGATCGCAAATGCTTTAAATGGCAACCAAAACCTGAAAGACGTGGAAGAAAACAAAAAACTACCATTCAAATGGATAGAAGAATAGCCAAAGTGGCAAGGACTCAGCCAACAATCAGCTCCAGGAAGATCAAAGAAGGTCTACAGTTACCTGTGAGTACTGTTACAATTAGAAGACGCCTATGTGAAGCCAAGCTATCTGCAAGAAGCCCCCGCTGAAAAAAAGACATGTGCTGAAGAGGTTACAATTTGCCAAAGAGCACATTGACTGGCCTAAAGAGAAATGGCGCAACATTTTGTGGACTGATGAAAGTAAGATTGTTCTTTTTGGGTCTAGTGGCCGGAGACAGTTTGTCAGACGTCCTCCAAACACTGAATTCAAGCCACAGTACACTGTGAAGACAGTGAAGCATGGTTGCGCAAGAATCATGATATGGGGATGTTTCTCATACTACGATGTTGGGCCTATTTATCGCATACCAGGGATCATGGATCAGTTTGAATACATCAGAATACTTGAAGAGGTCATGCTGTCTTATGGTGAAGAGAAATTGCCCTTGAAATGGGTGTTCCAACAAGACAACGACCCCAAACACACCAGTAAACGTGCAACATTTTGGTTCCAGACCAACAAGATTGACGTTATGGAGTGGCCAGCCCAATCCCCGGATCTTAACCACTTCCAGACCGGACACTTTTACCCCCTTCCTGACCAGGGCAATTTTCAGCTTGTAGCGCTATCACACTTTGAATGACAATTGCGCGGTCATGCAACACTGTACCCAAATGATTTTTTTACCATTTTTTTGAGATAGATAAAGCTTTATTTTGGTGGTATTTATTCACCACTGGGATTTGTATTTTTTTTGCTATGTAAATGAAATGTCCAAAAATTTTGAAAAAAAGTGTTTTTTTTATAAAATTTTGCAAATAAATAATATTTCATCATAAATCTTAGCCAAAATTTATTCCGTTATCTTTTTAGTAAAAAAAAAAAATCCAAATTAGTTTATAAGCAAAAATTATAATTTTTAAACATTTTTTTTCATTTTTATTTTTTTTTTTTATATTATTATTTTTTATTTTTATTTATTTTTTTACATACTGTCACCCTAGCAGTACAGTGTCACCATGGTGACACTGTACTACTTGTGAGGGGTGATGAAGATTTTTTTTTTTTTACACTGATTGCTTTTACACCCATATAGGATGTAAAAGCAATCATTTCTCTTTCACTCTGTGTGCATTCTTGCACTCATTGAGAAGAACTGAGTGAGCTGTGATTGGTCACAGCTTGTCACATGGTACAAGGCTTTTGTGAATAGCCTTGTACCATTTGACCTCTGTGATCATTCACAGATTTCACACATAGTAATTGGCCAATCAGTGATCACATGATCGGGACCTCGTAGAGAGGTCCCGTCCGACGATCGGTGTTTCACTGTGTCCGGAGGACACAGCAGGCACCGGATCGCGGTGCTGCGTGCTCCCAGGGAGCGCGCACAAGCAGGGTGCGGGGAGGCCATTTATAGACGGCCACCCGACCCTGCAGTGCCACCGTCCGGCCGTTTATATACAACGGCCGGTCGGGAAGTGGTTAATCCAATAGAAAACGTGTGGGGTGACATCAAAAATGCAGTTTCTGAGGCAAAACCAAGAAATAGAGAAAGACTGTGGAATGTAGTCCAATCATCCTGGCCTGGAATACCTGTTCACAGGTGCCAGAAGTTGGTTGACTCCATGCAACACAGATGTACAGCAGTTCTCAGAAACAGTGCTTATACAACTAAATATTAATTAAGTGATCAAAGGAAAGCAAAATCTTCAAACATTTTTCAGTTTATATAGTGAATGTTTGAGTTTGTAAAGAAGAATACAAACACTGCTATTTATTTGAACAGTCTAATATTTTTTCTTTTCTTCATTTTTTTTTAGAGGAACAACACAAATTTGATATATTTCTCTTCATGTTTTGATTTGGAATAGAATGTGTAGTGTTCCCAATGCATTTGTGTGTATGGAAATAAAAGCTATTAGAAGGATTTTGAGCTTTATTCACTTTTTTCAACACAATGCTATTATTTTGAACACAACTATATATATATATATATATATTGCATGTAATATTGCCTGGTGGCTTTCATTGTTTGACAGAAACTTTAGATTCACTGGGATGAAGTGCCGCTGAGTTATTAATGTGTTTATGACTACAGTCTGAGGTTAAAACTTTTTTAAAGGTTGTAAATTTACAAATATATGTATTTAGAAGTAGCCTAGCACTCTAATTGCCTGTGCCAACCTAGGCCTGTACCTGTACTACACCTCTGCCCGCTCCCTCTCTTCTTAACCTGTTAATGGCTCCAGCCTGAACCACAACCATGCTTCTCCTGACTTTACTGTACCTGGTCTGCCCACAGGTTGTGTTTTGTTTATATATTAAAGAAAGCTACATAAAGGGGATGGCTTTCAAAGAGGGCAAGGTTTTGTATTTAGTATTTTATTTGGGTGAGTTTATCTTTTTACAACACTCCTTTTCAGCTTCTATAGTTTGTGAAATTTGGAGCAGCCCATTGTAGTCCGACTCAGTTGACTAAGTAGTAAGGGAAAGGAGATTGCATACTATAGGTCATAAGGACTAGGATGTTTGACCAAACGTTATTTTAATAATAGTACGCTTATCCTATAAAACATACACTATATTACCAATATATAATTGCCTGTCTTTACACACTGGGGAGGGTCCAGGATGATCTTGGCCCAGAGAAGTGGGTTGAATAATGCTGGTCATCAGACTGAAGACATCTACTGGCAAAAAAAGTACTGTGGGGGAAATCTCTATATTAACATTAAATACTGCAACAAAAAGACTTATTTTTATCTTGGTTTTTTTTTATTGGAGTTTTACTTTAAGTCCATAATAAAGTTTTTCCTTTATTGTCACTCATTTTATTTCACTTTTCATAAAGACATATTTAGTCTTATACCAAATTTTACAAATAAGTGCACAGACATTGAGCATGAAATCTCTGGAAAATAGTAACATACTGTCACAGATGCACAACAACCTACATCTCCATAAGTACGTCTGTATTGTCTTTATTGTTTACTTTATTTGCGACTTACATGCTCTTTATTTGCCTACCAACTGGGATTTTAATCTTGATGTGTCAGAAGCACCAGACTTGTAATTAGTTAGGAAATTGTGCTGCATTTGTTAAGTGCAATTTACTAATGATACTGTCATCATTTTTCACATGCGGTTGCGTGACACAGCTTCCAAGACTGCTTTAATCTATGCTAATGAAAGAAAGAAGTGCATTTCTGCAGCTGTGTATACTATTCCTTTTCAATCGATAAGATGTCAGATAAAACCCAATCTCCTTTCTTTCTCTTACCGTATGTTGAACAATATGAGTCACAGCAACAGGGAGACAGGAAGTTTTTTCCTTTTCATAGCATACTTTCACGATGAAGTGTAGATACCTACGATAAAGGGTCCATAATAAGGGCAGAGGTGAATATCACTGTTTCCTTCCTTTATGATAGTTTCTGATGTAGAAAACAATGGAAGGAAATGATATAACATATAATTTAAAGGCCAACTTTAGCAGCACTTTAAATGCAACTTTAGCTGCATTTTAAATGCTTCTTTACATTACATGTCATACCTGTAGTGGTTGGATAATGACAAGCCTCTTCCAATGTTTCCCCATCTCCTCCCTTCGTGGTGCCTCCAATGTTCTGTAAGGTAGAAGGAGTCTCCTAATGTTTGGGATGTATGACACTTGGCTTTGATGTTCAGAGCTTTAAGCCCCTGTTTACAGGGTGGCAACTGGATAAAAACACAGATGCATTTGTTCTGTATTAAACAGAATTTATCAGGTCACAGAGAGGGGCCAAAACACAAATCTATTTTTACTATATCTAAAGCCAAACCTTTTTTAATTTATAGATAGTGCATGGAATGATTAAAAAGTGAGGGATATTCCATCCTAGACAGTTTTCACCAAAACCAGTGCTACCATTGTAAAATGTCTCATCTATTACTGTTATGAATACATCTCAAAATGTTGGATATTCTCTTAGGCCAGCTATAGATGATGAGATTTTCTTTCCTGCAGTCATGGGTTGCAGGAAAGAAAATTGCTCAAATCCTTCCTGCTGAGCTATTGTGTTCTTCCAGCGGGGTGCAATCAGCCTGTCTGTAGATAGTTCAAATCTCAGCCAGTCCATGCTGAACCAGCCAGGATTCGAACCATTTATGGACGAATTTACTTTTTGTTACTGTCAATTCAAATAGAACAAATAGAGTAAATCTTCCCAGTAGAGGCAAAGGCAACAATACAAATCTGAGTGGGTTCTAACCTCTCTGCAACAGTTTTGGCTTTAGATACATGATAATAGTTGTCACATACTCTTCAGACTTGAAGATACCACCAGTCTAGTTACAGTTCTTCCCTTTTTTTTTTTTTTTAAATACAGAGAAAAACACCATTTACATATTAAAAAGAGTAGAAAAACAAATGTAAAAACCTGAACAGCCAACAGATTGGAAGGGAACAATAAATAAACATAAGCAACCTTTATTTTATTAAGTCATATTGGTGTAGCACCCTCTGAGGTAGGTGCTAGGGTTAGATTGATGAAATTAGTGTCTAGTGTTGATAGGTACATTCAGTTCTCACAATATAGTCAGAGTGGCTGTAAATATTTGTTAGGAAACAGCATAGTTAGCTCACTGTACTTGGTGAGCTGTGATCATTTACTGTAGTTAGGTTTACTGTGTGTGCTCAGCTGCGGCTAGTCTGGCTAGCTTCCGCTGTATCCAGGAAACTTTAGATGTTACTGGATGCTAGATGTGAAGTTATGCAGATGGCAGCATGAATATTGATACAGCCTCAGCCTATCCCAGAGAGACTGGCTCTGATGGCATGCTGGGTAACTGTATATATTCAGTGAGAACACAGAGCTCTGGGTCTTTGCTGCATAGGATTGTCCAAGCTTGGGAGAGGGCACACTGCCATGAAGTCTCAGGTGGGTGACCTAAGGGCCCGAATGCTGCGACCTAAGTTCTACTATATTGACTGGGGGACTGTCTACTGAAGATCTAGTCTGGTATCTAGCTGCTCTTGGGCCATGTGAGTACAGACATCCTTAAAGGAGACTGCAACAGGAACACCGGCTGATGTTCTGAAGAGCTTTGTCCAGCTGGCCTGCTTTTAAAGGGACACTGCTCTGGGCTCTAAGTAAATTACTACTACTACTACTACTACTACTTTGTTACTACTGCCTTAAAGCTGAAGTCCACTGTTTGATTCAAGCACAGATTCTGACATAGCTTGCCCTGAAGATTAGACAAAGTCCTCAGTGTACATAGTTCCTATTTTCTGGAGTATCACACTCATCTCCTTCATCCCTATCCCAATTCTTCATAAATAAAAAACAAAAACAACACCTCTAGACTGATTATTGGAGAATTGTGTGAATGAGCCTATGTGTCTAGCTGTGGGGCTAAGTAACTGCTGAGGACCTGGACAGTATTCCTGTGGCTCCTACGGGAGTAGCACTACATTGGAAAAAGGGCTGTTAAGGACAAATTCCAGGCATGGTATATTTCTTCATCGTTAGATTTGTCCTGTAACTATGTATATTCCATACCTGGTCAAAGCCCCTGGAAGCTGTAAATCACTGAAGTACGCACTGTTACTCCAGTGATCTCCACTTGCTTCCAGATCCCATTGACCATTCTTGTTTTTGGGGGGTCATGATTGCCAGTATTGTTCGTATATTGGTGTAATTGTGTTTATTTTGCTTATATCTAGTCTGCTGAGATTTAGCTGTATGTTTTGGATATATTCTGGTTTATCATACATATTGCTTTGTACTTTCCCCACTAGATGGCACGTTGGTGTGATCCAGGGATTATTCTACTCACTATGCATGCCTTGACATGGTTGAGGGGGTAGACACCTCCCTTGGCTGTGGTCTTTTCTCTCCACCCGGCACAACAGGGCTGGCCGGTTTAATCCGGAGGTTTAATCCAGCGGTGTAGAGGGTCATTGTAGGGCCTCCGGCCCACCATTCCCCCTACTTGGGTTAGTCCCACCACGCCCTGCTACTGGCATGCCAGTCGCTGGATTAGTGCGCTGGAGGGGAGCGTGTGCGTGATGTCATACCACTCCTCACGCGGCGGGGCGGCGCTACGCGGCGTGTAGGAGCCCTGTTGGGTTGTCATGATGGCAAACTTGCACATGCATGGTTCTTAGCTGGCACTGCATACGCCGGCGTTTGGACACCATATTTAAACTCCACACTATGTAACTTATGTGAGATCTTCTGAATGTCACATTATCATGCACTGGAGGTGCTCATGTGCTTAAAAGCATTGGGGAATTCAGGTAAACCTGAACTATTTACTAATTTCTCGTTGGCTCTATACTTCTGTACACTATTGACCCTTACACAAGATTTTTAATAGCAGGGAGTGTTTTTTGTTTTTTATTCATTTTCTTGGCTACCTATTAGGTGGCATTTAACCTCCTTAGTTAAATTGCATGGACCCTTATTGAATCCACATTATTGATGTCATATCTATTGTAGAGAACCAACCAGTGTGCTGCATATTTGCATTCACTAATGGAGATTTCGCCTCTCCTTACCGCAAGTATATATATATATATATATATATATATATATATATATATATATATATATGTATATATATCATAGAACAGGAAGTCCTTTTAATATTCTTAATAGCCCCCATAAGGAGCTTGAAGGTCTGCTCAAGGAGTATTGGAGACAGTTCCAGGATGTTATGGCACATTTATAGTATTGTGATACTATAGTCACAGGCCTTTGGACTTTATCAGACCAACTCTATAGGGTTTTCTGCTGAAGTTCATTCACCTTTCACTGTCTTCTGAGTTGTAGGAGAAGGCGCAACACTATGTCTCAGCTCTTAGCAAGTTATACATACAGTTTATATGCTATGCTGTATATAGGTTCTTAACATGTATGTTATATGTTAAATCATATGTCTTTTCACATCTTTGGAATAAACTATCTATTTAATTATTATCTATTGTCTGTTTTGGGTTGCCCTTAAAGTCCCAGTTCAAACTGTTGGGGAACACACCTTTGGGCATGCTTCCAGATCCCATGCGGAGCAGCTGGCCTGATGCATTCTGAACACAGAAGGTTGGCTGCTCAGCAAAGGTGCCTAAATTCCTAAATGAATGCAAGGCATAATCTGATTGGATAAGGTGGCGAGGCAGGGCAGTGACCTCATGCTGCCCACCTCATACAATCAGAGGATGTGTTTCATTCATTTAGAAAATGCAAAACATTCTCTGAAAGGTGCCTGTGCTGAGCTACCACAATGCATCAAGCCATCCACTCAGCTTGGAACCCTGAAGCAAGTGGTGATCACTAGTGTAGCAGTGTCCAAGCTGGACCAATATAACTATTTAAAACTATACCACACTTGGAATTTGTCTTTAAAGAACATGTTTGGTGGTTTTGTACATATTTTTTATTTATTATGGTCAGGACTACAAGATACAATTTTGAAAAAAAAATTTTTTTAGTTATCTACATTCTACAAGAAGTCAATCCACTAGCAGAGTGTGCATGATGCAATTCAAGATGATTATTCAAGCAGTTTTTTTCCATTTCCAGATGTCCCTTACAGCATTTGCTCTAAAAATGTAGATTCTCAGTCTCCATTTAGTCTTTTTAATACACATCCATTTTATATGGGAATCCAATCAAAGATAAAAAACAAAATATTAAACCTAGAAATCGATAAAAATCCAATAATTATATAGCAGTGAATTTTCATAAAGTGATCTTCATACAGTGAATACAATCAGTAAAAGGTGAAAGAAACAAATAAATAATAACATTTTAATGGATTTTTATGTGAAACATAAATTACAAATTCATGTTGCAATTAAAGTCCCTTCTTCTCCAAAAACAATCAGTGTACATAAAGTGTCAAGTGCGATCTATGTTACAATGGTACACCACAATGTGAAAAAGACTCAGTCACCTCCACATATAGATGTAAGGGCCTCTTTCTAGACCAGGTGAACCATAAAGTTATAAATGGTCATAAAGTGCTCAGCTCGAAGATTGTGCTAGCACAACTTCACCATAGCAGACCAATAGCCGTAATAGATGATGTTCTAGAACAGACGGACCATTAGAAGATGAAAGTAATGGAACCCAAATGGCACCAGAATAGAGCTCCACCACAGTGGATCAAACTGAGCATTTTCATGGAAACAGGTGTCCCCACTGGAGAAATTCCTGTAGTTCTGGCTCTGGTGACAACATTCTGGAACTTTCAGTCCTGACCTGCACCACGCAGCACAAATGAAGATCTGACATAATTATAGGATTTTAATCAATTTTTAGGTTTAATATTAGCACTGTTATTTTGTTTTTTATGTTTTTTCACCTGGTATCACAGTGGTTAGCAGCTGCTTTTTTTCTCTTTTTGATCTTAGCTCAGATGTATATTTTGTCTATCCAATCAAAGAGACCACCCAAGATGTAATGTAGTTTTTCCAATATAAAAAAAACTGCTTAGAACCATCACACTCCCATAAAAACAATGAGTCTTCAAATGTGACAAAAGATCACATATACACATTCTATTCAGAGAATGCACAGTTATCTGTTGTTTCCCTGCAGAAGTCATCTCCCCTCCAAGTCTCAAATGCATACTTAACCTGGATCAGATGGGAACGATCTACAGAAATATTTAGAAATCTCCTGTCCCCTGCCTGTACTTGCACAGTCAATCCCCATAGACTTTCATGGAGATATCTACCAGGTGTCTCCTGTATCAGGAGATTGTAGGCTGTAGAGGCTCGGGTGTAGGCACCCCTGAGGGAAGGCAAGGCACACACAGCAGTTGAAATTGCAGAACTTGTATTGTCAAAACATTCCAACAAACAGTAACAAAGACTATGCAGTAGCTTAGTGGCAACACTCACAGATTATATACAGTGAAACCAGTGCAGTGCTACAAACCAAACCCAAACTAAATCCAATGTGTTAAAGAAAATTTAACATATTGAAATAAAAAAGTCCTCTTCTTTATGGTGCTCCCTTCATCCTGTGATCACCAAGTGCTTCAAACATAAGAGTGCATAATTCCACCACCAGATGTCTGCTCACCTCCAGCAGTGTGAACTCACATAGTATTATGTTTGGTCTAACTGCACATTTGGTCCTACAATGGACACTGAAGATCAACTTGATGGATTTCAGCTGTTAACACCTCGTTCAGAATACAACTCTCACTACTAATTCACTCAGGCGTATTGATCCATATGATGTCCAGGTGACAGTAGTATACACATTCTTTGTCCTTGTATGTATAACATGTACAGTGCTTCTCCCTCCTGTGTGAGCCCCTGGAGTCTGGTTCCAAGTGGAAACTGGAGCTCATTTGATCATATCCAGGTATTGTAGTTCCCCGGGGCCCAGGAGATGTGGATCTTGGGCGCTGGGTAACCCCAGACTGTAGAAAGATGGCCATCAATTCCTTCTCTCCCCTGCCTGCTTTTCTTCCACCCTCCTTGATCTGGTGGCTCACCTTTCCTCCGGGGAGCTGAGGCAAGAGAGCAAGCACAAACCCTATACTTGATGAAGAAGTGATATGACAGATGAAATAATATATCTAGGGAGAACAGTGAGGTCTATAATTCAGTTCACATTTGGAGAACATTGGTGCAACACAATAGATCTATTTATTTATTTATTTAATTGAACACTCACAGATTATTATGCAGAACTTGCAGAGAGCAATGCACTGGGACTGGCAGCACCCGGCGCGGGGGGGGGACTGGATGGCAGATGCAGAGGAACAGATAGCGGAAATATTCCCCTATAAAGTTAGACATGGGGGGGGTCACCCTGGTGGCAGCGTTCAATTGGACAGCTGTCCAACCAATGACACGTACAGAAGCCTAAGAGGACAGGGTATTCCTCCTGTCCTCCACTCTACCTGCAAGGTGGTTCAACAGCACCACCTGTGTAAGGAGGTCAACCTGCACCTGCCTACAAGATGCCTTCATAAAAGTCTGTAGGGGAATCACTTTTCCCGGCAAGAAGATCTCATTTTGCTGAGGTGCAGTTTAGGCATGGTGATAAATTATAATCTTGTGCAATACCTAGCCCTTTAATAAAACTACAATAAATACATTTGGGCATGGCATATTTATATGTCCTTTGTCAGGACAAATAAAACATGTTTCCTGCAACAGAACCATTTGTTGCAAAAAGAAAATCAAAAGAGCAAGACTGACACTAGCGTTATAGTAGAAATACATGTAACATGGTAATGAGGCATGAAAAGTGACTAGATGCAATAAAATTGGTTTGCTGAATTCCTTCTAAATTGCCATTTGTTCTTATTGGGTCAAAAGTCCACATCAGCAAGATAAGTATAAAAAAAAGGAATCAAATTAATGTTCAGAAAGACCAGTGAGCCTACATATTCAGTATTTAACATCATGCCACAAAATAAGCTGAATAGGCAATACCAGAGCACAATTCCTAGAATGCCAGACGGAAGATGAATACAGCACGACTGATCAATATTAGACTGGCTAGCAGTCATCTCAGCACAGATCAGAGTATACAGTACCTTTTCCCAAGAAAGAGATTTGTATCAGAATTTATAGTTGCTGTCCCCAAACAGCATTACCACGCACAGCAACATGAAATGTTCAAGATTAAAGAGGCTTTCTGGGCTCTTACACAAGGACTGTCTGTCCCGTATTTTAGGCTGCTGTTACCCAGAGGTTTGAAACGATGGGAGAATATCTGAAATTAAGAATTGAATACTCCTCAATTCTTCATTTAAAAAATAATAAACATCACAAAACTATATTATAAAGTCTTAAACCATGTACAAAGTCATAACATTTTGAGCAAAAATTGAAGTTTTTGTGAGCACTGAGAAACATATAACATGGATGTGAAATGGTAAAGGAAATGTGAATCTCAAAACAATGCCTTATGTACAGTTACAATTAATATATTTAAGATGCCTCGAATGGACATGGGATTTAAAGAGTAAATGAGGGGAAGACGAAGTAGACCAAGATGAGGAGATGAAAAGAGAAAGAGAATGAAGAGAAGTATGAAGAGGGTGAAGAATGAGAAAGAAGAAATAAGTGATGGTTGCGGGGTGGTGGTGGTGGGTAAGTGAAGGGGAAGTGGACTAATGAATAGTGCAACTAAATAATAGCTTTATTCTTATAGGTATTTTTATATTGCTGACAATTTATGCAGCTCTTTACACATATACTGTATATTATACATTCTCATCAGTTCTTGCACTCAAGGAACTACATTCTAAGGTCCCTAATTCACATTCATATGCAATACTACTACTACTACAATTTAGACAGCAGACAATTGCCTACCAGCATGTCTTTGGAGTGTGGGAGGAAACCCACACAAGCACAAGGAGAACATGCAAACTATGTTATAGTTGGGATTCAAACCAATGACCCTAGTGCTGCCAGACAGAATTACTATGCCACTATGGAGAAGAGGGTACAGAGAAAGGCGTCTACTGGTTGCCAATTGAAGTGCTATAAAGATATTGTATTTTGTTAACTAGAGAGATCAAAAACAGTGGGCACATGTGTGATCCATGGAACCCAGATTCTATGGAAGACAGGAATATTGTCATTAGAATTGTGATTTGCACTGAACATGTAATAGTTAACTCAGGCTTTCAGGTTTTTAGAGGAAATTGTTGGAGTCTTTTAGGCTTAATACTTCACAATCTATTCCAGTTCTATCAGACAGTTTTACTCAATTATCTTAGCTACACCATACTTATTGTCCACACAATACATGTGATAGAATAGGGAACATTTACAAAAAATGTTCTCTAATTATAATGCATTTGTTATTTGGCATTGATAGATATACAGAGTGTTTATTTGTTGTTCTTTTGCAACTCTTTTATTTATAGCGGAGTTCCAGCTGAAAAAAAAAGTCAGCAGCTACAAAAACTGTAGCTGCTTACTTTTAAAACATTTGTCCATATAGTGTATCAATTACATCAATTAAATTGAAAGTGAGATACTTAGTTGTCTCTACTTGAACCTTCCCTAAATCTGCTATGCCACTATGATACAATGGAATGACGAGAACTGTTCTCAATATTCAACCTTTGGGCCTAGAAGTGGTTTATTTAGGGGTAACCACCCTTGCTTTGTGTATTTTGTATCTTTCTCTCCAGGCATAGTGGGGTTTATTTATTAAAATCGGTATATTATTTAAGGGATGACCCTGGTAGGTTGAATTATTATTCCATTTCTCATATGTAATGTGAACACCAATCAGATTTCTTCACTGGAATTTTCAATCTGCTCCATTCAGCCTGCTTCCTCACCTCAGTGACAAATGCAGACAGCCAAACCTGGGAATTCGGTGATAAATGCTGCCTCTAAGAGTAGCAAGAAAAAAAAATACTGTTGGATAAATAAACTTATTGAAATCAGGTCATGCATAAAATTTTAGTTTCGGGCATATTGGCCCTCTAAGATCTTTTTAAGGTATTATTATTATTTATTACACAGTATTTATAAAGCGCCAATAGTTCTCTCAGTGCTGTACATTACAGAGGGGGACAGAACATGTGACAGAACAATACCAATACAATGCAAAACATGAGGGGATTGAGGGCCCTGCTCTTTCGAGCTTACAATCTAGGAGGGGGGGGGGGGATGGTGGCACAGGAGGAAATAGCTGTGGGGGATGGGAGTGGTAGGAAGAGTGGAGGAGGTCGGCAAGTTAGCAGGGGGTGGGGTAGGCTTCCCTGAAGAGATGGGTTTTCAGGGTGCGCCTAAAGGAGAGGAGGGTAGGTGATAATCTGATGGGTTGGGGCAGGGAGTTCCAGAGGATGGGTGACACCCTGGAGAAGTCCTGGAGGCGTGCATGGGAGGAGGAGACCAGGGAACCAGAGAGAAGGAGGTCTTGTGAGGAGCGGAGTGTGCGTGCTGGGCGGTACTTGGATATTAGGTCAGTGATGTAGTTCGGGGCAGTGTGGTGGACAGCTTTGTATATCAGTAGGTAGGAAACATACGGGATCTAAACTTATAAGCTGATGTGTAGCCTTATCTTTTGTGGATGGATATGTATGCTGTTTATCACTTGAATTCTCTCCCTTTCAAAGTAGAAATGTCAGCCCAGTGTTAGACAGGAAGGAACCATGGAGACTGACCTGTCTCCTGCCTGAGTTTTGGCAGATGTGAAAAATGTAAAACCTCATACTCAGCTGGACACTTATGTTCCAAAAGGTTGAGAATGCAAGCAACTAAAAATAAAGTCAGGTGTCTGTTATAGTAAAAGTTGGTATTCCGAAATATTATCCCTCTCTGGATTTTGAAGAACTTCCCAGATTCTGCATACTTAAAGGCTTCGTGTGGGAGTCATAAAAAAAAGGTGCTCATAGCGTAATATTGCCAGGAAAATGAATTTATTAAAGCAGCAAGTTTCACAATAAAAAGTGATAAAAAGTAATCAAAAGGTACATTGACCAGTAAGATAAGTAGCCGCTGGACCAATGAATGGCTCCAGTGGTTCCAAATCACAGCGTGTTGACTCCTTAGGCCTTTTGTGCAACTGCACGTCTTCAGAAGAATGTCAACAGTCATTTGACTATAGGCCAGGCAGCAAGTGGTTAAGGATTTAAGAGACCACAGATGATAAAGCAGTGTAAAATGTAGCCAGTAACAGGACAGTTTTAATTAGCATAACTAGGCCAAAATGTACTAGTGATACAGGGCACATGTAAGTTGTGAGGGTCAGGTCTGATAAGGTCTGATGGCTACAGGTGTGGCACACTTTACATTTAACAGCTACTGTTCAGAGATGCTTTATGTGCGTTGCTGGTACTTGGATAGCCCAAGAACCTAACTGTCAGATATCAAAACCACTGGATCATTAGGCCTTAATAAAAGGTTGCTTCCCAAATAAGGTAAGTAACCAAGTTTATAGCCATGGGTAACAAGTGCCGTGCATTAAAGTCAAAAGGTTAAGCAGGAACATAGTCAATAACAAAGCCAAAGTCAAGGCCAGAGGCATTCTAAAAGTAAGATCAAGCAGATGATCAGGGAGTCCAACAGGTCAAGGATAACAACCAAGGCAAGTAACAGGGACTAGAAATTCAGGAACCAGGAGTGAAAACAAAAGTATAGGGAACAGCAACTGAGCTGTGACTGGGGAACTAGGAACATTCCAAGGCCAAGATGACAGGAACAAGGAATAAGACTGAGACAAAGATACAGAATGCAAAAAAAATCAAAATCACACAGACACACATTATGATGTGCAACTGAAGCATTGAAAGTTTTGTCCTTTTAAAGGGGTATAAAGCAACCAGGAGGCATGCTAAGTCCCAGCCCACCTGAAAAAAAAAATAGCTCAGGATCACGTGCGCCAGAAAACAGGAAATATTTGTGATGTAGGAGTGCTGAACCCTATGTATATGTATTTTAATGTGCTGGGTGATTTGTGGCCCTAGAGACTGCTCATCAGCAACTATGGGGTCTTGCTGGACCTCCAGAAGAGTTTATTGAAGCTTTGAAAGAAAGGGAGCGCCACACCAGCTTGTACAGACTTTTAAAAATATATTTTTTTTGTAACAGCCAAACTCATTTTGGGGGCTCTTCACTCCCCCTTCATCAGGGCTAAAGGCTGGACAATAAAGAAAATACAAATAATCCTTAAAATGTGTTAAAAGCTATAAATCAATAAAAGTACAAATAACTTAATGCTTTATCACTGGAACCAAAAAGAACATACATTGCTCGACTAGTATAAAGTATAAAAAAATCAAGAAGGAGTAGGAAAACATGTTCTTATTAGAGCTACAGGGCAACACAAAAATAAAAGCAAAGAAAAGAAGAAACTGAATATGTTCTCATTCTTGCTAAAGCAACAGTACAACAAAATAGATAAATAAATATGTAATAGTAGTAATAATATTAATAACAAAAACAACAAACACTAATGCACCACAAATGAGACGTACTAAAACCAGTTCAAACAATCCATAAACAATATGATATTCTTGCAAAGTAGGTACTATTCTTAAGTGTATGGAACCAATATATGAGTAAACTGCAGCTTAAATAAAGGAACACTGAAGAAGAGAGTAAAAAAACAAGGTGCAGACCACGACCATGTTGGGTTGACAGCTAGAATGAATGCATGTAAGCAAGAACTATGCTATGCCAGCAGCACTGCAAGGAGGGAGGTGGTAGGTATAAGGAAGAACTTATTGGGTCAGAAAGAGTCAAAGGGTTGGGGACGGGGCAAAGGAAAAAATATATGTATGTATGTATGTATGCGGTAAATGTATGTATGTGAGCAGAGACAATGATATGTCTATATCACTGTGGGAAGGGAAGTAGTAGGTTTGAGAAAGATCATACTTGGGCCAGAGGGTTGGGGGCAAGGCAAAAAGAGAGAAAAAGAAAAAAAATAATGAATGCATGTGAGCAAAAACTAAGGTATGCCAGCATCACTGCATGGAGGGAGGTGGTAGGTATAAGGAAGAACTTGTTGGGGCTAAAAGAGTCAGAGGGTTGGGGGTGGGGCAAAGAAATCAAAATATATATATATGATGCTAGTATAGTGGCGTTCTTGCTCACATGCATTCATTCTGTCAACCCCACATGGTCTGCACGTATTGGTTCCATACATTTAAGAATAGAACTTACTTTGCAAGAATATCATATTGTTTATGGATTGTTTGAACTGGTTTTTGTACTTCTCATTTGTGCTGCATCGGTGTGAAACAAGCGAACATGGTGCTCCCTATAGCTGTATAGGTGCAGGATGACTAAGGATTTGTATGTGTTATTTGTTTATATTCGCACACCTGCGAGTGTGCAATTTGCCAGTTCATATACAAAACGCAATATACACCTTTTTAAAAATATGTATCTTTCTGGTGTACTAATGCAAGAAAGTTTTTTTTTCAATTGTGCAAATTTTGAACTTAACACTGGAAGAAGTATCATTGAACTTGAATGAAAATGAAGAAATCTCAAATATTAATAGTAAAAAATTCCATCCAAAGAAAATAAAAAATAGCAGTATTAGGATATAAAATATACATGGAATCAGCTCAGACCTATATTTTTAAGTGGTTATATGGTTCAGGATCTACAAACATACTTAGTTCTGATGTCAAGCACACAGAGTTAGCATGACACGTGTTCAGATTTCCTGTATACACCATTTATATTCAGAGTTTGCTGTGAGGTGAGCTGCACTGTTCATAGCTAGTTGGTATGTTGTTTTGCATATTACTCTACTGAAATAGCCAACTAGGTGTTCATGTAATCAGTAACAGCTGCCAAACTAAATATGAACAAAGTGGAGAAAACAGGGGAAATTAGGAATGCACTGTAAATAAGTTTCTGTAAAACCTGTGAAGTTTTCAAACCTCTTTTACTGTTTTTTTCCAGCTTTCTTACTTGGAAGTTATTTCAAGTATCTGAGAATGTTTGACTTCTCACAAATACTTTAGAACTCTTCGGTTTCCTCAGTCTGTTCACCACAGGTATTTATCAGTTCATTAAGCCCAGTGGAGGATTTTTCCGCAATAATATCAGGACTCAGATGATAAGCTTTCAACATGAAGGGTACACACTGGGACACCTCAGTGGAATTATTAATAGAGGCTGCAGTTGGAAAAAAAAGTTGAAGAAGAGGCAGAGATTTTTCACCTCAACACACACATCATTACTTTTATTATTATTGTTAAAGCTGCTTGAAATCCTTTTTTATTGTAGCACTGACAGATCTGCCCTCATACAACCCCCTCGAAGGATTCCCTATAACAAATTTAGGGATCTACAGTGTTCCAGACACCAACCTTGTAGATCAGGGTTCCATGGAACCCTAGGGTTCCTCCAGAGATTGCTAGAGGTTCCTTCAGCAATCACCAATTTTTGCATCTCTGATAAGTTCCCACTTACACCAATGATCTTTTTAGTTATCTATAAGGGGATAATTCTTCCCAATGACCACAAGTGTAAGGAGCATTCTTCCTACTGATCATCACACTAATGTACACTATATTGCCAAAAGTATTGGGATGTCTGCCTTCACATGCACATGAACTTTAATGGCATCCCAGTCTTAGCCCGTAGGGTTCAATATTGAATTGGCCCACCCTTTGCAGCTATAACAGCTTCAACTCTATGGGGATTATGTCCACAAGGTTTAGGAGTGTGTCTATGGGAATGTTTAGTCATTCTTCTACAGTAGAAGCACATTTGTGAGGTCAGGCATTGATGCCAGACAAGAAGGCCTGGCTCGCAGTCTCCGCTCTAATTCATCCCAAAGATGTTCTATTGTGTTGAGGTCAGGACTCTGCAGGTCAGTCAAGTTCCTCCACCCCAAACTCGTTCATCCATGTCTTTATGGACCTTGCTTTGTGCACTAGTGCGCAGTCATGTTGGAACAGAAAGGGGCCATCCCAAAACTGTTCCCACAAATTTGGGAGCATGAAATTGCCCAAAATGTCTTGGTATGCTTATGCCTTAAGAGTTCGCTTCACTGGAACTAAGGAGCCAACCCCAACCCCTGAAAAACAACCCCACACCATAATCCCCCCTCCACCAAACTTTACACTTGGCACAATGAAGTCAGACAATTACCATTCTCCTGGAAACCGCCAAACCCAGGCACATCCATTGGATTGCCAGACAGAGAAGCGTGATTTATCACTCGAGAGAACACATCTCCACTGTTCTAGAGTCCAGTGGCAGCGTGATTTACACCACTGCATCCGACCCTTTGCATTGCACTTGGTGATGTAAGGCTTAGATGCAACTGCTCAGCCATGGAAACCCTCTAGGCACTGTTGTTGTGCTAATCTGAAGGCCACATGAAGTTTGGAGGTCTTTAGCTATTGACTCTGCAGACAGTTGGCGACTTCTGCGCACTGTGCGCTTCAGCATGCGCTGACTCTGCTCTGTCATTTTATATTGTTCCCAATTGCTTCCACTTTGTTATAATAAAGTTGACAGTGGAATATTTAGTAGCAAAGTTGTTCCATGGGTGGACTTATTGCACAGGTGGCAAACTATCATGGTACCATGCTTGAATCCACTGAGCTCCTTAGAGCGACCCATTCTCTCACAAAAGTTTGTAGAAGCAGTCCGTATGCCTAGGTGCTTGATTTTATATACCTGTGGCCATGGAGGTGATTGGAACACCTGAATCCAAGGATTTGGTGAGATGTCTCAATACATTTGGCAATATAGTGTATCTTGAGTTGTAGATATAGCAGTTTTTGGGGTTCCCTAAGACCAGAAATTTATTATAAGGGTTCCTCTGTATTAAAAAGGTTGAGAAAGGCTGTTCTAGACTGCACAGGAAAACACTAGTTATAAACTAGGTAAACAGTAGTTAAATGAAGACCCCATCCAGTAAGTCTTCACATGACCACATCCTTAACAAGCAAATCTGCCCAGTAACTGGTGCATGTATACAGTAGGTAGCGTAAATAAAGACTCTAGATTGGTTCAAAAAGCAAAATCCAACAAAATTTGGATGTCTGCATATGCGTCATGGGTAGGGAGATAAAATAGGGATATGTGAATTCCAGTATCTCAGTGTCTCTAGAAAGTTTTCTCCCTATTTGAACTGCAGAGAGGTCCCATTAATTGAGGATTATTTCTGTAAAACTGCAGTTTGGGCAGCGCAGTGGCTAAGTGGTTAGATTTTCCACCTAGCAACACTAGGGTTATTGGTTTGAATCTCAACTACGGCACTACCTGCCTGGAGTCTGCATGTTCTCCCAGTGTCTGTGTGGGTTTACTTCGGGTACTCCGGTTTCCTCCCACACTCTAAAGACATGCTGGTAGTTTAATTGGCTCCTGTCTAAACTGCCCCTAGTATGTTTATATGTGAATGTGAGTTAGGGGCCTTAGATTGTACACTCCTTGAGGGTTTGGAACTGATGTGAATGTACGTACAATATATATATGTTAAGTATTTCATAAATTGACATCGCTGTATAAGTACCTGTGCTAATAAGTAAATAGTTATATTTAAATACAGCTTCTTGGAGCTCTCTTTGAAGGTCAGTTCACACCTTAGAACTGCAGCCCGGATGTGTTCTGTATGCGTCTCTGCATGCGTGCTTTTGATGCATTCTGGTGCATTTGTCCCCTTTTTTTCTTCACCTTAACTGTTTCCCATCCGCCTATTGCCTATATATCGCAGATGGGAAGCAGCGCCGATGCAGGCAAATGTACCTGCCTGTCAGTCTGCGTTGGAGGCTCCTGCATGGCTCACAGAGCATGCATTTTTGATCTAATTTTTCTTGTACAGTATTGTTGCTAAGAAGTTTGTCCTCAAGTTTACAGTTCCTTGGGTATCCCATATACCCCCAGACCCCATCCAAGTTGCTAACTCTTTAATAACAACAACTAAAAACCATCTCAAGGACTGTTTACTGACTCTGAATGTACAAGTGTGGAAAAATGTGTTGCCTGACCAAGCAGAGCCTAGGGGGACCATCTAATTCAGCGGCTCTCAAGAGAGTATTGCTACACGGGGCTCAATGCTTATGTATTTGAGCCCTGCAAGTCTTTGACAATGAATAGTATCACATTAACCAAAAGACGGCTACAGTGCGGTTCTCCAGTTCTGGGAGGTCGTCCATGGATGTCTTCCCAGAACACGCCCCCTGCGCGCCCCTGGCGCTGTCGGGGATTACTGTGTCCTAAGGGCACAGCTGATCACGTGATTAGGTAAAAGGCCAATCACAGCGGCCTTTTACCATGTGATCAGCTCATCACAATGTAAATACAGTTGCCGTTTATAGGAAAGTACTGCCGATAACCGGCAAATGTGACAGGGGAGATCTGCACTGATTATCAGTGCCCTGATTATCACTGCCGCCCAGCAGTGCCCAGCAATGATGCCGAGCAGTGTCACCCATCAGTGCCCAGCTGTGCCACCCATCAGTGCCCAGCAGTGCCACTCAGCAGTGCCGCCCGTCAGTGCCCAGCAGTGCCACCAGTCAGTGCCACCATTCAGTGCCATCTGTCAGTGCTTCCAGTCAGTGCTATCAGTCAGTGCCGCCTGCCAGTGCTGCCCATCAGTGTCCACCAGTGCCGCCCATCAGTGCTGCCTATCAGTGCCCATCAGTACCGCCTATTAGTGGCCATCAGTGCCGCCTATCAGGGCCCATCATTACTGCATATCAATGCATCATCAGTGCCTCCTCATCAATGCCCACCCGTGCTGCCTCGTCAGCACCGCCTCATCAGTGTCCATCAGTGCTACCTATCAGTGCCGCCTCTTCAGTGCTGCCTATCAGTGTCCATCAGTGCTGTCTATCAGTGCTGCCTCATCAATGCACATCAGTGAGATAGAAAAATTAGCTGTTTGCAAAATTTTATAATAGAAACAAAGAAAACTTTTTTAAAAAAAATTTTTGTTTTTAGTGCAAAAAATAAAACCTCAGTGTTGAGTAAATACCACCAAAAGAAAGCTCTATTTTGTGAAAAAAATTATAAAAATGTCATATGGGTACAGTGTTGCATGATGCGCAATTGTTATTCAAAGTGCAACAGTGCTGAAAGCTGAAAAATTGGCCTGGGCAGGAAGGGGAGGAGAGTGCCCGGTAGGCAAGTGGTTAAAAGCACCTAGATCAGGGATTGTTTGTTTTAAAATAGTTGTAAACTTCAAACATGAAATATGAACAAAGCATAATCTTCTACAGCAGGGTTTCTCAACCAACGTTCTATTAAACCATGGGTTCCTCCAGAGGTTGCTAGGGTTTCCCTGAGCAATGAGCAATTTCTGCCTGTGAGATAACTTCCCACTGACATCAGGGTCCTGAGGAAGTCACGTGTCTAGCGTGACGCAAAGCGTCGGTGCGCGAGGAGGATTTCCGGGTGCGCGGTGACGTCACTTCCAGTGTGGGGGCCATATTTGAAATCCCTGTATTAATACCCATGCAATGCATTTATAGCATGAGGTATAGAGCCATATGAAAGGAGAATATACATGTGGGTGGGCACTTTTTAATATTGTTTTTTTTTCAAATAAATTGCGGTTTTACACTATGGAAGCTCTTTATTTGTATATGTTCCGGAGAGGAGGTTGCTGACTGAGTGGTACATGTAAGGATTGGAGGACTCTGGAGAGGATCCTGTTACCTATCAGAGGGGTTTACATCCTAAGCGAGCTGACCCTGTGGGGTCGATTTAAGGAGGTGAGGGGCCACTTTAGCCACCTAAGGATTTGCACAGTGTGAACACCTAGCATCACCTGCATGAATATTGTGTTTGGATCACCGTATACGGACATTTTATATTGTGCGTTTGCAAATATCACATTTGAGCGATTTTAGATATATTGAGTTTTTGCATACCACTTTGGCACTTTTATTATTCCCGCAGGGAATACACGTGTTGCACTGTATAGGAGGTTTACCCCTTTGCACATTGGGGGGTTGTTTGCACTAATTTATATTACTTTATATTATTTATTTATATATATGTTTATGCATTTATTTTATGTTTAGCGCTGAACTGTTTATATTTATTATTTTATATATATTATTTATTGACTCACATGGGTAAGAGGTTAGTGTCAGCAGCTATAGTGATAGGGCCCCATTTTAGCGCAGGAGGTTTTTGTCTATCATACACAATAAACCTCCAATGCTAGTATAGTGTCGGAACGGATCAATATCTTTGATCAGATCTGCACTATACCAGCGTTCACATTAGTATAGTGTCCCCAAAAATGCAGCGTTAGCGGGATCAGCACCGGCACCTGCCAGCACCTGCGTTTAGCCCCTACACTTACCTCCCCTCCTTCTCCCCCCACAAGTGCAGTGTCAATAGGTCATTATCACTTGATACATTGCACACAAAACCGCAGTGTTCGCAGAATCAGGCCTGATCTCTGTTAGCACTTGCCGGTAAATTTTGATGACTCTCATATGCAGCAGAGTGCCAGTAATAGTGCCACGCTACCTTTTGGTGAACTGGCGAGCACTAGTAGCCTAGTACATCCTGGTCTTTCACATACCTCTTAGATTGTAAGCTCCAAGGGGCAGAGCCCTCCTAACCCTCTTGTATTGAACTGTATTGTTGCTGTATTGTCTCCCATTATATTTTAAAGCACTGAGCAAACTGTTGGCACTGTATAAATCCTGTATAATAATAATAATACCAGCACTGCAGTATGACTTGGCGACATGGCGAGTCCCATAAGTGCAGTACAAGCTGGTGCGGTGGTTAGCACAAGTAGCACCAAGAATTCGCACACAGGCCTGTAGAGCTCCAAGTATCCTTCCGGATGTGCTTGCAAATTCCAATTGGCAGCTCATAAATTCTGCAGCCTCTATACTTTTTTTTGGACCTAACCCTCAACATGGGCATTACTAAAAAAAATGAATTGCGATTGTATTGGTCCGCAGACCCGATTCATCATATGCCCGTGTTCTCTGCTGCCATGGCCAGGCATAGATATGAGAGTATAATGTGTTTTATGCATTTCATCGGCACTCTGTCTTCCTCAGGGTGACCCTGAATTTGACCGGCTCCACAAAATTCAGCCCCTCGCAAATCACCTTAACCAAAAATTTGCAAATGTCTATACTCCCCAGCAAAAAATCTGCGCTGATGAGTCCCTCGTTAATTTTTCTGGCCGCCTTGCATTCAAACAATTTCTCCCCAGCAAGCGTGCCAGATATGGGGTCAAGATGTAGAAGACCTGTGAGAGGGCAACAGGCTATACTTATAAGTTTCGGATTTACGAGGGAAAAGATAGTCACATGGAGCCCCCCGGATGCCCAGACTACATGGGGAGCAGTGGCAAGATAGTTTGGGACTTGGTGTCATCCTTTTTCCATATGGGGTACCACTTATACGTGGACAATTTTTATTCAAGCGTGCCACTATTTAGACATTTGTACAATCTTGGAACTGGCGCATGTGGCAAAGTGTGACCTAATGTGTGCCCACCAATAGAAGTGGGTGGATGCAGGGCGGTATATTCTAATGGTGGGCATGCCACACACTTTTTCTGGCAGAGATTTCTTCTCTTTTTTTCATTCAGTCCACAGGCTGCATACAAAAAAAAAAGAACAAAGCATATACAGTAATACCTCGGATAACGAATGCCTCTGTTAACGTAATTTTTGGTTTACTAAAGAAAATGTATTGAAAATAATGCTTCGGTTTACAAATGTTTTACTTATTTTTTTCACGATACGAACTGTATGTCAGTGCTGATTTTTAAATGCAATTGCTGTCTTTTTTTTTCTCTTCACTATAGCTCACAACATTAGCTGTCAGTTTCCCCGCAGCTAAAGGATACTTTGTATCTTTTAAGAAACTGAAAGGAAACATTGTTTCTTTTAACTTGGGGAAATAAACTAAAAGAAACTTTCTCTATTTTAGCTGGAGGGGGAAAGTGACTGCTGAATTTCTGAACTACTGTATAGTGAAGAAAGAAAAACGGTAATTACATTTAAAAACTGGCACCTGACAGCTGAGTGAATTGCCAGCAATTAAAATTTATTTTTTTAATTGCCAGCAATTCTTTTACATTCAGCTGTCAGTGGGGAACTCTACTAACAGCTGAAACATTAACACATGGTTGTCACTACTAAAATACCTCATGGGTTAATAAAATAACTCATGCGGTATTTTAGTGGTGTTTACCTTCAGAACGGATTAATTGGTTTTCAATGCATTTCTATGGGAAACAGTGTTTCAGTTTATGAATTTTTCGCTATACGAAATTTCCTGCAGAACGAATTCAATTCGTAAATCGAGGTAATGGTACATCACTGGACTTTGAATGGTTATACCAGGATTATGCCTACAGCTGCAGGCATCATCCTGGTATTGTTTTTTTCAGCCGGCAATTGGCTTTCATGTAAAAGCAATCCTAGTGGCTAATTAGCTGCAGGATTGCTTTTGCAAGCAGCAGGAGACAATGCCCCCCTCCCCCACTGCGTTCCACGGCCTTCTCGGGCAGTCCCGTGCCATCGGGGCAACCTGAGAAAGCAGCCAGTGTTTCTGCCAGCTGACCATAGAGCTGATTGGAGACCAGAATGGTGCCAATCATCTCTATAGTCTAAGAAATTGGAAGCTAGGAGCATTTCATCACTTCAGTTTCACAGGATATAAACAGCGCATTTGTAAATTGGGAAAGCATCTAATCACACCGATCTTGGTTTGATTAGATAATGTAGGGGCAGTGGGGTTTAAATTAATTTCCTAGCAAAAAATACAGATTTTTTTTCATGTGAAGAAAAAGTGTCAGAAAAGGCTTGATCTTCAGGTGGTTAGAAGAGTGAGTGATGTGTGGCATAAACTTCTAATGCTGGGCATAAAACACCCCCACCCCCCAAAACGACCCCTTTTTTGGAAAGTAGACACCCCAAACTATTTGCTGAGAGGCATGTTGAATAAATAGAAGAATTTATTTTTTTACCACAAGTTTTTGGAAAATGACAAACAAAAATTTTTTTTTTTACACAAAATTGTCACTTAAATGATTTACTACTCACACATGCCATGGGTATATGTGGAATTACTCCCCAAAATACATTCTGCTACTTCTCCCGAGTATGGGGGTACCACATGTGAGAGACATTTTGGCAGTCTAATAAATCTTCCATGAACTTAATATGCCTCTCAGCAGATAGCTTAGGGTGTCTACTTCCCAAAAAGGGGTCATTTGGGGGTGTTTGTACTATCCTGGTATTTTAGCACCTCAAGAAATGTGATAAGCAGTCAGAAAGTAAAAGCTGTGTAAATTCCATTATCTATACTATAGTTTGTAGACGCTATAACTTTCACACAAAGCAATAAATATACACTTATTGGGATTTTTTTTAACCAAAAACATGTAGAAGAATACATTTTGGCTTAAATTTATGACAAAATTTTAGTTTTTTTGGATATTTTTTATGACAGAAATGAGAAAATATCGTTTAAAAAAAAAAAATTCTCAAAATTTTTCTGTTTATAGCGGCAAAAATAAAAAGCGCACAGGTGATCAAATACCACCAAAAGAAAGCTCTATTTCTGTGAAAAAAGGACATAAATTTAATTTATGTACCGTATTGCATGATCGCGCAATTGTCAGTTAAACAAGTGCAGTGCTGTATAGCAAAAAAATGGTGTAAATTGCAGTATTTATACCATAGTTTGTAGACACTATAACTTTCACATAAAGCAATCAATATACACTCATTGGGATTTTTTTACCAAAAATGTAGCAGAATACATTTTGGCCTAAGTTTATAATTAACTTTGAGTTTACTATATATTTTTTATAGCCCAAAGTAAAAAGTATCGTTTTTCTTCCAAATTTTTGGTCTTTTTTTGTTTATAGCGCAAAAAATAAAAAGCGCACAGGTGATCAAATACCACCAAAAGAAAGCAATTGTGTGAAAAAAGGACGTAAGTTTCGTTTGGGTACAGCATTGCATGACCGCACAATTATCAGTTGAATAAGTGCAGCGCCGAGTAGCAAAACGAGGCCTTGTCATTAAGGGGGTTAAATCCTCAGGAGGGCAAGTGGTTAAGATTATAAGAAGTCTACAAAGTCCCTATTTTATGACTATAACAAAATAAATATTTTTTTTATAATCCTACACTTATACGTGAACCATATGGGAATGCTTGTATTACAGAATGTAATAAAAAACGGATAAAATGTGATTGCAGGGAAAGTCCATATGCTCTTGTTCTTATAAGAACACGATCAATTTGTTGGTGGACAAAAAGCAACAAAGTTGAATGATTTCTCAAATGGCAGAAAAACAAAGATATGTCTTGGTTTCCAAAGTCTTTTTGTTAAACTATGCTCATAAAGTGTATGTATAGCAAATCTTTTTTTGTTTTGTATTATATAGAAAACATAATAGTTATAACCTCTATCAGTTTGTTTCTTTCCTATTTGTGTCCCCTTGGAGAGATTAAGATTAATTTCCCATTCCACCAGAGGAATTCTCTACAAAGTGGGGGGAGTACCTCTCTTAGCCAGTTGTCATTGTAAAAATGGTCCACCAAATCCATAAAATTCCCTTTCACCTTCTGTTATGGTGGAAATTGTACATTTTGGAGATCGCTTTCATTTTCTGTTACAATAGTCACCAAAACAAAAAACACAAATAACATTAAAAACCTCAATAGATTAATTAAAAAAAAACTGTTAGAGCATTTCAGGGGTCAGAAACAACTCCCCCTTCATCAAGGCTTTAGTTAAAATAAGAACCTTGGATAGACTCAGAATAGAGCTTTTCTGTGTAAATCTGTGTAGGAAAGCTAATTGCTAGATCAGCAGAGTTGCTGGCCAGCAGTATCTGCGAGACCAATCAAGATAAATCTTGATAACACACAGATTCACAGGAAAGCTCTAGTTGGAGTCCATCCAAAATTCTTATTTTAGCTGAAACCTTGATGAGGGGGGAGCTTTTTCTGACCCCCGAAATGCATAAACTAATAAATGAATTTTGAGTCTTTTATTCTTTGGTCTGGCACTCATTCCATTAGTGCATGTATTTTTTCTGGTAACATTAAAAAACTGAAAGGGGTTCTAATCCTTTCCCTACTTAATAAAATAAATGTTTTCCCTGGACATACACTATAAATATAAGCTGTAACAAATTTTAAAAAATCTTGTACTGAGAAAGTATTGAGGATTCGATTGCCTACATTGCCATCTACAAAGTTTGGCTGTCATGCTGAATTGAATAAATTAACACTTTGAAAAAGATTTCTGTGATTCCTTTCACTTAGTCTCTGACACCAAATGGAACCCATATTGTGATCATCCTCAGGGGCCTCTGCAACTGGACTTTGCTGCAACATTCAACTGGAGGTAGGGGAGGGGCTCTGACGTCACGACGCCGCGGTGGACGAGCGGCATTTACAAGCACAGGATCTGGGCACAGCTCTGTTGGATACAGCTCTGTGGGAGACAGTACAATGTGAGTGGCAACTTATTCTCATTAAAAGATTTAACCTCACAAAGGATAAGGCACTATTGTGGCTCTTTTTTACATGGTTCCCCAATTTATTGGGAGGAGGAAATACTACTTAAACCATCCCTACTACCCATTGAGGCTCAGTGTGGAAGGAGGAAAAAGGGAGACCTCTGGTGGCAGGAAAAAGGCAATATAGATCCACGGCATGGATGGATATACACACATAGTATGAAGATTACCACCCAGTCCTGATAGGACAAAAAGCGTTGTTAGCCACTTTGTTTGGCTAAATAAGGAGGTGAGCACACACCTATCTATAGAGCACGGGGAGTGTGGCACAGCACTGGATTTGTCACTGAATAAATATAAAGTATAAAGAGGACTATTGTTTAGTATTGAATCAGTATTATTTTGATGAGCACTATATGTTGCACTGATTTGAAGCACAAAAGTTTTTTTTACATCACTATTTATATGATCACTTGTATATATGGACCGCGGCACCTGTATATGTATCTGAAGATATATATACATATTTTGTTATATAATATATGTTTCACACAGATTATGAGTATTGTGTAAAGTGTTGATGCACCATAATTTGATTTAATAGTTTGTTAAATAATTTATTGCACAAGGGGAGTATCACATTTTGGCTCACGAGTATTACCTATTTCATTTGTCAGTAAAAATGTGCGCTTCACCGCAACATGCAGTAGCGTACCATGCACCTGCAGAACACATCTGAAATACAGAACACTGCAGCATTCTGTGCTGAAATAAGTGCATCAGGACCTATTTCTTTGTGTGTTGTGTCACCATTCATTTAAAATTGGTCACATATGACAATGCATCTCAGTGCACAACAATGTTTATCCCACTGTGTTCTGGTAGGATTGAGCCCTAAACCTGGTCGTAGATGGTTCGAATCTTGGATCAGCCGGGACAGACCCAACTGGGACAGAAGCTTTTGGAGGAGACTGCAGGCTAGCCTCTTGCCTACTGACCATGGGCCCTGGCATCTGAGTGGGCTGTATTCTCTTGGAGATTGTGCCTGGGGGGACCCTTGGAGTAGTTTTACTTCAGATTCTAGTCCATGTCTCCCTGAAACACACAGACTCTGAGAACTGGAGGACCCGGATATAGATCTAGGGCCTCTGTGTCCAAACCAGCATTGACTGTTTCAACCCCCCTCCAAGACTCAGAGCAGATGTTAATATAATCTGCTCAAAACAACCTCATGCTGAAGTCTCTTGCCGTAATCTGTTTAACAAGGTGTGATGTGTTTACCGGTGAGTCACCTATTGTTTCTGTCTGTTGGCTAATCCTCCTGGAGGTTCCTACATGATGGGATTAGTCTGGTGTCAACTTTACCTTGTTATCTAATCAGTGTGGGATGTTTATCACAATGTGTAATGTTTGTTGTTGTGTGGTGTCAGGGCAGGAGCGGCGGAATGGGCAGGCAGGCCTAATGGTAAGGTCACGCAGCGATTGACGACAGCCGCTACTCACAGACCAGAGTCCCTCAGGGCGCGGAGTCTAAGCCCCAGGCTGCCCTTCACCAGAGCCCCTGATGGTGGGGATGGACTTGACGCAACCTGAGACCAGGTCGCGGCCTTCGAGTTACCCCAGCTGCAGTAACGACTGCCGCCAATGGCGTACAGCTGGTGGGAGCCAGATGGAAAACGTATAGCGTGGTCGGACAGGCCGGGTCGATAACAACGGAGCAAACAGTACAAGACGGTAGACAAGAATACTCAGGTCAGGGGCCGGGTTCAGCAATGGGAGGTCAGATATTGGGATAAAGCAGATAATAGTCTGGTCCAAGCCGAGTCGGTTACCAGGAGAGCAACGAGAACAGAACAAGAGCTTGCTGCAAAGGAACATACAGGACACGAATGCAAAGAGCAACTGCAGACAGCAGGCTTAAATGTGATCAGCCACACCCTTCTGGAGGAGGAGCCGCAGAGGCCAGAAAGCATAAAGGCTCCCACCATGCTTTGCAGGAACTTAAGATGGATGCCAGCACATGGAGCAACACAATCTCTGAGGAAAGGAAGGACCTTGACATGTGGGGACTGCCCCTATTTCTGAAGTGTATAAAAACCTTTATTTCTGTTCAATAAAAAGTTCCATTTGCATCTAAGCTAGTGTGGTCTAGTCCTTGGGTGCAATGCCCAGCTATGATACCTTGGTCCTGTAGCAGTTCTGTGACAGAAGCACCCAGGCAGATGCCAGGCAATGTGTCACATTTGGTTGCAGCAGTGGGATTTGCTTCCTCCCTTCAATCCAAACTACCACTGGGATCATGGATGAAGGACAGGAAACTGCAGCTGAGACTGCAGGAAGCTCTGGCCCAGTTTGATGGCCCTGTCTCAGCAGAAGGTGAGCTGGACTAGAAGGATTAATTACTTACAACCACATAGCAGTGATTTTCTGATCAGCTTACATTCCAAGTAGAGCATCCTTCGGAGGAAATGGTGCCCGATGAGCTCAACAGTATGCCCCAACACCCATGTATGCTATAAATTATGAGTCACCCACCGAAGCGCTGGAGCTGGGTTCAAGTGCCTCCAGACTGTGCCTGGAAGAGGTGGCATCAGAAAAGAGCACCACTGACCTCTGCCCAGCACCCACAGCACTTCCGGAGCTCCAGGCAGCCCTTTTCCCCAGTAGCAGGCCGATACAATGGAACGCCTAACCCCAGCTAAAGCACTGGCAGCGGGATAGACTACCGCTAGTCTCTGCCCATACATAGTCCCAGCAGAAGCACTGCAGGACAGAGGGTCTACTACCTCTGCACAACACTTACAGTGACATGGGAATCTCATGGAGAAGCAGTCAGCACTTCTTCTCCCTAGCGGCAGTTCCACAGTCCTGGAGAGGAGGTGATCGTCCTCTCTCCCCAGCAGCAGATACACAGTCAGGTAGTGGAAGAAACCGTCCTCCCTCCGCAACAGTCAGCCAGAGCAGAGGAAACTGTCATCCCTCCCCAGCAAGGATCTGTGCACCTTGGAGACTGTGCCAGAGAAATGTCGTCCCAGCAGATGGATGAGGCTACGGGAGATGGAGAAGACAGCTCATCTCCCCAGCGGCGGATGCACAGTCCGAGAGAGGAGGTGGTTGTCATCCCTCCCCAGTGGCAGATTCACAGTCTGGGAGAGGAAGTGGTCGTCCTCCCTCCCTAGCGGCAGTGTAGGGACTCGGGAATGCAGGAAATCATCCTCGCTCCACAGCGGGAGTCTGGGAGCAGAGGAAACCGTCCTCCGTCCCCAACAGCCAGCCAAAGCGGAGGTTGTGGGGTCCCTCCACACCTACCGTGTCTTCACAGCTCCAGGGAGTTGGGGCAGTCAACTCCTCTCCCCAGCAGCAGACCGAGCTCCAGAATGAAAAAGACCTCCCAGCTGAAGCACTGGCAACAGGGCAGAGTGCCATTAGCCTCTGCCTAGCACCTCATGGGTCTTCACAGATCCACGGAATTGAGGCAGTAGGCCTTTCTCCCCAGCAGCAGACAGAGCTCCAGAATGGTAAAAGCCTCACAGTTGAAACACTGGCAGCCGGACAGAGGGTCCACAACCTCTGCCCCACATCTATCGATGACAATTCTTCCATGCGGCCAAGAATGGAGATCATGTGGATCAATTATGTGGGTTCACTCTGTCCAACTAATGCATGTCCAGACCTGGTGAAGGTCTGGGACCTGGTTATTCTACTTTTGAAGGGAGAGAAATGTGACAGACCTAACCAAGACTGGGGCTTTTGGAAGGGACTGTAGGCTATCCTCTTGCCTACTGACCATGGGCCCTGGCATCTGACTAGATTCTATTATTTGCAAGATGTGTGCCCAGAGAGACCTTTGGAATAGATTTACTTCACAATCAAGTCCATGTTTCTTTGAAACACACAGACTTTGAGAA
Organism: Staurois parvus; assembly: GCF_062004578.1. Taxonomy (NCBI): domain Eukaryota; kingdom Metazoa; phylum Chordata; class Amphibia; order Anura; family Ranidae; genus Staurois; species Staurois parvus. Next base: position 2,101,339 of record NW_028318197.1, read on the forward strand.
CTGGATACAGAATGCGCCCAAGCCAGCATTGACTGCTTCAACCCCCCTCCTAGACTCAGAGACTGAGAGCAGATGTTAATATAATCAACTCAAAACAACCTGATGCTGAAGTCTCTTGCTGTAATATGTTTATTAAGGTGTGATGACATAGTCTAGCTGAAAAAAGACAAAAGTCCATCCAGTTCAACCAAAAAAAAAAAGTTATAATCCTATACCCACAATTGATCCAGAGGAAGGCAAAAAAAAAAACAGCAAAGCATGATCCAATTTGCTCCTATAGAGGAAAAAAAAGTTTACCTCGTTATCTATTCAATGGGGGTGTTTATCCCAATGTGTAATATTTGTTTTTATTGTTCATGTGGGGACTGCCTCTATTTCTGAGGTGTAAAAACCTCAATTTCTGTTCAATAGTCTATTTATGTTCAACAGTTCCAGTTGCACCTAAGCTAGTGTCATCTAGTCCTTGGGTGCAATGACCAGCTATAATACTTTGGTCCTGTGTCCCAGTGGCAGGCGGGGTGACAGGCGGTCTGTCACAATGAGCTACAGGATGAGCTCAACTAAAAGATCAGCTACAAGATACTCATGACTCTTATATTGTAACTAAAGGAAAACCCCTTTTTTTTAGTTTTGGACATATTGGAGAGGGATTAGAACACCTGTCAGGTTTTTATTGCTGTATGCTCCAGTTAGGGAGATTAACCCTCTCTATTTGTCCTGTTTACCATTATCATTGAAAGTGAAAGTAAGGGAAAATCCCAAATTTTGAGTAATCCCCAGAAAAAAAATTAGAGGGGAAATCTTCCAATGGAGACACTAGTTCTGGTGACTTGGGAGGGGATTCCCTTAATTAGCAGGAATTTCCTTTCTGTTTTGGCTATGGGACAGGAAGTGAAGGCAAATCTCCCCAAAGGGACACAGATGGCAAACTAAAAACTGACAGGGGTTATGACCCTCCCTTACTCTATCCAAAATGAAAAAAGAGTTTTGCTTATAGTTCTACTTTAGTTGAGCAGTAGTTTGCAAGCAAATTTGTTTTAATTCATTTTCCATGCTCAAAAAAGTTGCTTATGAGTGCTAAAGGTTTAGTGCTCACTAAAAAAGTTAGCATGCATAAACAGGTCAAAGTAAGATGTTCATACATATTTCAGCTTTTTCTAAAGATAGTTGGCAACAGGGATGAATTATTAAGGGCCCATTCACACTTAAGAGTTCCATCGTTGTGTTCTAATGCAGGGTTTAAAATTTCGAGTCCAGACCTACTAGCCGGTCACAAAACTTACTCTCCACCAGTTGCCCCACCCAACCTTGCCCAGGTGAAGCTATATGAAAGAGCACTTTTCAAAAATGCCCAATTATGAGCAAGTAAAATTAAATAAAATGGTATTTTGCTTGCACATGGCTGGATAATGGAAGTTTATCTCATTCACTAAGCTTATTGATTTTGCTTTTTGCAAAGTAAATTTTCACCTAGCTTAGTGAATGAGGTGAAGTTCCTCTCTCTTTAAATATTTCACGCATCTCTGCAGTTATCGACTTTCTGGATCTGCTGTATCAAGCGCTGTTCCCTGCCTCTTATCCATTTGTCCCAATATGAACCCTATAGGGAAGTTGTCACACAAATGTGAGTGGACTGATCTTTTGTAGACTTTACTCATTCATTCATTTATTGATTGTGTATTATCCTGTTAATCATCATAGGTAGGACTTGAGCCTAATGGCTGATTCCATTGATGGTTTATTTCAAAAATATGATATTTGTTATTGTTTAACCACTTCAAGTCCGGACACTTTTACCCCCTTCCTGTCCAGGCCAATTTTCAGCTTTCAGCGCTATCACACTTTGAATGACAGTTGCAATTTTGCAAATAAATAATATTTCATCATAAATCTTGGCCAAAATGTATTCAGTTATCTTTTTAGTAAAAAAAAAAATAACTCAAATTAGTTTATAACCAAAAATTATAATTTTTAAAAATTTGTTTTACATTTTTATTTTATTTTTTATATTATTATTTATGGGTTTTTTTTTACATACTGTCACCCTAGCAGTACAGTGTCACCATGGTGACACTGTACTACTTGTGGGGGGTGATGAAGATTGTTTTTTTACACTGATTACTTTTACACCCATAAAGGCTGTAAAAGCAATCATTTCTCCTTCTCTTTGGCTGCATTCTTGCAGCCATTGAGAAACACTGTGTGAGCTGTGATTGGGCACAGCTTGTCACATGGTACAAGGCTGTTGTGAATAGCCTTGTACAATGTGACCTCTGTGATCATTAACAGATTTCACACGTAGTAAGAAATGATGTCAGTAGTGACATCTTGCTTACTACTCTGCATGTGATCACTGATTGGCCAATCAGTGATCACATGATCGGGACCTTGCACAGAGGTCCCGTATGACGATCTCTGCTGTGCAAACAGACACAAAACAGCATGTCCATGCTGACGGGAGAGAGACCTGCGTTGTTTACATACAGGTCTCTCCACTGTCAGCTTTACCCGATGGTCGCTGGGAATTGCCGGCCAGGACCTGGTAATTGACATCCCTAGCCGCAATAGCAGCGTGAGTAGGGCGTGATTTTGCACAGCCCTGCCGCCCTGTAGCAGTACTTTTATTATAGAGTGGCAGGAAAGTGGTTAAAGTCGTACTAAAGTCTAAATGTTTTTTACTTAAATGCATTCTCTGCATTAAAGTATAAAACACCCTACTACCTGTCCTGTCCTCCTATCTCTAATCTCTTACCTGGCTTCATGTCACAGCTCCAGTGTTGTCTCCATCTCCAGCCCCATTGCCCTCACCTCCTGCTTTCACAGGAGAAATGGAGGACAGTGGGTTCATAGGGCTCCTACTACTGTCAATCAAACTCCTATCAGAAGAGAGAGGAGGTGTGGCTTACCAGCGGTAGGTGTGTCCGTAGGTGCACACAGCCTGGCTCAGGACCCAATGGGAGTGTGCATTCTGGCTCACTACAGGAGGTAAGCAAAGAAGGGAGGAGCTGACAGCACAAACAGGGATGGCCAGAAGAGGAGAAACATTTTACTTCCTGGTATTTCACAGTTTCCCACTGCGCATGTATGAGGCTGAATGGTCCTGCAGACTCCTGGGACATAAGACATGTCCCAGAAGGGGGCGGGGGAAAACCTTTGCTTGGCCCACCTAAGTGAAGTAGGAGTGGGTACCTGTGGGAAAAAGATACCTGCTCCCATAAATAAAAAAAAACCTTTCCAATACAGGTGGGGGGAGGGGGGGTAGTAGAAGGAGGATCAGCGGAATTTCCCTTTTCAGTGGAAGTTCCATTTTGAGGTTCACTGTTAATTTGGTTTGTTAAGGGGGTAGGCCTGTGCAGCCCCATTTTTTAAAAAAATGTTTGCATTGTTTTTTCCTTTAACATGATTGGATATTCTTTGTGAACTGAATTTTCACTTAATTCACTAAGCTAAGTGAGAACTCCATAGTCAAAATGATCTCCTTTTAGTAAATCAGTCCCTGTATGTTCTATAATATACACACTTATTTTGCCTTAGTAAATAATCATAATATAATGTTTAATTTTTTATTTTTGGCGGCATTATTTTCTGAAGAGAAGAACCTAGTTCTTGTATACCATATTTCAGTTACAGTAAACCCATTTAACTCGCATCAAATGCACTTTTGGATCTCTCAACCACAAATCCAAACGCATAACATAATTCTAATGTAAATCAGTACATTTCGGATATTTATTTTCACTGCTGAAGAAAAAAAAAACTCTATTCTACGGTGACCTAAGAAGATTTGACTTTTTCAGTTTCTTTAAAATGCTTATGCTTAAAGTATGCAGAGATACTTAATGACATTTTTACTGGACTATTAGCAGAAAAAATTCAGCACGTTCCAAAGATTTAGAGCCTCTAGAAGCCTAAACTATTCACATTAATTTCTTTAGAATGAATCCTTGGCACAGGCAAGTTGAAGAGCAAATGCTTTTGTTGAACCCGATGTCATTCTATTAAACTGTGCACTTATGGATTTTACACCATATATTTCATACATGGAGGAAAGGTGATGTAAGATATAATAATGATGCTGCAGCATGGTTTTGCAACATTAAAGTAGAAATTGGGCCTTCGAGGATTCATTTCTCTCCTCCTGAAAGCAAAAGAACGCCAACACAATGTGAAGTCTGGATATTCCTTGTCTGCATCCACAAATATTTGTTGAAATTTACTGTATCTTCTAATTTCTAAACACAGAGTGGGAGCTCTGGGAGCTGAGCAGAGTGAGTTGAAATACTAAGAATGCCAATTTGAACAGACTTTAGTGCTTTTGCTTAAAATGTTTAAATAATGTGGTTGAAACCTCAGAAATAAAAAATGAACAAAGCATATCCTTCTATAGTGTGTAATTGCCTTGATCCATGATTCACTTCTGACAGTCTATGTTGACACCAGACAATTCTGGCATCGGTCTGCACACAGCAGGCGATTGACAGGCACAGCAGTGCATGCTTCCCTATAAGACTGTATAGAGCAAAGTGTGTCCATTCTTTCCACCCAGGCCTCAGATTACACTCGGCCCCCTGCCCTATGCTATGCAGTGTGTGACATCATATCCGTGCCTCCTGCCTTCTGGAGCTCAGAAATGCTGTGTAAAATGTGTCCTATAAGAGGCTGTAAAGGAGAGGGGGCTGCAGATAAATAGGTACAACTTATGTAGGAGGATTTGCTTCATTTCTGTGTATCATCTGAGGCCAGCCACTTTATTGGGATACGTAAGTGTTTACAACCGCTTTAGGAATAAATTAAATAAATTCCCCCTAGCAATTTATTTTCTGTGTACTCGGTATGGCACATACATCACACTGTGTATAGTCCAAGCTTATTCTGGGCATGTTTAAGATGAGAAGCATTGGGACCTGTTGCAGGAGTGCTGCAACTCCTCATCAATGGCCATCCAATGGTTAAAGATGAGAGATGGGAAAATGGGGAGAAGTGGTGGAAAAGATGGTGGCAGTGGGGAATGGAATGACCACTGACAGGATGGATGGAACAGCACAGGAGCACTCTTGTAGGTTTCATAGTGAGCAGTATTGCAAGAGCCTTTCCCCCTCCACCCCTGCAGAATTTTGTTCCTCATTAAATGTCAATAGCCTGGTCGCAGTTATAATTTAAGGGATCTATAATAGTAATACACTAAAAAAAAACATACTACATTAAGATATTAAGCTGGGCATACACTATACAATCAGATTGTACAATAATATAAGATGTAATATAAGATCCCAACCACAGCACTGCTTGCATGGAGTTTGCATGTATTCCCTGTGCTTGTGTGGGTTTCCTCCGGGTACTCCAGTTTCCTCCCACATTCCAAAGACATGCTGGTAGGCTAATTGGCTCCTGTCCTTAGATTGTACGCTCAATGAAGGTTATGGACATAAACATTCCATTCAGTTTGTATCAAATCAGGCAGACCCTTGCACTGCATGGTTGTTGGTGGATCTAAAGGAGATTATACAGTATATGGCCAGCTTTAGAGATTCATCAAATGTTATCCATTTGCTGGTCAGGATGAGCACTGCCAGAGCCCTACAAAATGACCTCCAGCAGGACACTGGTGAGAATGTCTCTGACCAAACAATCAGAAACAGACTTCATAAGGGGGGCCTGAGGGCCTGACGTCATCTAGTGGGCTCTGTACTCACTGCCCGGCACCATAGAGCTCGATTGGTATTTGCCATTGAACACCAGAATTGGCAGGTCTGTCACTGGTGCCCTGTGCTTTTCAGAGATGAGACCAGATTCACCCTGAGCACATGTGACAGACGTGAAAGAGTCTAGAGAAGCCGTGGAGAATGAACGTTGTGCTGCCTGTAACATCGTTCAGCATGACCATTTTGGTGGTGGGTCAGTGATGATCTGGGGAGGCATATCCATGGAGGGACGCACAGACCTCTACAGACTAGACAATGGCAACCTGACTGCCTATAGGTATTGGGATGAAATCATTGGACCCATTGTCAGACCCTACGCTGGTGCAGTGGGTCCTGGGTTCCTCCTGGTGCACAACAATGCCCGACCTCATGTGGCGACAGTATGCAGGCAATTCCCGAAGGATGAAGGAATTGATACCATTGAGTGGCCCCCACGTTCACCTGACCTAAATCCAATAGAACACCTCTGGGATATCATGTTTCGGTCCATCTGATGCCACCAGGTTGAACCTCAGACTGTCCAGGAGCTTAGTGATGCCCTGGTCCAGATGTGGGAGGAAATACCCCAGAACACCATCTGTCGTCTCATTAGGAGCATGCTCTGATGTTGTCAGGCATGCATACAAGCATGTGGGGGCTATACCAATGACTGAGTACCATTCTGACCTGCTGCAATGAAATTTCAGCAAAATAAACTAGCCTGCTGCATCATTTTTTTCATTTTGATTTTTGGGGTGTCTTTGAATTCAATCCTCTGTAGGTTGATCATTTTCATTTCCATCAAACAATGGGGCATCCGTCCATATCAGTATAGATATCCAGCATGAGATTTTTGCCCATTGAGATCTGATGTGTTTTCAAAGTGTTCCTTTTATTTTTTTGAGCAGTGACTTACACTGAAGTCTGGATAGCTTAGTCAGTAGAGTAAGAGACTTTCAATCTGAGTGTCCAGGGTTCAAGTCCCTGTTTGGGCATGTATCTACTTTACCAGAATTGTGTTTCTGCCCCACAAACAGTGTAAAAAATAATTATTATTATACAGGATATAAATCCTGTATAATAATAATTATTTTTTACACTGTTTTTGGGGCAGTGACAGCTACTTTTTATTGATAGATCAGAGGTCCATAAGATCCTTACTCCCTTTTTTGCCCTCTAAACCATCTGATCAAACAGAGATCTGGTTGATCAGATGCTTGTCTGACTGATAATGGCCATTAAACATAGAACAAAAACCAGAAATGGTGAAATCCTTGTTGCTTCAGGGATTATTCATCACAGAGGACATTATTTTTTCTCCTCTGTTCTCAGCCAACCCAACAACTTGCAGTGGTCCAAGGCTACCCAGTGAGAACACTGGTGGGTGGCGGCAGGAGGGGCAACCACCTTCTCAGCCCTGTAAAAGTGCTGTATAGCTGCTTGAAGCACTTTTACCTAAAAGTACATCACCAAATGAAAATGTTAATACTAGGATCTGCAGGACAAGGCAATAAGCTCACTTTTATCCTGTCCCCTAAAGCTTCACCTTCCTTTCATTCCCCAGCTACTCTGTTACCCTGTAAATGGAAGAGAAATATCTACAGTAGTGCGTCTGAGTACTGGGGAAAAATGTGGCTCACTACCCTTTATTACACATTACAGAAAAAGTGGATAGGTGTTCGTCACTCAGGCACACGGGGAACTGTTTTTTTAAGCCTTAGAGCGGTATTAAACCCAAAATGTAATATATTGCAGCTTACTAATCATTAGCTTAGGTGGCTGCATTAGCTTTTATTTTTTTTGGATGAAAAAGCACAGGGGGCACTTTTGGACAGCAGCATTGTTAATCTGGGGGGAGTGTTAGATGTACTAGCAGATTTAAATACACTAACAGATAAAGCCAAACTCCAGATAATACTTGCTAGGCAATTACAGCAGTGTTTTCCTTTTTTGGATAATAGTTTTACATAAATAAATAAAAGTTATAATTGTAAGCACCGCTGTTACTGTTAAATGGTTCATCTCATCTCTGTAGCTGATACATTCTGCTGGAGAGCTCGCTCTTCTTAAAAACAACAGACATACAGGCCAGATCACTACATGAAAATAGAGAAAAGAGAGCCTGAAAAAGAAAACTAATGCAGTCATCACATCTAAGAATAGGTAAGCTGCAATATAATAAATGCTTGATTTTGGGGTTTAATGCCATTTTAAAGGTTTTTTTTTTTAGCCATATTTCTCTTGTGTTTCACTTATTTCTGCACTCCTGTGACCCAGTAAAGCCTGCTGTAATGTCGGGATCCACCACATGCCTGACCGACAGCTGGCTCAGCCTCTCTCGCTCCCTCTCTCTCCACAGCCCGGAACTCCATTGAGTGCTGGAGGGGCAGGGCAGCGAGCCGGTGAATGACAGTTACTGCTCTCTGCTCAGTGATGACTGAGAACTGAGCGATCAGTGGTAATGTCTCAGCTTAGAGCCAGTGGGGGACAGCTGCAGCAGCAGATGTTGGCGAGTATGTATGTATGTACAGTGGGGATCGAAAGTTTGGGCACCCCAGCTAAAAATTTGTATTAATGCGCATAAAGAAGCCAAGGAAAGATGGAAAAATCTCCAAAAGGCATCAAATTACAGATTAGACATTCTTATAATATGTCAACAAAAGTTAGATTTTATTTCCATCATTTACACTTTCAAAATAACAGAAAACAAAAAAATGGCAAAAGTTGGGGCACCCTGCAGAATTTATAGCATGCACTGCCCCCTTTGCAAAGCTGAGACCTGCCAGTGTCATGGATTGTTCTCAATCATCGTCTGGGAAGACCAGGTGATGTCAATCTCAAAGGTTTTAAATGCCCAGACTCATCTGACCTTCCCCCAACAATCAGACCCCTTTGATAACGAGCGTGGATAGCTCGAAACATGTTAGGGGACTCGCCCAGCTGACGCCATTATACACCAGGGAGCTCTAGATCACCAGGAAGGTTGACATCTGACCTGGCTTTTTGCTCATGTGAGTCACATATACATTCTTTTGGAAAGATTTATAATAAAGACATACTTCACTATCATATCGTTTTTGCTTTATGACTCATTCATTTGTGAGTCATGAAAGGTGGACCACCATAGGAGAAGTATATGCTGGGAGGCTGGACGCCGTTGGACCTATCTAATGAGCTGGATGGGATCCCAGAGTGTGTGCTGATATCTCCTCCTGGTGACCGGATGCTGTCTGCAATGTGAACAAGGCTCTCCTGCCCACTGACGACACACCAGAGTATATGCATACAATATTGTAAATGTAAAGAGTGCAAGCACAACAAAATTACATTAGTATAAGTGTGTAAAATAAAAGGCAAACACTAAAAGATTCAACCGAGTGTTGCAACACAGTACCACTTTAATCAATTCTTAAATGTCCGAGATCAGAATTTAAACATCATTCCCAGTCCTGGGATGTTTCTCCCCGAGTGAGCTGGAAAAAAAACTGTCAAATTGCCAGACTAATTCACAATTGGGCTCTCAGTTACTGGTGGCTGGGTTTACCTTGGAAAAAAGATAATTAATTAGATATTATTATTATTATTATTATACAGTATTTATAAAGCGCCAATAGTTCGCTCAGCGCTGTACATTATATCAATGTCCCTTTAACACCAAGGTGTCCAATCTTCTGCATGCTTGATGAGGCCCTAGTTGGTGCACATGAGGGTTTAATTCTTCCTTGGTGTAAAGGAGAGATTTCCTCAAGATAGTGTAAACACAAAGAAAGGGGAGGGGACCTGGATGATATTTCTTTAGTTCACAGAATAAAATCTGAGATTAGACTGAAATTGTGGAAAGGGATGGAAGCAGATTTCAGCAGGAGTTAATTCCTTATTAAAGGGTTGCAAACTATTATCATAAGGAAATTCCTTGATGAGTAGAACAGACTGGAACTGAAGCAGTACTGTGACTTAATCTGCAAGGTGTATATATTGCAGCAAAATCCGGTGATTCAAGGTGTTGAGAGTGTAATAATAAGTAGGCCACAGGGCAGGATAGGAGCTATCTCACCAGATCACTAGCCTTGGTCATATAGCAAATAGTTTCTCTACAGGGGGCCCTCGTGTTTCCTTGATTCCTCAGTCGAAGAGCAGATGACAGCACTCCAGTCTGCCTGCTAGCAGGATTGTCTGTCTGGATTGAGAGCGATCTGCGATGAATCCTCACTCTTTCACTCTCTGCGACCGGGCGAAACCTAGATCTCCAGCATCCCGCACAGCTTTCCACACACATGTCCTCAGCCTTTTCCCATCTTCTTCCTTCTTTCTGTGCAAGTTCCCAGGCTGAACTGAATATACTGTATAAACTCCTGCCACTTTGCTAGCTCTTCTGGGAAAGGTAGGCTGTTTACTCTTAGTCTGAATACAGAATTCCTGTCATTAGCAGACAAGTTCAACAATGCTTTGCTTCAAGTATGAATACCTAAATTGCAGAACACTGCCATCTTGTGGTTAATTAACATCCTGCAAGAAATAATAATGCAGGGTGTTACTTTCAAATAGTAACACATTTTGTGTCCTACTGATACAATGCTTACCCTAAGCTGCTCCCCTGATTTAAACTACAAACACTTCCTCCTTTCCTCATCTACATTACATAGAAAGAAGTGGTTGTGCAATTCACAATAGACAGCTTTTCATTCAGTGCACAAAAAGTTTAAAGGAGTCAAGATTTTAAGCAATATGCATTTTCTGTACTTGAAAAAAATCCTGAATAAAGAAAAAAAGAAAACTAATGCAGCCACCATCCCTAAGGGCTTGTAGGTAGCAATATATTACATGTTTGTTCTTGGGTTTAGATATTTTTTATCCCCAGGGTGATTTATGTGCAGTATGACATAATTAGGATTCTGAAATATTTCAGTAGCTTGGGGAAATAAAAAGTCCAGCCTTTTAATCATCTAACTTGTCCTCCTTGATCTGGGTGCCTCTAGTGTAATTGACACTAGAAGATCCAGTAATGATGGCTTCTGTTGGTGTTTCCATGCCACCAATTGTATTGTGTCTTGTACAGTCTTAAAGATTGCTCAAGAAGTCTAATATCTGGAATAGTCAGATCTGCTCTATTACCTGTTTTACAAAATCGTTTACAATTTGGGACTTCCGCTTCAAAGTCCAGACCAGGAATGAGATCATTAGTCAAATGACTGGAAAAATTCTGCAAAGAAATATTTGCACATTTTAAGTGGTTGTAAACCCCTACATGTACCCAGTGAAATGACTGGCCTTAAGCGATACAGGGATTAAACAACACCACCTACATAAGTTGTACTTGTTTATCTATAACAACCTGTCCCCTACATCCATTAAAATGCAGAATTTACACAGGATCTTTCTGCTCTGAAAATCAGGGGGTGGAGATCTGAAGTTACATCGGTATAGAGAGTTCTGAGAGCTGATTGAAAGGAAGGGACACGCCCCTCTTCCCACAGCACATGGGAACAGAGTAGATGCTGTCAATCACAGGCTGTGCCCTCCCCTGTCACTGTTTTTTTCTTGACTTCAGGAAAATTTGTCAGAAGTGATTCATGCTTATAGCAGAGGAATGAGCCAGTGGACAGAAATGACACTTAGCCTTCAGGTCACATCGGGTGCGATTTGCATGCCAAGCAACTTGCACATCGCATACCAAGTTGCACCCTACTGTCCACAATTACAGCAGCCATATCGGTGCGGGTCCAACTTGGTTGGACCCGCACCGATTTCTAAAGTAATACATGCACTACTTTTCATGCGATTTTCATAGACATCTGTATCAGATGTCTTGCAAATCGCACTTTAAATCAGCATGTCCCCAGACTTTGAAATCATGCAACTTCACTGTAAGTTGCACAATTTCAAAGTCAGGCTTGATGTGACCGGGGTGTTAGAGGGGGGATTTACTAAAACTCATTATCTGGGGCAGTTGTGCATGGTAGCCAGTCGGCATCTAACCTCAGCTTGTTCAATTATGCTTTGGGAATAAAACCTGGAAGCTGATTAGTTTGCAAGCTCCAGTTATAGTAAATAATCCCCACAGTGTTCAGGATTGAAACACATACACACTATAGATATCCTTTGTTCATATTTCATGTCTGAAGTTTACAACCACTTTAACCACTTCCCAATAAACATTTCATATGGGTACAGTGTTGCATGAGCGCGCAATTGTCATTCAAAGTGTGACAGCGCTGAAAGCTGAAAAATGGCCTGGGCAGGAAGGGGGTAAAAATGTCCGGTATGGAAGTGGTTAAAAAGAGGCATGGTGAGTATTTTGCAGATCTAATTTTTTCTCACAAGGGAGAGTGCCCGGTAGGCAAGTGGTTAAACTATCTACAAACCACAATCCTTTCTGTGAAGAAAACTCCGAAGATCTGAGGATGGCCAGACTTTCCAATGCTCTCCATTTACAGAGCATAAAAATGCAATGCAGCAGTTCTTATCCCCAAGCATCTGCTATTCAACAAACAATTCTGAATCTTTTGATCTTCTAGAAAGTTATAAGAAATACATGTCTTAGGTATAGAAATAAAGCATTAGTCTGTGGGGCTCTTCATTTTAGTGCTAAATATTGTGTAGCCATGGAAACACGTTTTCTGACATGCAGTAATTTTCTCTGCTGACAAAAATGGATGTAACTATTGTGTATTGTAGTCGTATCTCTCCTTAGATTTAAATAGATTTCATTACATTTTTTTTTTCTCCTAGTTTTTAATAGCCTCCATGCATTAGGTCTAATTGAAATGACAAAGCACAAAATAACAGGGTCTTTATAATGATACATATATCACACTTGGCAAGCATATTTTGTCTTTGTAACTGTTAAAAAATATTGACTCATTTGCCTCAAAACTTTTAAATGAACATTGTGATTTTGTGCACAGTGTGAACGTCATGTTATTTAATTGGACAACCTCAAACTCCGTTGGTACAGAGTAGGCCTGGGCCCCCGACTTCCTATACCTGACCTCCTACACAACCCCCCAAAAAAACACAAAACTTCAATAAACACCAATCTGCAACCAACATCCCCATCTCTCCCACCATCCATAATACTCACACCCTTTATTAAAGAAAATGTATACCCAACATTTTATATTCCTGATATGTGCCTGCTGTAGCATGTACTTGAAAAGCTATCCTGATCTTTTTGTATTGCTTCCTTTGTGGGAAACCTCTGGTGTTTCTGCCAGCCCCCTACTTTCATATTAAAAACTGACCACACTGGGCATGAGAGCACAGCGTAGTCAGTTTTCTAGCATTACTAGGAGCTAATCCAATTATCAGGCTTGTGCTGACAAACCCCCCCCCCTTACAGCCATTCACCAGGAAGATCAGTGTATTACTGTGTCTCCTCCTCTAAATCTTATGCTGCTGAGAATAGAGGGTATTTGATCACTTATAACAAAGGGAAAAAAGGTGTTTATAATGTTTTTATGTGTAACACCCTTTAGTGTGCTACTAGAATAGTGTAGTGAATGATAGGTAAAATGATTGTGGGACTCATGATAGTTGTGCAGGTCATGTGATTAAGGTTGGGTTATTGTAGGTTAGCTGGATGACTCTACAGGTTGTGGCTCTATCACCTCCTCCTGACTCTGGAGGACCATAGAACCTAACAGAGGTCAGTAAGAAGGGGGGTGGAGGCCTAATCTGCATATTCATGGGAGATTCTGCCAATCCCAGGTGTGAGGCCATGGTAGAGTGGTTAACTGGCCTATAAATATGGGAGAGTTAGGCTGACAGGGGAGTTGGGTGGAAGATGAAGTGCTGAGGAGACTGTCGGAGTCTGGGAGGTGTCTTGGGGGGGGTAGGCTGGGCATGGGCGGGCTTAAGAAGGATACATTCTGCGAATGGAATCAGGCCTGGAGCAGCAGGGAGCAAAGAGGACAGTGTGAGTACAGCAGTACACCCTGGGATCTGAAAGGGGAAAAACTGCCAATGTAGAAAGCTTTCCAAGGACACCATTAAGCTAAATCCTTTCGGAGATCTTTCGAGAAGCCAGGAGGGCTGATGGTGTTTGCAGGCCAGGGAACTGGGAGCAGCTTTGTAAGGGGAGAGAAGACATCTCTGCATGTAGCTACAGAAAGTAAAGTGATTTTTGAGGGGCTTCTAGTTCCTCGCCCATAAGGGGTATCTGCTACTAATCCGCAAAGATTGATGGCTTTCAAGAAAAGAACAGTCCAGGATCTGCTTTGTACATAGGAAGGAAGTGTCCCCCTTCCATTATCCAAGTCAAGTTTGGCATCCCATAATCCCTATTTCCCTATCCAAGTTGAATTCCCCTAAATAAAACAACAAAACCAAGTTTATGGACCGGTCACTGTCTCTGGATGCAAGTCTGTGTGAAAATACCAGTTGCCTGGCTGTGCGGTGGGAAGCTTAGTGATACCCACAACATAGCGGCCCTCACGAGGGCAGCGCTACATATATGTATACAGAAATATTTTGCCTTTCATTTCTATTATAAACTGAATGGATGCGGGTTTACATATTCCTTAAGACTTCAGCCTATTATAAGCTGACTTTTTTTTTTAATTCTTTGTTTTTAATATTTTATCTGTATCATCATTGATATGATAGTAATGATGTTGCTCCTTATTACCTCCTTCTTAAAAAGCATGACACAAAACAAGAATGCAACAATTAGACCTCTTTCACATGGGCGGTTGTTCTGCCACTTGTAAATGCATGTTTCTTTTTTTTATTTTGGAAATTCAACACTCCTGGAATAGAGATCACTCACATTTGTACATTACGTTTATCTGTGATTACGTGCGTTTACATGCGGCTGCGTTTATCTGCGGTAGTAAATTCTTGCCTTTTCTAATGCAACTGTTTACTTATTTCTTCTTTGTACTGTGATTAATTGCATTTATGTACAGATAGTTGCGGTACATCGTTCCTGGACGCTGTCAACTTTATTTTCCTAAACGCATCAAACCGTATGTTATGAAAACGATGCTAAACACAGTGTGTGAATGGAGCCATGGGGATGCATTGTCTGCATATAGCTGTGGTACATCGCTCCTGAACGCTGTCAACTTTATTTTTCCTAAACACATAAAACCATATGTTATGCAAATATTGCTAAATACAGTATGTGAATGGAGCCATAGAGATGCATTGTCTGCAATTAGCTGCGGTAAATTAGTTCCTCTAAACCAGTTTTTCTCAACCTTTTTTCTGTTAAGGCACCCTTTAAAATCCTGGATAATCTCAAGGCACCCTTTAAAATCCTGGATAATCTCAAGGCACCCTTTGAGATTATCGATAATTTTAAAGGGTGCCTTGAGATTATCGATAATTTTAAAAGGTGCTTTGAGATTATCGATAATTTTACAGGGTGCCTTGAGATTATCTAGAATTTTAAAGGGTGCCTTGAGATTATCGATAATTTTAAAGGGTGCCTTGAGATTATCTATAATTTTAAAGGGTGCTTTCAGATTATCGATAATTTTAAAGGGTGCTTTGAGATTATTGATAATTTTACAGGGTGCCTTGAGATTATCTAGAATTTTAAAGGGTGCCTTGAGATTATCGATAATTTAAAGGGTGTTTTGAGATTATCGATAATTTTAAAGGGTGCCTTGAGATTATCGATAATTTTAAAGCACCCTTTAAATTATCAATAATCTCAAGGCACCCTTTAAAATTCTAGATAATCTCAAGGCACCCTGTAAAATTATCGATAATCTCAAAGCACCCTTTAAAATTATCGATACTCTCAAAGCACCCTTTAAAATTCTAGATAATCTCAAGGCACCCTTTAAAATTCTAGATAATCTCAAGGCACCCTTTAAAATTATCGATAATCTCAAGGCACCCTGTAAAATTATCGATAATCTCAAAGCACCCTTTAAAATTATAGATAATCTCAAGGCACTCTGTAAAATTATCGATAATCTCAAGGCACCCTTTAAAATTATCGATAATCTCAAGGCACTCTGTAAAATTATAGATAATCTCAAGGCACCCTTTAAAATTATCGATAATCTCAAGGCACTCTGTAAAATTATCGATAATCTCAAAGCACCCTTTAAAATTATTGATAATCTCAAAGCACCCTTTAAAATTATCGATAATCTCAAGGCACCCTGTAAAATTATCGATAATCTCAAGGCACCCTGTAAAATTATCGATAATCTCAAAGCACCCTTTAAAATTATCGATAATCTCAAAGCACCCTTTAAAATTATAATCTCAAGGCACCCTTTAAAATTATCGATAATCGCAAGGCACCCTTTAAAATTCTGCACAAGGTAAGGCACCCCAATCTAAAATGTAAAAACCTATTCTACACACATCCAGTACACCCAATGTTAGAGGTGATTATTCTTCCAAAGTAAATACACCTTTGTATACTGGTACTGACTAGTATTCCAGTGTGTTTCTCTCATTTTCTCTTCCTCACTCTGCTAATGTGACTCCAGTGTTGATGGAGAGGGGCAGGGAGGGCCAAACAAGGATGATATGCATGCACCCGACGTCCTCCTTATCAACTGATGATGGCATTGGTTGTTAGGATGCTGGCAGCTAGAAGGTCATAAAAGTGCACAATGAAAACCTGTGGCTTTGTGTACTAAAAGACAGGATTGATCCACCTGCTGGCTTGTATACAATTTCTGGGCATTTTGCCAAGGCACCCCTGAAGAAGCCTGAAGGCACCCCATGGTGTCTGGGCACCCAGGTTGAGAAAGTCTGCTTTAAACACAGGTAAAAGCTGAAATCTAACCGCCCGTGTGAAAGGGGCCTTAGAGTAAGAACCCTACAAATTTGTTTTTGTCCAGTGACTCGGATAATACTGAAGTCAGCAGATCAGCAAAAAAGCCAAGCAACTAGCATTTTCAAATAAAACATCTGCATTGTTAGAGTATGTGTTTCTCTAAGCAAACATTTGCTATAATAATGAGGCTATATGAGGCTAACCCTAGGCTTGTGTTTATTTCTTTTTTTTTTCTCATCCCGCACATCTCTTCTAACATTCTGCTAAAACTTTGTAATAGTACTGCTTGGACCTTGAAGAAGGGGACATACCCCGAAAGCTTGTCCTCAAAATTGTATGTTATTGCAAATAAAAAAAGTACTCATTTGTTTCTATAATAATGAGAACACTCATTTCCTGGCTGACTGCACAGTAATTTGCAGAATCTGCTCCTGCAGCTACTGAGGTTTCTTTAATACTAAAACTCATTGAGTTGCATGTATTTAAATGACTAATTTTTGATTATTTGCTATTAAGGTAAACCTCTGTAAGCATCTTATTATGTAAATAAATTGTAATGATCAAAGCTGCACTTAATAAACAGGATTTGTATAAAATAATACACATGCACATCATCCAAAACATGGCATTCACCACATTATTCCGAAAAAGCTGCAGTGCTGAATTTCAGTTTGCACGTCCCACTAACGTCTTCCTCGCTGCCTGCCGCGGTTGCAACAATTCGTACCCTGAGCTGAAAATGACACTAATTATCTCAACCGTGAGTCTGCAAAGAAAGCAGAACAATATGCACTGTTAAGCTGGCAATCCACTTGGCAATTTTGTCGGAATCCTGGAAGCTTTCTCTCAGCTTTCAATCGGAAAAGCGGTTGTAAGGAAGTGAACTGGCCGCAGCAATCAACCACCTGCTTTTTTCATTATTTACCAGTTTCCAAACAATCCTTTGGGCACTCACAACTGGGAAATAATTGAAACATTGGTATTTAAATTGCTGAAGATGTTTCAATTCCTTGCAGTTACTTTTTGACTCAAAGCTGATGGAAAATCAAAAAATTGTTTGTAGCCAACGGTAAGCCTTTTACACACAGATGTAATAAGCTGGCATAGGAAAATGCATCTCTGTTGAAAATCTTAAAGAAATATGTTTTGGTAAAACAAGGCACGCATATACTCTGTGTTAGGCTAGGTTCACATCTATGTACTGGAGGTTGTGGTTGGTGCGTTTTTGATGCATTTTGCGTGGGTTTTCTTGGGCTAATGAGAAAGTATTACAATTCTGTTCATGTAGTGCGACTTTGATGCAACTTTACAATCTCTGGCACTCACGTAGCATCAAAGTCGCATCAAGGTCACATCAAAGTAATGTTGGAACTTTCATGTGTCTAAAGTTGCATTTTTTTAGCTAATAGGAAAGTATGACAATTCTGATCATGTAGTACAACTTTGATGTGATTTTACACTCTGTGGCACTCAAGTAGCATCAAAGTAGTGAACGAACCTTTATATGTCCAAAGTCATATGTTAGGGTTAAGGGTTGAGGTTGGGGTTAAATGTTAGGGTTAGGGTTGGGGTCAAATGTTAGGGTTAAGGGTTGGGGTTAAATTTTAGGGTTAAGGGCTAGATATGGGGTTAAATGTTAGGGTCAGGGTTAAGGGTTAGGGTTGGGGTTAAATGTTAGGTTTTAGGGCTAAGGGTTAGGGTTGGGGTTAAATGTTAGCTTTAGGGATACGAGTTAGTGTTGGGGTTAAATGTTAGGGTTAAGGGCTAGGGTTGGGGTTAAATCTTAGGGTTAAGGTTAAAGGTTAGGGTTGGGGTTAAATGTTAGGGTTAAGGTTTAGGGTTGGAGTTAAATGTTAGGGTTAGGGTTGGGGTTAAACGTTAGGGTTAAGGGCTAGAGCTGGGGTTAATTGTTAGGGTTAAGGGCTAGGGCTGGGGTTAAATGTTAGGGTTAAGGGCTAGAGCTGGGGTTAATTGTTAGGGTTAAGGGCTAGGGTTGGGTTTAAATGTTAGGGTTAAGGGCTAGGGTTGGGGTTAAATGTTAGGGTTAGGGTTAAGGGCTAGGGTTGGGGTTAAATGTTAGGGTTAAGGGCTAGGGTTGGGGTTAAATGTTAGGGTTAGGGTTAAGGGCTAGGGTTGGGGTTAAATGTTAGGGTTAAGGGCTAGGGTGGGGTTAAATGTTAGGGTTAAAGGCTAGGGCTGGGGTTAAATGTTAGGGTTAAGGACTAGGGCTGGGGTTAAATGTTAGGGTTAAGGGCAAGGGTTGGGGTCCAATGTTAGGGTTAGGGTTAAGGGCTAGGGTTAAATGTAAGGGTTAGGGTTAAGAGCTAGGGTTGGAGTTAAATGTTAGGGTTAAGGGCTAGGGTTGGGGTTCAATCTTAGGGTTAAGGGCTAGGGTTAAATGTAAGGATTAGGGTTAAGGGCTAGGGTTGGAGTTAAATGTTAGGGTTGGGGTTAAATGTTTTGGTTAGGGTTGGGGTTAAATGTTTTGGTTAGGGTTGGGGTTAAATGTAAGGGTAAGGGTTAAGGGCTAGGGTTGGGGTTAAATGTTAGGGTTATGGTTAAGGGCTAGGGTTGGGGTTAAATGTTAGGGTTAAGAACTAGGGATAGCAGTAATCATTAGTGTTAGGGTTAGCAGTAATCCTTACCCTAGGTTCACACCTAAGCGTTTTCTGCAGTGTTTTGCAGAAACGCTGTACAGTCCATTTAACATGATTTCCTATGGGACATGTTCACATCTGCGCATTTTCATCCGGTGCATTTTTGGAAAGGGTCAGAGACTTTTTTGAATGCAAAAAGTTGCATTTTGGTTCTATAGACTTCAATGGAAATGTTGCAGAAAAGCATTGATTGTGTTTTTGCTGCATTTTGTGTTTTAAATCTTCCTAACAACAAAAAAAGTGAAAGAAAAAATACCCAAAACGCATGTGCAAAAACACAAAACGCAACACAAAACTTACTGCAGAAACTGAAAAATGCAAACCTAGCCTTAGGGTTAGGGTTGCAGTAACAGGTTATTATTATTATTCAGGATTTATATAGCGCCAACAGTTTGCTCAGCACTTTACAATATAAGGGAGACAGTACAATTACAATACATTTCAGTACAGAAGGAATAGGAGGGCCTAACCCCAGCAATTACCGCTAATCCTAACAATTACTGCTAACCCTAGCTCCTAATCCTAACCATAACATGCAACTTTTGGACATATAAAGGTTCCTGCACTACTTTGGTGTGACTGTGATGCGACTTTGATGCTACTTGAGTGCCAGAGAGTGTAAAGTCACATCAAAGTTGCACTACATGAACAGAATTGTCATACTTTCCTATTAGCTCAAAAAAAATTGACTTTGGACACATTAAGGTTCCTGCACTACTTTGATGCAATGTTGATGCTACTGTGATGCTACTTCAGTTCCAGAGAGTGTAAAGTCACATCAAAGTCGCAATGCATGAACAGAACTGTCATACTTTCCTATTAGCCCAAAACAATTTGACTTTGGCTCCTGTACTACTTTGATGTGACTTTGATGCTACTTGAGTGCCAGAGAGTGTAAAGTTGTTTCAAACTCACATTACATTAGCAAAACAAAACGCAAACAGCATAAAAAATTAGCTGGAGTTTGGCTTCAATTTGTTAGTGCATTTAAATCTGCTGGTACGTTTAACAATACCTTTCCCCCCATAATGACAATTCTGCTGTCTTCTGTGCCCCCCTGTGCTCCTTCATTCAGTCTAATACAAGAGGTGTGTTACTGGCCAGATCACCAGGTGAAAATAGAGGGGAAAAGCCTAAAAAAAAAACAAATACAGTCTTCTCATCTAATTGGTAAGCTGCAATATATTAAATTTTTGGTTTTGGTTTAATACCACTTTAAGACTAATCAATCTCTGGGTTAGGGGATATAGACAGCTGGCAAGGCGGAATTTGTATGTATATATCCAACCCAGAGATTCATTTGTTTTTTTATCAAGGCCAGTTGAAGCACTGCAAATGTATATGTGGCAGAGGCAGCCAATCAATATCACCATTTGCACACAGATTCCACCCTGTGCTGCAGGTCAGGGAACACAGTTCTGATGCAGATCTTTCCCTGATAGAAGCCTACAAAAGCTTCTATCAGGGAAAGAGGGGAAGAAAAATATGAATAGGCTAGATCAGGGCAGCCAAGAAATTTTGGGGCCCCTTAGGCCAGGGACCCCCCAGGCATGACTACCAACATTCCCCAAGGCCCACCCACTGGCTGTCCCACCAAATCCACCCACTGACTAATAAAACTGGAGAATGCAAAATTTGGTGCAGCTGTGCATAAGTATAAGTTTACCTTTTCTAACATGTAACATGTTCCACCAATTTTTAGGGAACATGTAACATGTTCCCAAAGCCGCAGCTGCCACCCCCGTACTATCTGTCAGAGGGAGGGGGGCGGCAGCTGTGGCTATGGGAACATGTTACATTTTCCCTAACAACGGGTAGAACATGTTACATGTTATTATTATTATACAGTATTTATATAGCGCCAATAGTTTGCTCAGCGCTGTACATTATAATGGGAGACAATACACGAGACAGTACAGTAACAATACAATACAATACATGAGGGGTTCGGGGGCCCTGCTCCTTGGAGCTTACAATCTAGGAGGAAGGGGAGAGTGGTACAGGAGGAAATAGCAATGGGGGATGGAGTGGTGGGAAGAGCGGAGGAGATCAGCAATTAGGTGAGGGCTGGGTAGGCTTCTCTGAAGAGATGGGTTTTCAGGGTGCGCCTAAAGGTGAGGAGGGTGGGTGACAGTCTGATGGGTTGGGGTAGTGAGTTCCAGAGGATGGGGGAAGCCCTGGAGAAGTCCTGGAGACGGGCATGGGAGGAGGAGACCAGGGAATTAAGAGTAGGAGGTCTTGTGAGGAGCGGATATCAGGTCGGTGATGTAGTTTGGGGCAGTGTTATGAACAGCTTTGTATGTCAATGTTAATGTTTTGAATTTTATGCGTTGGGCAATCGGAAGCCAGTGGAGGGATTGGCAGAGGGGAGAGGCGGATACGGAGCGGTTAGTGAGGTGGATGAGTCTGGCCGCGGAACTCAGGATAGCCTGTGTTGGGGTAGGCCGGCGAGGAGGGAGTTGCAGTAGTCAAGTCGCGATATGATGAGGGAGTGAATGAGTTGCTTTGTGGTTTCTGGAGTTAGGAACGTGCGTATTTTGGAGATGTTGCGGAGGTATAGTCTGCAGGAATTTGTCAGCAATTGGATCTGGGGCTGGAAAGACAGATTGGAGTCTAGAATGACACCTAGTACTTTGGCTTGCGGGGTGGGACTGATGGTGGCGTTGTTGGTCGTGATGGAGAGGTTGGGGGGGGGGAAACTAGGAGCTCGGTTTTAGCAAGGTTTAGTTTAAGGAAGTGGAGTGACATCCAGTCTGATATGTCGTTCAGAAGGCTAGTAGGCATAGAGATGGTAGTTGAAGCCAAGTCAGTTGACCAAGGGAGGAGGTGTAGATGGAGAAGAGAAGGGGCCCGAGGACAGAATCTTGGGGGACCCCAACAGAGAGGGGGAGTGAGGGGGAGGTGGCAGCGCTATAGGTAACGCTGAAGGAGCGTTGTGATAGATAGGAAGAGAGCCAGGAGAGAGCGGAGTCTCTGAGGCCAAAAGAGTATAGTTTTTTGAGGAGGAGGGGGTGGCCGACCGTGTCGAAAGCTGCAGAGAGGTCGAGGGGTAATAGCACTGAGTAGTGTCCATTGGCTTTGGCAGTTAGCAGGTCGTTGGTGAGTTTGAGTAGGGCAGTTTCGGTGGAGTGTAGGGGACGGAAGCCAGATTGTAGGGGATCAAGGAGGTTGTTGTCAGTGAGGTGGGAGCTTAGGCGAGTATAGGCTAAGCGCTCAAGGAGTTTGGATGAGAATGGCAGCAGGGAGAGGGGTCTAAGGTTGTTTAGGTCGGTGGGATCCAGGGAGAGGATCGTGTGCTTCAGAGGGGAGGGGAATGTGCCAGTAGAGAGGGAGAGATTGAAGAAGTGAGGGAGGGATTGTAGGATAGAGGAGGAGGGTGATCGTAGGAGTTGGGTGGGGACAGGGTTAAGGGGGCAGGTGGTAAGGTGAGCTTCAGAGAAGACCTTAGTGACCTCTTCAGTGGTAGCAGGGTCAAAGGAGTGGAGTGTTGAGGGGGTTTGAGTGTGGGGAATGTTGGGTGGGGTAGAGGTCTGGACAGTGGCGAGGTCGAAGGGGAGGAGTGTTGAGAGGGTTTTCGTGTGAGGGATGCTAGGTGGGGTGGAAGTCTGAGCAGTGGTGATGTCCCTGCGAATTGCATCGATCTAGCTTTGGAAGTGGTTAGCAATCTTGTGGGCGGTGAGTGAGGTACTGGGTGGAGGTGGGGGCGGAGAGAGCAGAGAGTTGAAGGTGGAGAAGAGCCGGCGAGGGCTTGAGGAGAGGGTATTGATGAGGGTTACAAAGTATGCTTGCTTGGCAGCATGGAGGGAGGAAGTGTAGGTGAGGAAGGCGGATTTATATCAGGTGAACGCTTGTAGGGATGTGGTTTTGCGCCATAGTTGCTCTAGCGCGCGACTGCGTCGCTTGAAGTTTTTGGTATGGTCATTCTGCCAGGGTTGAAGCGGTCAGGGTCTAATGTTTCATGTGGTTAGGGGTGCTAAGGAGTCAAGAGCGGAATATAGCGAGTTGTTATAGACAGTAGTGGCCAGGTCAGGGCAGGACAGGGGAAGGATACTGTTGTAAAGTTGGTCAGCTGCAGAGTGGAAGGGGGCGGGGTTCAGGTTGCGAAGGTTTTGGTTGGTGATGGTGAGACGTTTGGAGGGGTATGTGTATGAGGACGAGGAGACGGAGAAGGTAATGAGGTTGTGGTCAGAGAGAGGAAAAGGGGTATTTGTGAGGTTGTGGGGGGTGCAGAGATGAGAGAAAACAAGGTCCAGGGTGTTCCCGTCGGAGTGGGTGGAGGACTGTATGCACTGTGCGAGTGCAAAAGAAGAGGTTAGGTGGAGGAGTTGGGATGTGGCCGGGCTTTTGATATTGGTAGGGATGTTGAAGTCTCCAAGGATAAAAAGGTGTTAGAACATGTTAGAAAAGGTAAACTTATACTTATGCACAGCTGCACCAAATTTTGTATTCTCCAGTTTTATTAAATCAACCCCCATATGACCAAAAGTATGAGGACACGCCACTGCAATATTGAGTTAAGGTGTTACCATTGAAGGGTACTGTTATTGCTACAGTATAGAGTACAATGACATTTAGGTAATTGTGAGCTTGCAACCTTGTGGCAACAGTCTAGGAAAGTCCCTTTATCATTTTAGCATGACTATGCCCAGGGAAGGGGCGGACTGACCATTCGAGCACTCGGGCACTGCCCGAGGGCCCGGGGTCAGTAGGGGGCCCCATGAGATGCCCCTGGTACCTTTCATTGGCTTTTTCATAGGCTTTTTTGGGTGTGGGTGAGGACACAGGGGCCCCATGATCCCCTATTGCCCGGGGGCCAAATGAGTTGTCAGTCCGCCCCTGGCCCAGGGCCATCTTTAACATTGAAGGGACGCTGGGCAAACATTTTCTTGAGCCCCCCCCCCCCCACCATGAAATTTTGCTCTCCACCTACTCTGAGACATACAATAAATAGCAGCTAAATTCAAAATCAGTTAACTCTAGCAGATGAGGCAGCAATAGCAATTGATTGCCAGAAGTTACAGCATATCATTACTACTCACTGACTGGTTGATAGAGGTTACAGCACACATTACGGCTAACTGATTAGTTGCTAGAGGTTACAGCACATGATTTCTGCTTGCTGATTGGTTGCTAGAGATTACTGCACATCATTACTGGTCACTGGTTGGTTACTAGAGGTTACTGCACATTATTACCGCTCACTGATTGGATGTTAGAGGTTACTGCACATCATTACTGCTCATCCATTGGTTTCTAGAGGCTACTGCACATCTTTACCACTCACTGATTGGTTACTAGAGGTTACAGCACTTAATTACTTCTCACTGGTTGGTTGCTGAAGGGTACATCACATCATCTCCTCACTACTTGCACACCATGGACTGAGAAGTTTAGGGGACCCACCAATAGACACAAAACTCCTAGGACTTCTGGGATCAGTGGCAGTGCTGGATGGGGATGGGAGGTGACATTTCTACACCAATGTTAGGGGTGATTAAAACGGATGACCAATGTAATAGGAAATTTGCACTGACCACCAATGTAATGAAGAATTTACATTACCATCCAATGTAATGGGGGGTTTTACACCAAAAACCAATACATTTGTACACTGGCCACCAATGTAAGGGGGAATTTACACTGACCACCAGTAGAGGTGTTGATGGCTGGAACCTTGTGGGGGCATAATATACATATGAATGCCACTTCTATTTACATATGAATTCTAAATCCTGGCCACTAGGCCACTATTTACTTATGAATGCTGTAGTTATTTACATGTGAAAACTGACAGGGTCTGCACACATGAGTCACTTCACATCTCAGATATCAGACACAGCCTGGGACAAAGACCTCCAGGCACAAGGGAGTGTACAGTTGGCAAGTATGGGACAGTTGATTTGAGCCCCACAGCAATGAATGGGCCCAGGGCAGCTGCCCCTTTTGCCCCTCCTTAAAGATTGCGCTGACTATTCCCAATGTACAAAGCTAGGTCTATAACGGGGTTTGATAAGTCTGGAGTGGAGGAACTCAAGCATCCTGTACAGTCCTGATCTCAACTTTTCTGGACAATTTTTGAAGAAACTGGAACACCAATTGCAAGCCAGGTTTTCTTGTCCAACATTATAACAGACCTCAAAAATTGTCTTTTGGCTGGTCAGGCACTAATTCCTATAGAAACACTCCAATATCTTGTGAACAGTCTTCTGAGAAGAGTACAGGCTGTTATAGCTGCAAAGGAGGATCCGGGATCCAACTTTACATTATGCCCATGGTTTTGGATTGGGGTGTCCAACAAGGTCATACATGTGTAATGCCCTCTAGTGCAGTTATTTTTTTTACAGTTAGAGGCTTGCTAGAAGCCTGAGTGTGAGTCAGCAAGGTTACTTTAGGTTAGGG
Organism: Staurois parvus; assembly: GCF_062004578.1. Lineage (NCBI taxonomy): Eukaryota > Metazoa > Chordata > Amphibia > Anura > Ranidae > Staurois > Staurois parvus. Next base: position 2,126,823 of record NW_028318197.1, read on the forward strand.
CTGGAGGGCTCTACAGGTCAGTCCTCTGGAACCTCCCCCTGTTCTAGAAACTAGAAACTCAGTGGACAGAGGTGAGGAGGGGCTCAATTATGGGAGTCTGTCCAATACTAGGCAGAAGGCTTTGCAGTGTGGGAGATTATCCCATAAATAAGAGAGAGCCTGGCCAGCAAGGGGAGTCGGGTGGAAGATGGAGTGATGAAGTGCTGCTGGTGTGGAGCCTGGGATGGGGCCCCAGAGAAGGGGGTTCTACCCACAGGCTGGGAGCTTGAAAGAGGGACCTCCACTGTTCCACAGTCTGCGGGGAAGGACAGCTTTCAGCTGGGTCAGCAAAGGAAGAAGCCAGCCCAGCGTAAGGCCTGAAAGCAGCTTTACCTTTTAAAGCTACAGGAACAGGATACCTATGAGTATCTCTATGCCCCCTGGGCCTACAAGGGAGAGGGCAGTTAGGTGCCATGCCCAACTAGTTCTCCCTAAGACAGCAGTTTTATGCATCTCGAAATCCCTTGCCCTGGGATACTGCAGTTGGAAGAGCAGATTTTTACCATTAGTTGGAAGCTGGATTAGCCTGCCACCCAGGACTGTTTCACTATTTATGTGGCAGACACCAGATACCCTGCTCAGGGAATAACCCAGAACAGCTAGATACGGGTATATCTAGGGTCTGGGGTGGCCTCTATAGAAGATGCTGGCTAGCTCTCCAGAAGAAACTGTTTTGCTGTGACCACTTGTACATAGTTCAGGAAGTTGTCCTTGGTTCTCAGTTCCATTGGGCGTCCGGTACAGCCCTTACCCTATCCAAGTTGAAATCTCCCTAATAAAAATTAAAAAAAAAGCTCAAGGACTGGTTACTGACTCCTGAATGCAAGTCGGTGTTGAAATATGTGTTGTCAGCCTGTGCAGGACTATAGGGAGACCCAAAACTTCAGCAACTCCTAAGGGGGTAGTGCTACATGGGAAATTCATGTGCATTTGTGTATAGAGCTTGTGCTGCTCTCTAGATTTTTTTTTTACTTTTTTTGTTATGCTGACATCTTGTTTGTACTACATGTTAGTTTCTGTATCTCCTTCCCCTTTTCTGTGATGTAATTTCCTTTTCCTTGTGTGTGACTTTCTCCATCCTCCCCTTCAACACACACATTGGAGGTAGGAAAGCCAATACTCATTTTGAGCACCACATCTTGTTGTATTGCCTTGAGAAATATTGAGGATTGTCAACGGTGATTGTCTCTACTTCATTCAAATCAGACATTGAGGTCTCAGGAAGGGATATCTACTAATACAAAAATTGGATTTTTTTTTATTTAAAGCTGAAATCCAGGCAATATTTTCTTATGTATTGGGGCTATTCCTGCACTGCATGGGTCAACTGATTGTTTTGTCTAGGGTTGAGGAGAAATCTTATACTCACCTGATCCTTTGATCCTTTGAAAAAAGGTACTCCCCCATGGTTCCTGGTCTATGGAGCCTACTGTGGGCATGATGATGTCAGGAACAGTCCACTATTCAAGAATGCTGGAGTGTAGGGGTGCCGGACCATTCTTATGCTGGGGGGATCAAAGGATTAGGTAAGTATGTCTCCACTCTCCTCTCTCCTAGAAAAAAAAACGAGCAGCTAACCCGTGCAGTGCAGGTATAGCCCCACTGCATGAAAAAACAATGTCTGGAGTTCAGCTTAAATGGAAAATAATGTTGGTCTGGAAGGATTGCAGTGCTTACTGATTTTTGAAGCCAGCTTGTCACAAATGCTTTTGTTGCAGATGAGCAATGTCTTCAGTTGTTAATGCTGTTAAACATCCCCAGGTTGAATTGTAGATTTATATTTTCTTTTGTACAGCCTGTCTCACTGCTGGCAATGCTGATGAAAGGCTTATTTCTACATAAAAACAAAATTACCAGCTGGCATGAGGCTAGATGCTGTGTACTAATTGGGAAGCATGAAATATGGTATATCCAGGAACAGAAACTGTTTACTTTTTCTTTTCAAGTTACTAAAAATAATAAAATGTGTCATATTATTTTTTTAAACGCATCTGGAAGCATTTAATAATTTCTTATAGCTGAATACACATTAGAGTCATTCATCAGCTCCTAGGTGCATTCAATCTTGCAGTTTTTGGTTTGTGTGCCTACAGCAGGGGTGCTCAAGCTTTTGAAGAGTGAGGGACACAAGTAATTTGATAGCCAGTCACGGGCCACAATGAAATGAAATGGTTTTGAATTTAATTTTTTTTAATAGCATAATGAACATTTTCCTCCTGCAACCGCTGAAGGGAGAGGAGGAGAAGCTGGCTTTCAGCGGTTGCAGAAGGAAAATGGAGCGGATCAGTTCCTGTATATACCGCCCCCACTGTCCCAAGTGTAAAACAGAATGGGACAGGGTCCAGGAGGCCATATGGGCCCCCTGTAACATGGGGCGGAATCTCCATTGCGACCCCTGAAGCTACAACAGTGATTGGGGTGGTTGTAAAAACACGTCAGAAAGCACACCAGACACACAGGATATAATAGAAGTCAATGGCTCAGTGAGCAAAGCCGCAGGTGCACTGCACTGCATCATGGATCTGTGTGAAAGCAGCCTTTATAGGTGTTAATATTTCCATTGCAAAACCACAGTGTGTGTGTTGTTTAATACACTGACCTTTTCCTCTTCCAGCTTCTGCTGGCATCATCTCCAGGCTGCTAGAAAGGTCCCAGGTGAAGTGCACTTGGCTTCACTCTGCCTGGGGAAGAAGCTGAAGCTACAAAGGCATCAGCTTATATGGCTCCTTTCACTCCGCCTGCTAGCTCTTCTGGAGGCACCAGTTCAGTGCATTCTGATGCTCTGGGATGGCTCATATTGCAATCAACAGATTTCCAACCCCGGGCATGCGGTTCCCTGGTTTGAGGTCAAGGGCCATATCAGAAGCTTCCATAGGACTCTACACAAGAAGCAGCTGTTGCTGATCACTAAGAACATTTTACACACATGTACTTCCGGCTTCAGAGTGCTAGTACCGCTCTACCATTTGGTGAACTGGTGAGCACCAGTGGCCTAGTACATCCTGGTCTTATACATACCAGCGCTGCAGTATCACTTGGTGACATGGCGAGTCCCATAAGTGCAGCACAAGCTGATGCGGTGGCTAGCACAAGTAGTCTAGGTGAACCATACTTGGACTCTACGTGTTGTTTGGGCAACAATGGATGTTCCAAGATGGAGCCGTGGTGCTCCTGCACATGTGCGAGATGTCACTTCTGGCGGGCCCAATTTTGGCATCCGTACCTGGCTGGTAATCATCGGCAGGGTGGGGGGTATATAAGCCAGCCTTGCTGGATGTATGACTGTTATACCCACCCTTTCTGTGACCTCGCAAGCATATGGTATGAAAGAAAGTTTTAGGATGGTTAATTTTATTCTGTTTTGTTTTGTTGAATACTTATTTTGTTTCTCCTTTGTTCCTTTTTAGTTTTTAATTTGAAGGTCTCTATGACTGTTTGGTGGGATTTTTCCTGCATCTTTGAAAGTATTTTGTTGCTGACTTTTAATGCTGGATTCCCTGAGGTGTGTCCAATCTATATATTTTTTTTTTTTTTTGTAATGAGATGTTATGTTTGTTGGTAGGATTGGTGGGTTGCAGCCTTTTCTCTCTTTTGGCTCATCTTGGACTCTTTTGAGGATATAGAAGTGGATGCTTGTTTGCAGGGTTTTCCATATGTTATGACACACCTGGTAAGAACAGCCCCGGTGGATTAACCCCATAGAAAATATTTAGTAGACATTGATTTTGTATGTATTGTATGGATGATTCTGTTATTAGTTTTTGAAATCCTGTAAAGTTAAAATTGTTTATTGTTTGTATTTCAGTTTTCAAGTAGTAATTACATGTAACTACCTGTAAGTCTCCTGAAGAAGCCAGAAATTTGGCGAAACATGTTGAGTTGGAATTGTTGCATTGTGAACTTCAAGCTATATGGAGTGTCATGTTGGTTTTTTAACACTACTAATGTGATGTAGTTTTTATTCTATGTTAATATGGAATAAAGCTTTGTATTAATTTTAATACATATTAAGTGTGAAATGTGTTGAGCACCAAAAAAAATAAATTTTCTTTTCATATAATGCTGGATATTCACAATATGGAATGTGGTGCTAGCTGATCTCCAGCCCATCTGAAATAAACATAGGTTAGCACAAGAAGTGTACCGCAGCCACAAAGAATTCACACACAGGTCCTTAGAGCCCATAGTGTCCATCCAGATGAGCTTGCAAATCCTGATGGGCAGCCCACAAATTTTGCAGCACCTGTACTTCCCCCATTCACTGCCCAACCCGGAATTCAGGTGGAAACAGCAAATTTAACTACTCCCCTTGATTTTTTGGAGCTGTTTCACAAAAGATCTGTATGCATTGATTGTGGATCAAAGCAATTTATATGCACAACAGTTTATCGCCGCCAACCCAAATTCAAACCTTGCCAGACTATTTGCATGGAAACCTATTACGGTTTCTGAATTTAAAGTTGTTTTGGTCCTATTCCTCAACATGGGTATTACTAAAAAAAATGAATTGCGGTTGTATTTATCATATACCCGTGTTCTCTGCTGCCATGGCTAGGCATAGATATAAGAATATAATGTGCTTTATGCATTTCAATGACAATTCACTCTGTCGTCCTCGGGGTGACCCTGAATTTGACCGGTTCCACAAAATCACCTTAACGAAAAATTAGCAGATGTCTGTACTCCCCAGCAAAACATCTGTTTTGATGAGTCCCTCATTAATTTTTCTGGCATTCAAACAATTGCTTCCCAGCAAGCGTGCCAGATATGGGGTCAAGATGTAAAAGACCTGTGAGAGGGAACAGGCTATATATATATGTTTCAGATTTACGAGGGAAAAGATAGCCACGTGGAGCCCCCAAGGATGCCCAGACTACATAGAGAGCAGTGGCAAGATAGTTTGGGACTTGGTGTCATCCTTTTTCCATATGGGGTACCACTTATACGTGGACATTTTGCACCGTGCAACATAATTGACAGGGCTTCCCCCAACGGCTTGTAAATACCCGTCTTAGAAAGAGGGAAAAAGTCTACTTGAGAAATGAGGAATTGCTCATAGTGAAGTGGAAGGACAAACAGGATGTTTTCGTCCTGTCTTCCATTCACGCAGACACGACCATCCAAATTGCCACGGCAACTGGTGTTGCTGAGAAGCTCCCCTGTTTCCACGACTACAACCTTAACATGGGAGGGGTGTACTTCAACGACCAGATGATGAAGCCGTACTTAGTTTCCCGAAAAGCCAGACGCTGGTACAAAAAAGCGTCTATTTATTTATTTCAATTGGCTCTATATAACGTTTTTGTGCTTTACAAAGCAACTGGACGTAGTGGATCCTTCCTAAAATTCCAGGAAGAGATCATCACAGCCCTTTTGTATCCAGAAGGTGCTATGGCCCAGACCCCCAACCCAGATACAGTTAGTCGGCTGCATGAGAGGCATTTTCCCGATGCCATCCCTGGTACTCCAACCCAATGGACACCCCAAAAAAGATGACTGTAGCATACATGGAAATAGGCATGACACTTTTTTTGTCTCTCCTGTCCTGGCCAACCTGGTCTTTGCCTCAAGGACTGCTTCCGTTGCTACCACACACTAGTGGAGTATTAGTATATGGTACAGCATGGCACAATTCAGGGCACACATTTGCACAGGGTCTCGAAAAATGTTAGGTAGTCAGGAAACTGGCTTTCGCATTTGAGATACCCTAATATCTGCTTGTTACAGGTTAAAATTTTTTTAAAAAAAAAAAGTAAATAAATGCATAAAAAATGTTTTAAAATTTTAAAAAACAAAAATAGTTGTAGGGTTTCTTTTGTTGTCGAGTTACTGTTATACTGTTACGGTTTTACTGTTACTGTTTTATTTTTAACTATTGCAGTTTTCTTGGCAGGAAATACCATTCAGCTGCAGCACCGATCTGTTTATTCTGACAGCAACAGGATCTTGCTCTCAAAATATACAGTCAGTGTGTGCAGTGCTGTTGGATGAGATTTTTCATCCGCAGTTAAAAAAAGAGCATATATGCCCAAGCATGGGGTCCTGGGGTGGCCAGTGGGTGGATGGCCCCTATGCTTCGGCATACATATTTTACAATATTTTATGGCACTTATTTCAGTAAAAAAGTTGTTTTGAGTTACTGTTTTATTGTTAACCATTGCTGTTTTCTTTGCAGAAATGCCATTCAGCTGCAGCACCGATCTGTTTATTCTGACAGCAACATAGTTTTGCTCTCAGAGTATATGTAAGTGTGTACAGCGCTGTTGGATGACATTTTTTCATCCGCAGTTAAAAAGAGCATATATGCCCAAGCATTGGGGCCTGGGGTGGCCAGTGGGTGGATGGCCCCTGTGCTTTGGCATATATTTTTTAAAACATTTTTGGCAGAGATTTCTTCATTCACATTGATTGATGTAAATAGAGGAATCTGTTAGGTTCTTTTTTTTTCCTTCAGCCTGAAAAGAACCTTTCATGTGTGCCCACCATTAGAAGTGGGTGGATGCAGGGCAGTATATTCTAATGGTGGGCATACCACCACTTTTTCTGGCAGATATTTCTTCTCTTTTCTGCATTCAGCCCACAGGCTGCATAAAAAAAGAAGAACATAGCATATATACCCAACAAGGACCAGCGATGTACTGGTATATCACTGGACCTTGAGTGGTTATATCAGGATGATGCCTGCAGCTGCAGGCATCATCCTGGTATTGTTTTTTTCAGCTGGCGATCGGCTTTCATGTAAAAGCAAGCCTAATGGTTAATTAGCTGCAGGATTGCTTTTACAAGCAGCGGAGAAGATGCCTCCACTCCCCCCTTCCACAGCCTTCTCGGGCAGTCCATCGGGGGAATCTGAGAATGCAGCCGGTGTTTCTGCTAGCTGACCATAGAGCTGATTGGAGACTGGAATGGTGCCAATCATCTCTATAGTCTAAGAAATCGCAAGCTATGAGCATTTCATCACTTCAGTTTTGCAGGATATAAACAGCACCATTTGTAAATTGGGAAAGCATCTGATCACACCAATCTTGGTGAGATCAGATGCTGTAAGGGCAGAGGAGATATCTAGAGTCTAATAGACCCCAAATTTCTCAAAAAAGAATACCTGTGAATGCCTATTGCAGTCACAGGGGATATTTACATTCCCTATGGTAGCAATATAAGTGATAAAAAAAAATGAAAGGGATAGTGTAAAAATAATAACCAAAAAAAAAAAAAGTTGCCTATAGATATTAAAAATGTATGCAGTTTGTCGCCATTGCACAGGGAAAGCACAGTTTTAAAACATGCCATGTTTGGTATCTATTTATATCTCAACATACCATCATCTTTTATATTTGACCAAATAATTGGCCAATATATTGTGTTTTTGTGCATTAAAAGTAAAAAAAAGTGTATTTTTTTTTAAAAATGTGTTTTTGAAAAATCGCTGCGAGAGTACTATGTGACGTAAAAAATTGCAGCATCCACCATTTTTATGCACAAGGGTGTCTGCTTTAAAAAATATATAATGTTTGGGGGTTCAAAGTAATTTCCTAGCAAAAACTACTGATTTTTTTTCATGTGAACAAAAAGTGTCAGAAAAGGCTTGGTCTTCAGGTGGTTAGAAGAGTGAGTGATGTGTGGCATAAACCTCTAATGCTGGGAATAAAATGCCCTCCCCCCATGACCCCTTTTTGGAAAGTAGAAACCCCAAACTCTTTGCTGAGAAGCATGTTGAGTCAATAGAATATTTTTTTTTTTTTTACCACAAGTATTTGGAAAATGACAAAAAAAATGTTTGTATTGTTATACAAAATTGTCACTTAAGTGATCTATTGCTCACACATGCCATGGGTATATGTGGAATTACTCCCCAAAATACATTCTGCTACTTCTCTCACGTATGGGGATACCATGTGTGAGAAACATTTTGGCAGTCCAGTTTTAAAGGGCTTTATTTTTTCATTAAACCTCCTGACTACCTATCACAGTTTCGGAGGCCCTAAAATGCCAGAATAGTACAACCCCCCCCCCCCCAATAACCTCTTTTTGTAAAGCAGACACCCCAATGAATTTGATAAGAAGCATGGTGAGTATTTTCCAGATCTTGTTTGTTGCCACAAGTTTTTGGAAAATGCAGAAAGAAAACAAAAACAAAAAAATTAAAAAAAATAATTTTCACTATTTTTTTTTACATACTGTCACCAGTGCAGTACAGCGTCATCATATAACTGGCATAGCAGTGATCAGGGACACTGACTAGTGACAGTATGAAAAAAAAATATATATTTTTTTTTTATTATTATTTTTAATTTTTTATTACATTTTTTTTTCTTTTTTTTAAGTTTTGTTTTCATATTTCACTATGACCAAAGTAGTACAATGTTACCATAGTAACATTGTACTACTTTGGGGAAGTGATCAGTATTTTTTTTTTTTTTTCACACAATTTGCTTATAGCAAAGAATTACTTTGCTATAAGCAAGCATTTACCTGAATGACATCGATTCATTCAGGGTTTTTTTTTTTTGTTTTTTTTTCTGTGCTTAGCTGTGATTTGGCCACAGCTAAGCACATGACATGTGCATGTGATCGCTGTGACCATTCACAGCTAGACACTAGTATACAATGGATGGCATGAATGAAGCCATCCATTGTATACAACTGTCATGTGACCTGCTGTGATTGGTCACAGCAGGTCACAAGGTACCGGCAACGGGGGTCGGTACTCAGATATGTCATCGGCCATGTCCGAGGTACATAACCGGTGACAGATCGCGCCGCTGCGCGGCTCTGCAAGTGTGCAAACTGCGCATGCCCGTGAGTACGCCATATGGCGTCCACCCGGAAATCTAAAGCATTTTTCCGGCCACCAAACGGCTATTGGCCAAGCGGCTAATGGTTAAATTCCTTGGGTGTCTTCTTTCCAAAAAGGGGTCATTTGGGGGGGGGGTGCTATCCTGGCATTTCCTGGCCTCCGAAACTGTGATAGATAGTGAGGAAGTGAAATGAGGTTACGCACCTCCAGGCTTTCAAAGTGGTCATTGGATTGCGGGCTCCTGTATGTGGCTAGGCTCCCAAAAAGTCTCACACATGTGGTATCCTCATACTCGGTAGAACTAGCAGAATGTATTTTGGGGTGTAATTCCACATATACCCATGGCAAGTGTGAGAAATATATAATTTAAGTGACAACTTTGTGTGAAAAAAAATAATAAATTGTTATTTTCCAAAAACTTGTGGAAAATATAAATCTTCCATGGACTCAACATACCTCTCAGCAGATAACTTAGGGTATCTACTTTCTGAAAAGGGTGTCATTTGGGGGTGTTTGTACTGTCTTGGTATTTTAGCACATCAAAAAATGTGATGGACAGTCAGAAAGAAAAAACTGTGTAAATTCCACACAAACCAACGAATATGCAGTTATTGGGACTTTTTTAAAGTTTTGGTCTTTTTTTGTTTATAGCGCAAAAAAACCCCAGAGGTGATCAAATACCACCTAAAGAAAGTTCTATTTGTGTGAAAAAAGGACATAAATTTCATTTATGTACAGTATTGCATGACCGCACATTTGTCAGTTAACTAGTAGCCGACCGCAGATAGCCGAATGCCGGCTGCACTGCGGCCGGCCAGTTCTGAGTGGACGTCATATGACGTCCCCCCAGAACGCGCTCTCCTGCGCGCCCCAGGGGGCGTGCACCCGGCGATCTCCGTGATCGCTGTGTCCTACAGACACAGCTGATCACGTGATGTGGTAAAAGGCCAATCACAGCGGTCTTTTACCACCTGATCAGCGGTGTCCAATGACACGCTGATCAGAGGGAAATGCAAGTGTCGGTTCTCGGCTGCACTTTCCTCACGCTGTCAGATTGTGAGGAAAGTACTGCCGAGAACCGGCAGTTGTCAGAGTGGGGATCGGCACCGATCATCAGGGCACTGATGATCAGTGCCCTGATGATCGGTGCCCAGCAGTGCCACCCGTAAGTTCCGCCCAGCAGTGCGCCCACTAGCTCCGCCCACCTGTGCCCAGCAGATCACCCACCTGTGCCCAGCAGTGCCCCCACCTGTGCCCAGCAATGCACCCACCTGTGCCCAGCAATGCACCCACCTGTGCCCAGCAATGCACCCACCTGTGCCACTCTGCAATGTCACACACCTGTGCCCAGCAGTGCCACCTACCTGTGCCCAGCAGTGCCACCTACCTGTGCCCAGCAGTGCCACCCACCTGTGCCCACCAGTGCCACCCACCTGTGCCCACCCACCAGTGCTGCCCACCAGTGTTACCCACCAGTGCTGCCCAGCAGTGCTGCCAGTCAGTGCCACCAGTCAGTGCCCAGCGGTTGTGCCAGTCAGTGCCGCCAGTCAGTGCCCAGCAGTGATGCCAGTCAGTGCCGTCTATCAGTACCCATCATCAGTGCCGCCTATCAGTGCTGCATATTAGTGCCGCCTATCCGTGACACCTCATTAGTGCTGTCTATCAGTGCCGTCTATCCGTGCCACCTCATTAGTACTGCCTATCAGTGCCCTTTAGTGCTGCCTATCAGTGCCCATCAGTGCCGCCTATCAGTGCCCATCAGTGCTGCCTCATCAACGCACATCAGTGAAGGAGAAAAATTACCTGTTTGAAAAATTTTATAATAGAAACAAAGAAACTTTTTTTTTTTTTTCACATTTCTGGCAATTTTTTATTTATAGCACAAAAAGTAAAGCGCCCAGTGGCGATTAAATACCACCAAAAGAAAGCTCTATTTGTGAGAAAAAAATGATCAAAATTTCATATGGGTACAATGTTGCATGGCCGCGCAATTGTCAATCAAAGTGCGGCAGCGCTGAAAGCTGAAAATTGTCCTGGTAAATAAGGGGGTATAAGTGCCTGGTAGGCAAGTGGTTAAACTAGTGCAGCGCTGTATAGCAAGAAGTGGCATAAATTCCAATATCTGTACCACCATTTGTAGACGCTATAACTTTCACACAAAGCAATCAATATACACTTATTGGGATTTTTTTACCAAAGACATGTAGCAGAATACATTTTGGCCTAAATTTATGACTAACTTTGAGTTTACTATTTATTTTTTATGGCCTAAATTTTATAGCGCAAAAAATAAAAAGGACACAGGTGATCAAATACCACCGAAAGAAAGCTCTAAATAAATTTTGTATGTGTACAGCATTGCATGACCGCGCAATTACCAGCTGAAATAGCGCAGAGCCGAATAGCAAGAAAATGCCTGGTCAGGAAGGGGGAGGGGGGTAAATGCTCTGGAGGGCAAGTGGTTAAAGTCAGTCAGACCTTACGACTCCATGAAAATAGAGTATTATTTAAAGCAAGATAAAACTTGAGTTCCAACCAATTGCTTTCTTGAGATTTTTTTTAAAGCCAATCATAGATTACTAAGTGATACATAATGGAGGCGATGACTATAAGAATGTAAAATGGGACAGAAGTGGGTAGATTGGCTGCTGCTTTGTTTGTGAAGACTGTGTTGGTGGAATGTAACTGGAAATTGTACAGAGAGACTCTATACCCCTGTAGATCTGGAGGAGGCATGGAGGTTATTGGGACACCCAAATCCAATGATTTGGAAGGGTGTCCCAATACTTTTGGCAATATAGTGTGTGATATATATATTCAAACTTTTTTTCAGCGGGAACACGGGGGAACACAGTTCTGGCACCTACGGCACTCAATATATATAATGGCGAGGAGTACAGGGGTGTGCTGGAGGGTCTATAGATGCAGACTACCAGTAATCTATTGTTGCTGGTGGGTGATCAGTTGTGGCTGAGAGTGGGTCTTATATTGCTGGGGAGCCAATTTTTACTGGAAGGGATCTATTGTTGAGGGTGGGGTCTACTGTTACTGTCTGCTGGAGAGTCTACTGATGCTGACTGTGGGGAGATCTTTTGTTGCTGCCAGGGGTCTATTGTTCCTCGGGGGATTTTGTTGTAGGTGGTTAATTGTTGTTGGGTGATCTGTTGTCGCTGGGGTAAAGAGGGTTTATTGTTGCTGGCTGCATGAGATCTTTTTTACTGCTTTTCTTGTTGCCATTACCAAATTCCATACAAATTACTTATCAACCCAAAATGATAATTGGTTCTGTATTCTCTAAAAGGGTGGTACTGGGATGTGCGTCGTAGGGCGTGGAACCAAGGAATGCTGCTCAGAGGTTGGTAGGGGGTAGAACCAAGAAATGATTCTCAGAGATGAGTAGGGGGTCGAGACAAGGGATGACTTAGAAAAGTTGAGTTCCAGCACCTATTCTCTGAGAAAAAAAGCCCTGTGTATATAGGAGATATATATATATATATAAATATATATATATATATATATATTGTGCTTGATAGCAAGTACCAGACAATCATGTAATCCCAAAAAGAAAACAAAAATTGTTCTGACAAAATAATAATATCATAAGCATAGACTTATTCACAGAAATCATATGAATTTTAATAATGATAGTAACAAGAATGATTCAATAACATTTTTCTCTTATTAACTATAAAATGAAATAAATTCCTCATTGGTAGTTTAAAAAATGATTGTGCTATGTCCAAAAAAAATGAAACAAAAGCATGCATGTATAGGTCATAAAATGTATAGAGAGAGGCCATGTATTTCAATGTACAATACAATATCTATTCTGTTGTAACCCCTGCATATTTGGTGATAACCAGCCTAAATTCAATAACCGAATTTTCATCTTTTAATATTTTGTTTGATAACCTATATAAAAAATAATAGATTTAAATTCTATAGAAAAACATATTCTACATTTTTTATCAATAAATTAAAATAAATGACTATGTACTATACTATTTTATCCAAATATGACCTTAAATTTTTTTTTTTTTAGTTAAGTGAGGAAGCACAATCTAGCCTACAAATTTCTGCAGCAGATGATGATCGTACCTTTCAATCATCTGAGGAAAGGGTAAGTACAGACTCCAAAATGTGTTCTGAAAATAATTATTAGCCAAAATTGCTGTCAAAAGCGCTATGTCAATACATTTAAATTTACTTTAGCATATTCCTTTTGTAAATTAAGATATGTATTATCTTTCACTACCATCTACTTAGTTTAGCGGTTGCGTGCAGAATAAAATTTATATTGACTGCCATGGATACCTTTGAATTTTGAGAATTGTTTTCTGTATTTATTTCTAGTTATTAAATTTTTTTTTCCTTAAAATTTTAATGTATTAGGTATGATAGTTTGTGTTTCCTATCTGTAGCAATCCTAAATTTGCTTAGTAATTTTGAACAGTCATTGTATGTTTAATGATGTGTATCATGATTAATCAACAGATCTTGACAAAGATTTTTAATATCTACATTTAACATATGTAGTTCTTATTATTTCACATATAGAATGCTTCAACATGAATCAATATTATTATTGGATTTGGACATGTTAAACAAATTTGAAGGATCATATGAATAAACAATAGCAATCATTCCAATTATCTTTTATTTTTTAACAGAAAAAATTCCTTCTAGAAAAAATGTGGGGTGGGCTCATTTTCCAAACCCGAAGATGATCCTTTTTTTCCTTTTAATCCACCAGCCCAAATAGAGAGAGGGAAATAGATAGGGATTTTGCATTACAGTTGTTACAAAAATTAAACTATTGTTATTCCTTTCTACAAAAACATGAGCAAAACAGCGTACAGAACTTTCACAGCCTGGATCCATGAGTTTTTAGGTAAAGGAAATAGATCTAACAGCTGTCAACACGGTGTCGGGGATCGCCGCGGCGCTGGGCTCGGTGCAGGCGCAGTGCACCGCCCCGTGCAGGGACGCGGGCTCCGGGACCTGGCCGACCGCGGCAATCAAGTTCGCGCATGCGCAGTAGAGACTGCGGGCGCGCGCATGGCACCAATGACAGCGCAGGGCGGGATATTTAAACGGCCCTGAGCTGTCATTCAGTGCCTTCTGGTCTCCTTGTATCCTGTGAACCTGTTATAGTAAGTTGCTGACCCGGATTGTGCCCTGACCTTGCTGCTTTCTCCTGTTCTTGACCCTTGCTTGCCTGACCTCTCTCCTGAATGCCCCCTATTGGATCTGACCTGCTGTTGCTGACCTGGCGTGTGACCCGACTATTCTTTGCCCGCTGCTCTGTACCGCACCGTCCCCATAGTTACCGACCCGGCTTGTCTGACCTTGCACTTGCTCAGCCATCCATCCATCCATCCCTCTCAATGGGGTCTCCAGACCTCCTCATACCTGGCTCTCTTCCGTGGGAGCACCTGGCGAATACCCCTACCACTGACGGGTGTCCTCAGTAGTCACGACCTGGTCCCGGGGTACTCCAAGTCCATCCCCACCATCAGGGGCTCTGGTGAACAAGTACTCTGGGGCTTAGACTCCGTACGCTGGGGACGACCGATCAGTGGAGTGCTAGTGGTACCGCCAGGCGGTCCCTTACAGTACCAGAAGGCCATGACTGAGCCTAGAGGAGGGCCCTCCCCACTAGAGGAAATTTGCAGGCACCTAGCTAATTTGACGCAGGCCGTAACGGCCCTGCAGGACAGATGTATGCAGCTGGAGAATCGCTTCCAGACTTGCTCTATATCTGACCCTGCCCCATAGGCCCCGGTTTCTGCACCCCCGGCCCTGGTAGCTCAGGAGCCAGCCTCAGGGGCTTTCGCCCCGCTCCCTATGGCGGAACCCCGAGTACCCTTACCGGAGCGTTTCCACGGGGACCGCACACGCTTCCGGTCATTCCGTAATTCCTGTCTCCTGTTCTTTGAGCTACAGCCCCATACCTTTCTGACCGAAAATGTGAAAGTAGGATTCGTCATTTCACTATTGCAGGGTGAACCCCAGGATTGGGCCCACCGGTTAAGGGGAAACAATGATCCTCATCTGGGATCGGTCAGTAGTTTTTTTGAAGCGATGGCAATCTTGTATGATGACCCACAGCGGGCAGCCTCTGCCGAAGCGACCTTATATACACTCCGACAGGGCCGGCGGGCGGCAGAGGAATACGCCTCTGATTTCAGGCGGTGGATGGGGCACACACGCTGGTACGAGTTTGCTCTGCTGCACCAGTTCCGTATGGGGCTGTCCGATCCCTTGAAAGATGAGCTGGCCCGGGTAGAGGTTCCCGAATCTCTAGAAGACCTTATTTCCCTGACAATTAAAATTGACCGAAGACTGCGGGAACGCAGGCTCGAGAGGTCCGGCCAGGGTCGCGGAAATACCTGGGGTCCATTCCAAGGCCCCAGCCAATCAACTCGACCAAGCATCCAGAATCTACCACCAGGAGATGTTCCGGAACCCATGCAGCTAGGCCTGACGCGGCCTAAATTACCACCGGAGGAACGCCAGCGCAGACGGGCCCAGAACCTCTGCCTTTACTGCGGTGAAGCTGGTCATATGGTGCGATCCTGCCCTCAGAAAATGAGTAAGTGCACCCCTTCTTCTTCTTCTTTGTCTATTAGCAATACCTGTCCTTCTCAATACTTAGTGGTGCCCCTCTCCTTTCAGCTTCCAGAAAGGACCGTGGAGGTGACAGCCATAGTTGATTCGGGGGCATGCAGCTGTTTCCTGGGTTTAGATTTTGCTCACCAGCAGGGTATTCCCCTCCAACACAGAAAGAAGGGCTTCAACATATTTTTGGCCGATGGTTCCCAGATAAAATCGGGGGTAGTTAATCAGGAAACTCCCCCCATTGCCACTACCATTGCCAACCAACACCAGGAATTCCTCCGCCTGGATGCTATTGCGTCACCTCTTTTTCCAGTCATTTTGGGGCTCCCATGGTTACGGGCCCATAACCCCCAAATTGACTGGGAAACCGGGTCAATCTCGTTCCCTTCCCCATACTGTCGGGAACATTGTCGCACTCCGGGCCCCGCGGGGCCCCGGGTTCTCCTATGCTCCGAAGGAGACTCTGATTTGAAACAGGTTATTCCCGCAGCCTATCATGGGTTCCTGGATGTATTCAGTAAATGGGGAGCCGATACCCTGCCACCCCACCGCCTGTATGACTGTCCAATCGACCTGTTACCAGGCTCTGAGATTCCTTTTGGGCGAATTTTCCCCCTATCTGAGCTTGAATTAGGGGCCCTAAAAGAATATATTGAGGACAGCCTCCAGAAGGGATTCATCCACCCCTCCACTTCTCCAGCAGGAGCGGGAATCTTCTTCGTGGAAAAAAAGGACAAAACCCTGAGACCTTGTATTGACTACCGGGAGCTGAACAGGGTCACGATCAAAAATCGTTACCCGTTGCCATTGGTACCAGAATTGTTTCAGAGCCTAAAGGCTGCGGTTATATTCACAAAACTTGATTTAAGGGGGGCCTATAACCTGGTACGCATAAGAGAGGGGGACGAGTGGAAAGCGGCATTCCGTACCCGGTCTGGCCATTTTGAATACTTGGTCATGCCATTTGGGCTGTGCAATGCACCAGCCACCTTCCAACATTTCGTGAACGACATCTTCAGGGATTTTTTGGATATCTTTGTTATCGTCTATCTGGACGACATACTGATTTTTTTACCCTCCCTGGAGGATCATAGGATGCATGTGGCAAAGGTGTTGGGGCGGTTGCGGCAGCATGGGTTATATGCCAAGGCGGATAAATGTTGCTTCGAGCAATCCAGCATTACGTTTCTAGGCCTGATTATCTCCACTGCGGGGGTCGCGATGGACCCCCAGAAGGTCTCTGCAATTTTAGATTGGCCTGAACCCACGGACAAAAAAGGCATCCAACGGTTTATTGGGTTCGCAAACTTTTATCGAAAGTTCATCAAGAACTTCTCGGGTCTGGTCTCCCCCATTACTCAATTAACCAAACTTGGAACCCGGTTCAAATGGACACCGGAGGCTCAGGAAGCCTTCGAACCTCTGAAAAAGCTATTCACCTCGGCACCCATTCTGGGCCATCCGGACGCGGCCCTGCCCTACATCTTGGAGATTGTTAGACTACATGGAGTACCTGAGGACATTGTCTCTGATCGAGAGGTCCAATTTACGTCTAAATTTTGGAGGGCTCTGTGCAAGGCCCTGGACATCAAGTTGTCCCTCTCCTCTGCGTTCCACCCTCAGACCAACGGTCAGACCGAGAGGACTAACCAGACCCTGGAGCAATACTTGCGTTGCTACACGTCTTTCCTGCAGGATGATTGGTTGCCACTCTTACCCTTGGCGGAGTTCGCTTATAACAACGCAAGCCATTCTGCAACGGGGCAGTCCCCATTCTTTTCTAATCAAGGGTTTCACCCTGTCTTTCTCCCTGATTTGGTCTCTGAATGCCCAGTTCCGGCAATGCAGGATGCATTAACCGTCTTCTCCGCTAACAACAAAGTTCTCCAGGAAGCCATCGCTCGGGCCCAAGAGGACAATAAGAATGCGTTTAACAAGAAACGAAGAGGGGATCTGGCGTTGTGGCCTGGGCAGAAGGTGTGGTTGGCCACAACCAATTTAAAGATGCTCTGTCCCTCGAAAAAATTGTGACCTAAATTTGTGGGGCCTTTTCGGGTAAAGCGGATGGTCAACGAGGTAGCATATGAGCTTATCCTTCCTGACACATTCAAAATTCATCCGGTCTTCCACGTGTCCTTGCTGAAACCAGTGATCCCAGATGCCTTCCCAAAACGAGAATCCAGACCTCTGGAGGCCATAACTGTCGAAGGACAAGAGGAATTTGAGGTGGAAACAATCCTTAAGTGCCGAAGAAGGGGGGGCCAGACCCAATTCCTAATTAAGTGGAAGGGTTATGGTCCAGAGGACAATTCCTGGGAACCGGCTCATAATGTCCACGCACCCAGACTAGTCCGGGAGTTTCTTCGCGATCACCCGTGGTGGAGAGATCGGGTGGGCATCCGGAGGTTGCCCGTAGGGGGGGGGCAATGTCGGGGATCGCCGCGGCGCTGGGCTCGGCGCAGGCGCAGTGCACCGCCCTGTGCAGGGACGCGGGCGCCGGGACCTGGATGACCGCGGCAATCAAGTTCGCGCATGCGCAGTAGAGACCGCGGGCGCGCGCCTGGCACCAATGACAGCGCAGGGCGGGATATTTAAACGGCCCTGAGCTGTCATTCAGTGCCTTCTGGTCTCCTTGTATCCTGTGAACCTGTGAACCTGTTATAGTAAGTTGCTGACCCGGATTGTGCCCTGACCTTGCTGCTTTCTCCTGTTCTTGACCCTTGCTTGCCTGACCTCTCTCCTGAATGCCCCCTACTGGATCTGACCTGCTGTTGCTGACCTGGCGTGTGACCCGACTATTCTTTGCCCGCTGCTCTGTACCGCACCGTCCCCATAGTTACCGACCCGGCTTGTCTGACCTTGCACTTGCTCAGCCATCCATCTATCCATCCATCCATCCCTCTCAACGGGGTCTCCAGACCTCCTCATACCTGGCTCTCTCCCGTGGGAGCCCCTGGCGAATACCCCTACCACTGACGGGTGTCCTCAGTAGTCACGACCTGGTCCCGGGGTACTCCAAGTCCATCCCCACCATCAGGGGCTCTGGTGAACAAGTACTCTGGGGCTTAGACTCCGTACGCTGGGGATGACCGATCAGTGGAGTGCTAGTGGTACCGGCGGGTGGTCCCTTACACACGGTTAGATGATGGCTCCAGCGTGGAAAGACGCTCAACACAGCTGGCAACGCACAGGCCGACGTAGCAAGGTGACGACCACGTTATGTTGCTATGTTGGCCTGTGTGTTGCCGGCCGTGTTGAGCGTCTTTTCACTCTGGAGCCATCATCTTACCATATTACTGCTTATGTAAGCACAGTTTTTTTTTTATCTTGTATCAGAATCTTTTTTGAATGTGAACTGCTGATTTTAAGGAATAAAGGAATTTTTGGGGGCATACTTCACTATGTATGCAATATGTTTTTTGTGATATTATGGACACTTTTTGAGCGCGGAGTGCCATTATCTTCACCCTTTAATGGTCTAACCATTTTGGAGCATTGTCCTTTATGGCTGCTGATCTGCTATGGTGAGATTGTGATAGCAAATCATCAGCTGAGAGTTCTATGATCATTTATAACTTTATGGACTGTCTGGTCTGGAAAGAGGCTCTGACATCTATATGTGGAGGTGGTGAAGTTTTTTCACATTGTGGCGTATTGTCGGCACCTAGATCGCACTTGGTACTCTTTGGAGAAGAAGGGACTTTAATTGTAGCTTGAATTCAGTTTTCACATGGACATTTTAATTCTATTTGTATTCACTGTATGCAATTCACTATGATTTAAAATGAAATTCACTGATGAAAAATTCACTGTTATAAGCATTTGGTTTTTATATTTGTTCACTAGAGTTGTTATTTTGTGTTTTTTAATGCTTTTTCACTTCACAGTGTCACAGTGATTAACAGCTGCTTTATATTTTGTTTGTTCTTTTAATCTTAGCGCAGATATATTTTCTATTTACATAATTTAATATTATCGAAATTTTTAGGAGAAGGGTGGAGTTTTATATTTGCATACAGGCTTCTTTTCCCTGTTTTAAGAGGACAGTTTACACATATGCACTTTGGCATGATTCTGGGGAAAAAAAAACCTCAAAATATAATTTAATTTCTCATTTTACTACAAACTGCCTCCTCAAATAAAAATTAATATTGATGTTATAGAAAACATTACATTTTATTGAAAAATATAAAATGTAAGTAATCACCAATATCCTTTGATGCAGTCTTTGATCAATTTTTCTCTTTTATCTATGTCCAGGGAGATTAGCTACAGTGCCATAGGCTGTAAACCTCTTGACAATGTTGCGCACGGTGGACACAGGAAGGTTAAGATCTCTGGAGATGGACTTGTAACCTTGAGATTGTCCATGCTGTTCCACAATTTATGTTCTCGAGAGGGAATGGAACCCGGGAGATGCATGGCGGCATTGGCCGGAGGACACAGCAGGAGGACATCACAGGATCGCAGGACAAGCTAAGGATTGGGAGATCGTAGGAGAAGCACTATAGTGTAATCTCGAGTGTGGCTCGGGGTTACCGCTTTTGGTACTGTAAATTAACCCCGAGCCACACTCGAGATTACCGCTAGGAAGGTTAAAGGTATATTTTCTCATATTTAGTTTAGTTTTTTTTTGTTTTCACACAGTTTGGTAGCTTTTAGTGCATGTAGACTAAGTTTATAGTTTTTGTATTTTATTGCCCTATCCAGCTTGGGTGTGTCCCTCCAGTAGCCATGAGAAGCATCACTTTGTCTATGCTATATAGAGGACAAATTGTTCAATCAAACCATACCAAACTTTATATTTACATTTTTTTGTTGAAAGAAGCAAACACACAGACCAACAATACCAACTTAAAAGTTATCATTTCTCAATCAATAATCATTTGTGAAAATAAAAGACATGGACATTAAATAAGAGCTGAAGAAATCGTACATAGCAAATAAGTATGGGACCAAATAGTCTCTCGGGTGAAGTCTACAGAAAAAGAGGATAAACCGCAACAATAAACAGAAATTTGGTATATAGTGTACTATGAAAAACAATTGATCATAAGCATTATCAACCCATAGTCAAGTACCAGTATGTGATACCATACCACACTTTAGCCAGTATCATCTTGTACTGTATATCATTTGTAACTCATGAGATGTGTATGAATTGTTTGGTAAGTGGCCCTCCACCAATTTTTTTAAATTGGTTTACATATATGTTTGATGTATATTACGTACAGTTTGTAAAGATTTGAACACATGTCTTGTGCATGAATACAATATGTGCGAAAAATATTTTTGGCAAAGTTTGTAATGAATATGAACCTGCTGTTGTAGGTAGAGATGAGCGAATCGAAGTAGGCGAAGTGGAATTCGAGTCGAATATTGGAAAATTTTCTATGCGCGCCGAATCCGAAAAATAGCCTACTTAGGACGCGCGAATCGAAATTTTTCCTAAAATGGCGGCGGACATGTGCGGCGAGGGAGCGGGGATGTCTGGGAAGGCGCGCAGACAAGGCGCGCTGACCCATAATGCATTCCTTAATGACATGTGATCGCATTAGCCAATCAGCAGCCAGCCAGCCAGCACTGTGTAATGGTCGAGCTATAAATAGCGGCCATTTTAGAATTCTTCATTTGCCTCCAGTCATTCAAGAGAGGCAGACCGCTCTGTATTAGGGACAGAGTTAGGGCCACAGAAACGTTACTTGGGGACAGAGAAACGTTACTTAGGGACAGAGAAGCATTACTCAGGGACACAGAATTGTTAATGAGGGCCACAGAATCGTTACTTAGGGCCAAAGAAACGCTAGTTAGGGCCACAGAATTGTTACTCAGGGACAGACAGAATTGTTACTGAGTGCCAGAGAATTGTTACTTAGGGCCACAGAAACGTTAGTTAGGGCCACAGAATTGTTACTCAGGGACAGACACAGAATTGTAACTGAGGGCCACAGAACTGTTACTTAGGGCCACAGAAACGTTATTAGGGCCACAGAATTGTTACTCAGGGACAGACAGAATTGTTACTGAGTGCCAGAGAATTGTTACTTAGGGCCACAGAAACGTTAGTTAGGGCCACAGAATTGTTACTCAGGGACAGACACAGAATTGTTACTGAGGGCCACAGAACTGTTACTTAGGGCCACAGAAACGTTAGTTAGGGCCACAGAATTGTTACTCAGGGACAGACACAGAATTGTTACTGAGGGCCACAGAATTGTTACTTAGGGCCACAGAAACGTTACTCAGGGACACAGAATTGTTACTGAGGGCAACAGAACTGTTACTTAGGGCCACAGAAACGTTAGTTAGGGCCACAGAATTGTTACTCGGACAGACACAGAATTGTTACTGAGGGCCACAGAATTGTTACTGAGGGCCACAGAACCGTTACTTAGGGCCACAGAATTGTTACTCAGGGACACAGAATTGTTATTGAGGGCCACAGAATTGTTACTCAGGGACAGACACAGAATTGTTACTCAGGGACACAGAATTGTTACTGAGGGCCACAGAACCGTTACTTAGGGCCACAGAATTGTTACTCAGGGACACAGAATTGTTACTGAGGGCCACAGAACCGTTACTTAGGGCCACAGAATTGTTACTCAGGGACACAGAATTGTTACATAGGGCCACAGAAACGTTACTCAGGGACACAGAATTGTTACTGAGGGCCACAGAACTGTTACTTAGGGCCACAGAAACGTTAGTTAGGGACACAGAATTGTTACTCAGGGACAGACACAGAATTGTTACTGAGGGCCACAGAATTGTTACTTAGGGCCACAGAAACGTTACTCAGGGACACAGAATTGTTACTGAGGGCCACAGAACCGTTACTTAGGGCAACAGAATTGTTACTCAGGGACAGACACAGAATTGTTACTCAGGGACACAGAATTGTTACTGAGGGCCACAGAACCGTTACTTAGGGCCACAGAAACGTTACTCAGGGACACAGAATTGTTACTGAGGGCCACAGAACCGTTACTTAGGGCCACAGAATTGTTACTCAGGGACAGACACAGAATTGTTACTGAGGGACACAGAATTGTTACTGAGGGCCACAGAACCGTTACTTAGGGCCACAGAAACGTTAATCAGGGACACAGAATTGTTACTGAGGGCCACAGAACCGTTACTTAGGTCCAAATAAACGTTATTCAGGGACACAGAATTGTTACTGAGGGCCACAGAACTGTTACTTAGGGCCACAGAAACGTTAGTTAGGGCCACAGAATTGTTACTCAGGGACAGACACAGAATTGTTACTGAGGGACACAGAATTGTTACTGAGGGACACAGAACTGTTACTTAGGGCCACATAATTGTTACTCAGGGACACAGAATTGTTACTGAGGGCCACAGAACCGTTACTTAGGGCCACAGAATTGTTACTCAGGGACAGACACAGAATTGTTACTGAGGGCCACAGAATTGTTACTGAGGGACACAGAATTGTTACTGAGGGCCACAGAACCGTTACTTAGGGCCACAGAATTGTTACTCAGGGACAGACACAGAATTGTTACTGAGGGCCACAGAATTGTTACTTAGGGCCACAGAAACGTTACTCAGGGACACAGAATTGTTACTGAGGGCCACAGAACCGTTACTTAGGGCCACAGAATTGTTACTCAGGGACAGACACAGAGTTGTTACTGAGGGCCACAGAACCGTTACTTAGGGCCAAAGAAACGTTACTCAGGGACACAGAATTGTTACTGAGGGCCACAGAACTGTTACTTAGGGCCACAGAATTGTTACTCAGGGACACAGAATTGTTACTGAGGGCCACAGAAGCGTTACTTAGGGCCACAGAATTGTTACTGAGGGACACAGAATTGTTACTGAGGGACACAGAACTGTTACTTAGGGCCACATAATTGTTACTCAGGGACACAGAATTGTTACTGAGGGCCACAGAAGCGTTACTTAGGGCCACAGAATTGTTACTGAGGGACACAGAATTGTTACTGAGGGCCACAGAACCGTTACTTAGGGCCACAGAATTGTTACTCAGGGACAGACACAGAATTGTTACTGAGGGCCACAGAATTGTTACTGAGGGACACAGAATTGTTACTGAGGGCCACAGAACCGTTACTTAGGGCCACAGAATTGTTACTCAGGGACAGACACAGAATTGTTACTGAGGGCCACAGAATTGTTACTTAGGGCCACAGAAACGTTACTCAGGGACACAGAATTGTTACTGAGGGCCACAGAAACGTTACTTAGCGCCACAGAATTGTTACTGAGGGACAGACACAGAATTGTTACTGAGGGCCACAGAATTGTTACTTAGGGCCACAGAAACGTTACTCAGGGACACAGAATTGTTACTGAGGGCCACAGAACTGTTACTTAGGGCCACAGAATTGTTACTCAGGGACAGACACAGAATTGTTACTGAGGGACACAGAATTGTTACTGAGGGCCACAGAACCGTTACTTAGGGCCACAGAATTGTTACTCAGGGACAGACACATAATTGTTACTCAGGGACACAGAATTGTTACTGAGGGCCACAGAACCGTTACTTAGGGCCACAGAATTGTTACTCAGGGACACAGAACTGTTACTGAGGGACACAGAACCGTTACTTAGGGCCACAGAATTGTTACTCAGGGACAGACACAGAATTGTTACTCAGGGACACAGAATTGTTACTGAGGGCCACATAACCGTTACTTAGGGCCACAGAAACGTTACTCATGGACAGACACAGAATTCTTACTCAGGGACAGACACAGAATTGTTACTCAGGGACACAGAATTGTTACTGAGGGCCACAGAACCGTTACTTAGGGCCACAGAAACGTTACTCAGGGACAGACACAGAATTGTTACTCAGGGACAGACACAGAATTGTTACTCAGGGACACAGAATTGTTACTGAGGGACACAGAATTGTTACTGAGGGACACAGAATTGTTACTCAGGGACACAGAATTGTTACTCAGGGACACAGAATTGTTACTCAGGGACAGACACAGAATTGTTACTCAGGGACAGACACTGAATTGTTACTCAGGGACAGACAGAATTGTTACTGAGGGCCACAGAAATGTTACTTAGGGCCACAGAAACGTTACTCAGGGACACAGAATTGTTACTCAGGGACAGACACAGAATTGTTACTCAGGGACAGACACAGAATTGTTACTGAGGGACACAGAATTGTTACTGAGGGCCACAGAACCGTTACTTAGGGCCACAGAAACGTTACTCAGGGACAGACACAGAATTGTTACTGAGGGACACAGAATTGTTACTGAGGGACACAGAATTGTTACTCAGGGACACAGAATTGTTACTGAGGGCCACAGAACCGTTACTTAGGGCCACAGAATTGTTACTCAGGGACAGACACAGAATTGTTACTCAGGGACACAGAATTGTTACTGAGGGCCACAGAACCTTTACTTAGGGCCACAGAAACGTTACTCAGGGACAGACACAGAATTCTTACTCAGGGAAAGACACAGAATTGTTACTCAGGGACACAGAATTGTTACTGAGGGACACAGAATTGTTACTGAGGGCCACAGAATTGTTACTCAGGGACACAGAATTGTTACTGAGGGACACAGAATTGTTACTGAGGGACACAGAATTGTTACTGAGGGACAGACACAGAATTGTTACTGAGGGCCACAGAACTGTTACTTAGGGCCACAGAACTGTTACTTAGGGCCACAGAAACGTTACTCAGGGACACAGAATTGTTACTCAGGGACACAGAATCGTTTAATTAAAGAGTATGTCAGACAACATGCAGAGGAGTGGCAGAGGAGGCAATGTTTTAGGAGCGAGCAGACGTGGCAGAGGAAGGGGTCGAGGCAGCACTATTCGTAGCCAGAGGCTAGTGCTCCCGGTGTCATCCAGTACAGTGAGGAAGAGCTAACAGAGGGCGGTCAGGAACGGGGGGAGACATCCGCCTCTTCAGCAGCCAGGCGAAGAAGTAGTGGCGAGGAGAGTGGCTCGGTAGCCGGTGTAGAGACAGGTCTGTCTCCTGACCCACACGCAGCCGAGGGGGCTAGTAGTGAGGCGGAGACCCTAATTGATGATGATGAGGCTGATCGCACTTGGCAGCCTCGTTGTCATCAGGCTATTGCTTCCGCATCATCAGGAGAAGAGGGTGGCAGCTTGGCAGCGAGCAAAACAGTCGGTGGGTTGTCTCCATCGCCACACTCTGCCATGTGCCACTTTCAGATCTCCTCACACACTGCTGGTGTGTTGAATTTTTTGACATAGGGTGCTGACAGATTACGGGCCTCCCATAGCTGCTGCCAGGCCCCTAATCTGCCATGGGCCCCTATACCGCCTCCTCATGCTGCTGCCAGGTCCACAGTCTCTCATGCCATGTGCCACTTTCAGGTCTCCTCACACTGCTGGTGTGTTCAATTTTTTGACATAGGGTGCTGGCAGATTACGGGCCTCCCATAGCTGCTGCCAGGCCCCTAATCTGCCATGGGCCCCTATATACCGCCTCCTCATGCTGCTGCCAGGTCCAGAGTCTGTCATGGGTCCCTGTACGGCCTCCCATTGCTGCTATCTCCATCGCCACACTCTGCCATGTGCCACTTTCAGGTCTCCTCACACACTGCTGGTGTGTTGAATTTTTTGACATAGGGTGCTGGCAGATTACGGGCCTCCTATAGCTGCTGCCAGGCCCCTAATCTGCCATAGGCCCCTATATACCGCCTCCTCATGCTGCTGCCAAGTCCAGAGTCTCTCATGGGTCCCTGTACGGCCTCCCATTGCTGCTGTCTCCATCGCCACACTCTGCCATGTGCCACTTTCAGGTCTCCTCACACACTGCTGTTGTGTTCAATTTTTTGACATAGGGTGCTGGCAGATTACGGGCCTCCCATAGCTGCTGCCAGGCCCCTAATCTGCCATGGGCCCCTATATACCGCCTCCTCATGCTGCTGCCAGGTCCAGAGTCTGTCATGGGTCCCTGTACGGCCTCCCATTGCTGCTATCTCCATCGCCACACTCTGCCATGTGCCACTTTCAGGTCTCCTCACACACTGCTGGTGTGTTGAATTTTTTGACATAGGGTGCTGGCAGATTACGGGCCTCCTATAGCTGCTGCCAGGCCCCTAATCTGCCATAGGCCCCTATATACCGCCTCCTCATGCTGCTGCCAAGTCCAGAGTCTCTCATGGGTCCCTGTACGGCCTCCCATTGCTGCTGTCTCCATCGCCACACTCTGCCATGTGCCACTTTCAGGTCTCCTCACACACTGCTGTTGTGTTCAATTTTTTGACATAGGGTGCTGGCAGATTACGGGCCTCCCATAGCTGCTGCCAGGCCCCTAATCTGCCATGGGCCCCTATACCGCCTCCTCATGCTGCTGCCAGGTCCACAGTCTCTCATGCCATGTGCCACTTTCAGGTCTCCTCACACTGCTGGTGTGTTGAATTTTTTGACATAGGGTGCTGGCAGATTACGGGCCTCCCATAGCTGCTGCCAGGCCCCTAATCTGCCATGGGCCCCTATATACCGCCTCCTCATGCTGCTGCCAAGTCCAGAGTCTGTCATGGGTCCCTGTACGGCCTCCCATTGCTGCTGTCTCCATCGCCACACTCTGCCATGTGCCACTTTCAGGTCTCCTCACACACTGCTGGTGTGTTGAATTTTTTGACATAGGGTGCTGGCAGATTACGGGCCTCCTATAGCTGCTGCCAGGCCCCTAATCTGCCATAGGCCCCTATATACCGCCTCCTCATGCTGCTGCCAGGTCCAGAGTCTCTCATGGGTCCCTGTACGGCCTCCCATTGCTGCTGTCTCCATCGCCACACTCTGCCATGTGCCACTTTCAGGTCTCCTCACACACTGCTGGTGTGTTGAATTTTTTGACATAGGGTGCTGGCAGATTACGGGCCTCCCATAGCTGCTGCCAGGCCCCTAATCTGCCATGGGCCCCTATACCGCCTCCTCATGCTGCTGCCATGTCCAGGCGAACGTAGTCACACAGGGGAGGAACTTCTGAGTGTAATGAACAGAGAAATCGACAGATGGCTGTCTCCGCGCAAACTGAAAATCGGAACCATGTTGACCGACAACGGAAAGAACATGGTGTCTGCTCTGCGTCAAGTAAGGTTGTGCCATGCGCCATGCATGGCTCACGTGTTCAATCTGGTTGTCAAGCGGTTCCTAAAATCCACCATCCCACTGCAAGACATCCTTAAAATGTCACGTAAACTTTGCATGCATTTCAGCCATTCCTACACCGCAAAGCACACCCTCCTTGAGCTGCAGCGGCAGAACGGAATTCCACAGCATCGCCTGATCTGCGACGTTGCAACAAGGTGGAATTCAACCCTACACATGTTAGACCGCCTTTACGAACAGCGAAAGGCCATCACCGATTTCCTGATGTTAAAAGCGGATAAAGGTACTCCCCTGTGTAACTTCGATGTCAGCCATTGGCAGCTCATGCGTGACACCTGCCGCTTGCTCAGGCCCTTTGAGGAGGCCACGCTATTCGTGAGTCGGCAGGACTATGGGATGAACGACGTCATTCCTCTGTTGCACGTCCTGGAACAAATGCTGTTAACAATGGCTGGTCAGGGTGCGGTAGACGTGGCGCACAGATCTCAACGCCACATGACCCCTGTGGGGGCAGGACAGGAAGAAGAGGAGGAGGTAGAGGAGGACATTTGTGCTCAGGAATTATTGAGTGAAATGGGTGGTTTTTCCACTCAGCGGACAGGAGTGGAGGAGCAGGAGCATCTGGTAGAGGAGGAGGAGACAGAGGACCCAGACGCACCGTGGCAGTATGCTGTGGAGATGGAGGCAGGGAGTCCCTCGCATTCCTTGGCACAAATGGCCCATAGCATGCTCGGTTGCTTGTGTAGCGACAGCCGAATAATAACCATCAGACAGAGGGATGACTTTTGGCTGTCCACCTTGTTGGACCCTCGCTACCGTTCAAAAATGGTGGCCTTTTTCACACCTGTTGAGAGGGAGGCCAAAAAACGTACTATAAAAACCACCTATGTAGTCAGTTGGTCTCTGCCTTTCTGCGCCAATGTCCATCCTCAGACACTGTGGGCCCTGTGCGCTCGCGTTCCGCTGCCATGGCAGCAGGGGAGGGGTGGGGTGGTAGGAGCAGTGGCAGCTCCACCAGCAGCGGCTGCCTCAGTCTGCAGTCGATGATGAGTAGCTTTCTTCACCAGCGCAGTGAGGAAACTACTAACCAGCCGCAGCAGCAGCAGCATCAGGTGGACCTGGAGCAGGAGCTCAAACAACAGGCTTGGGCCTACTTGGACAGCACCCTGCCAACCGAGGTAGACAATCCCCTTGACTACTGGGCAACGAAACTTGACCTTTGGCCCCAACTAGCTGAATTTGCCCTTGAAAGGCTGTCATGCCCGGCCAGTAGCGTGGCATCGGAGCGCGTGTTTAGTGCGGCAGGAGGTATTGTAACTCCGCGGAGGACACGACTGTCCACCCAAAGTGTGGAGAGACTCACGTTTGTGAAAATGAATCAGGCGTGGATTAGTCTGGATTTCAAACCACCAGTTCCTGACACAACTGACTAAATCCGCCATGAATCATGCCCCAAACATGTGCCACTTTCAGGTCTCCTCACACTGCTGGTGTGTTCCATTTTTTGTCATAGGGTGCTGGCAGATTACGGGCCTCCTATAGCTGCTGCCAGGCCCCTAATCTGCCATGGGCCCCTATACCGCCTCCTCATGCTGCTGCCAGGTCCACAGTCTCTCATGCCATGTGCCACTTTCAGGTCTCCTCACACTGCTGGTGTGTTCAATTTTTTGACATAGGGTGCTGGCAGATTACGGGCCTCCCATAGCTGCTGCCAGGCCCCTAATCTGCCATGGGCCCCTATACCGCCTCCTCATGCTGCTGCCAAGTCCAGAGTCTCTCATGGGTCCCTGTACGGCCTCCCATTGCTGCTGTCTCCATCGCCACACTCTGCCATGTGCCACTTTCAGGTCTCCTCACACACTGCTGGTGTGTTGAATTTTTTGACATAGGGTGCTGGCAGATTACGAGCCTCCCATAGCTGCTGCCAGGCCCCTAATCTGCCATAGGCCCCTATATACCGCCTCCTCATGCTGCTGCCAGGTCCAGAGTCTGTCATGGGTCCCTGTACGGCCTCCCATTGCTGCTGTCTCCATCGCCACACTCTGCCATGTGCCACTTTCAGGTCTCCTCACACACTGCTGGTGTGTTCAATTTTTTGACATAGGGTGCTGGCAGATTACGGGCCTCCCATAGCTGCTGCCAGGCCCCTAATCTGCCATAGGCCCCTATATACCGCCTCCTCATGCTGCTGCCAAGTCCAGAGTCTGTCATGGGTCCCTGTACGGCCTCCCATTGCTGCTGTCTCCATCGCCACACTCTGCCATGTGCCACTTTCAGGTCTCCTCACACTGCTGGTGTGTTGAATTTTTTGACATAGGGTGCTGGCAGATTACGGGCCTCCTATAGCTGCTGCCAGGCCCCTAATCTGCCATAGGACCCTATATACCGCCTCCTCATGCTGCTGCCAAGTCCAGAGTCTGTCATGGGTCCCTGTACGGCCTCCCATTGCTGCTGTCTCCATCGCCACACTCTGCCATGTGCCACTTTCAGGTCTCTTCACACTGCTGGTGTGTTGAATTTTTTGACATAGGGTGCTGGCAGATTACGGGCCTCCTATAGCTGCTGCCAGGCCCCTAATCTGCCATAGGCCCCTATATACCGCCTCCTCATGCTGCTGCCAGGTCCAGAGTCTGTCATGGGTCCCTGTACGGCCTCCCATTGCTGCTGTCTCCATCGCCACACTCTGCCATGTGCCACTTTCAGGTCTCCTCACACACTGCTGGTGTGTTAAATTTTTTGACATAGGGTGCTGGCAGATTACGGGCCTCCCATAGCTGCTGCCAGGCCCCTAATCTGCCATGGGCCCCTGTACCGCCTCCTCATGCTGCTGCCAGGTCCACAGTGTCTCATGCCATGTGCCACTTTCAGGTCTCCTCACACTGCTGGTGTGTTGAATTTTTTGACATAGGGTGCTGGCAGATTACGGGCCTCCTATAGCTGCTGCCAGGCCCCTAATCTGCCATAGGCCCCTATATACCGCCTCCTCATGCTGCTGCCAGGTCCAGAGTCTGTCATGGGTCCCTGTACGGCCTCCCATTGCTGCTGTCTCCATCGCCACACTCTGCCATGTGCCACTTTCAGGTCTCCTCACACACTGCTGGTGTGTTAAATTTTTTGACATAGGGTGCTGGCAGATTACGGGCCTCCCATAGCTGCTGCCAGGCCCCTAATCTGCCATGGGCCCCTATACCGCCTCCTCATGCTGCTGCCAAGTCCAGAGTCTCTCATGGGTCCCTGTACGGCCTCCCATTGCTGCTGTCTCCATCGCCACACTCTGCCATGTGCCACTTTCAGGTCTCCTCACACACTGCTGGTGTGTTCAATTTTTTGACATAGGGTGCTGGCAGATTACGGGCCTCCTATAGCTGCTGCCAGGCCCCTAATCTGCCATGGGCCCCTGTACCGCCTCCTCATGCTGCTGCCAGGTCCACAGTGTCTCATGCCATGTGCCACTTTCAGGTCTCCTCACACTGCTGGTGTGTTGAATTTTTTGACATAGGGTGCTGGCAGATTACGGGCCTCCCATAGCTGCTGCCAGGCCCCTAATCTGCCATGGGCCCCTATACCGCCTCCTCATGCTGCTGCCAAGTCCAGAGTCTGTCATGGGTCCCTGTACGGCCTCCCATTGCTGCTGTCTCCATCGCCACACTCTGCCATGTGCCACTTTCAGGTCTCCTCACACTGCTGGTGTGTTGAATTTTTTGACATAGGGTGCTGGCAGATTACGGGCCTCCTATAGCTGCTGCCAGGCCCCTAATCTGCCATGGGCCCCTGTACCGCCTCCTCATGCTGCTGCCAGGTCCACAGTGTCTCATGCCATGTGCCACTTTCAGGTCTCCTCACACTGCTGGTGTGTTGAATTTTTTGACATAGGGTGCTGGCAGATTACGGGCCTCCCATAGCTGCTGCCAGGCCCCTAATCTGCCATGGGCCCCTATACCGCCTCCTCATGCTGCTGCCAAGTCCAGAGTCTCTCATGGGTCCCTGTACGGCCTCCCATTGCTGCTGTCTCCATCGCCACACTCTGCCATGTGCCACTTTCAGGTCTCCTCACACACTGCTGGTGTGTTGAATTTTTTGACATAGGGTGCTGGCAGATTACGGGCCTCCTATAGCTGCTGCCAGGCCCCTAATCTGCCATGGGCCCCTGTACCGCCTCCTCATGCTGCTGCCAGGTCCACAGTGTCTCATGCCATGTGCCACTTTCAGGTCTCCTCACACTGCTGGTGTGTTGAATTTTTTGACATAGGGTGCTGGCAGATTACGGGCCTCCCATAGCTGCTGCCAGGCCCCTAATCTGCCATGGGCCCCTATACCGCCTCCTCATGCTGCTGCCAAGTCCAGAGTCTCTCATGGGTCCCTGTATGGCCTCCCATTGCTGCTGTCTCCATCGCCACACTCTGCCATGTGCCACTTTCAGGTCTCCTCACACACTGCTGGTGTGTTGAATTTTTTGACATAGGGTGCTGGCAGATTACGGGCCTCCTATAGCTGCTGCCAGGCCCCTAATCTGCCATGGGCCCCTGTACCGCCTCCTCATGCTGCTGCCAGGTCCACAGTGTCTCATGCCATGTGCCACTTTCAGGTCTCCTCACACTGCTGGTGTGTTGAATTTTTTGACATAGGGTGCTGGCAGATTACGGGCCTCCCATAGCTGCTGCCAGGCCCCTAATCTGCCATGGGCCCCTATACCGCCTCCTCATGCTGCTGCCAAGTCCAGAGTCTCTCATGGGTCCCTGTATGGCCTCCCATTGCTGCTGTCTCCATCGCCACACTCTGCCATGTGCCACTTTCAGGTCTCCTCACACACTGCTGGTGTGTTGAATTTTTTGACATAGGGTGCTGGCAGATTACGGGCCTCCTATAGCTGCTGCCAGGCCCCTAATCTGCCATGGGCCCCTGTACCGCCTCCTCATGCTGCTGCCAGGTCCACAGTGTCTCATGCCATGTGCCACTTTCAGGTCTCCTCACACTGCTGGTGTGTTGAATTTTTTGACATAGGGTGCTGGCAGATTACGGGCCTCCCATAGCTGCTGCCAGGCCCCTAATCTGCCATGGGCCCCTATACCGCCTCCTCATGCTGCTGCCAAGTCCAGAGTCTCTCATGGGTCCCTGTATGGCCTCCCATTGCTGCTGTCTCCATCGCCACACTCTGCCATGTGCCACTTTCAGGTCTCCTCACACACTGCTGGTGTGTTGAATTTTTTGACATAGGGTGCTGGCAGATTACGGGCCTCCCATAGCTGCTGCCAGGCCCCTAATCTGCCATAGGCCCCTATATACCGCCTCCTCATGCTGCTGCCAGGTCCAGAGTCTGTCATGGGTCCCTGTACGGCCTCCCATTGCTGCTGTCTCCATCGCCACACTCTGCCATGTGCCACTTTCAGGTCTCCTCACACACTGCTGGTGTGTTCAATTTTTTGACATAGGGTGCTGGCAGATTACGGGCCTCCCATAGCTGCTGCCAGGCCCCTAATCTGCCATGGGCCCCTATATACCGCCTCCTCATGCTGCTGCCAAGTCCAGAGTCTGTCATGGGTCCCTGTACGGCCTCCCATTGCTGCTGTCTCCATCGCCACACTCTGCCATGTGCCACTTTCAGGTCTCCTCACACACTGCTGGTGTGTTGAATTTTTTGACATAGGGTGCTGGCAGATTACGGGCCTCCTATAGCTGCTGCCAGGCCCCTAATCTGCCATGGGCCCCTGTACCGCCTCCTCATGCTGCTGCCAGGTCCACAGTGTCTCATGCCATGTGCCACTTTCAGGTCTCCTCACACTGCTGGTGTGTTGAATTTTTTGACATAGGGTGCTGGCAGATTACGTGCCTCCCATTGCTGCTGCCAGGCCCGTAATCTGCCATGGGCCCCCGTACCGACTCCTCATGCTGTGACGTTGCAACAAGGTGGAATTCAACCCTACATATGTTAGACCGCCTTTACGAACAGCAAAAGGCCATCACAGATTTCCTGATGTTAAAAGCGGATAAAGGTACTCCCTGTGTAACTTAGATGTCAGCCATTGGCAGCTCATGCGTGACACCTGCGCTTGCTCAGGCCCTTTGAGGAGGCCACGCTATTCGTGAGTCGGCAGGACTATGGGATGAACGACGTCATTCCTCTGTTGCACGTCCTGGAACAAATGCTGTTAACAATGGCTGGTCAGGGTGCGGTAGACGTGGCGCACAGATCTCAACGCCACATGACCCCTGTGGGGGCAGGACAGGAAGAAGAGGAGGAGGTAGAGGAGGACATTGGTGCTCAGGAATTATTGAGTGAAATGGGTGGTTTTTCCACTCAGCGGACAGGAGTGGAGGAGCAGGAGCATCTGGTAGAGGAGGAGGAAGAGGAGACAGAGGACCCAGACGCACCGTGGCAGTATGCTGTGGAGATGGAGGCAGGGAGTCCCTCGCATTCCTTGGCACAAATGGCCCATAGCATGCTCGCTTGCTTGCGTACCGACAGCCGAATAATAACCATCAGACAGAGGGATGACTTTTGGCTGTCCACCTTGTTGGACCCTCGCTACCGTTCAAAAATGGTGGCCTTTTTCACACCTGCTGAGAGGGAGACCAAAATAACGTACTATAAAAACCACCTATGTAGTCAGCTGGTCTCTGCCTGTCTGCGCCAACGTCCATCCTCAGACACTGTGGGCCCTGTGCGCTCGCGTTCCGCTGCCATGGCAGCAGGGGAGGGGTGGGGTGGTAGGAGCAGTGGCAGCTCCACCAGCAGCAGCTGCCTCAGTCTGCAGTCGATGATGAGTAGCTTTCTTCACCAGCGCAGTGAGGAAACTACTAACCAGCCGCAGCAGCAGCAGCAGCAGCATCAGGTGGACCTGGAGCAGGACCTCAAACAACAGGCTTAGGCCTACTTGGACAGCACCCTGCCAACCGAGGTAGACAATCCCCTTGACTACTGGGCAACGAAACTTGACCTTTGGCCCCAACTAGCTGAATTTGCCCTTGAAAGGCTGTCATGCCCGGCCAGTAGCGTGGCATCGGAGCGCGTGTTTAGTGCGGCAGGAGGTATTGTAACTCCGCGGAGGACACGACTGTCCACCCAAAGTGTGGAGAGACTGACGTTTGTGAAAATGAATCAGGCGTGGATTAGTCTGGATTTCAAACCACCAGTTCCTGACACAACTGACTAAATCCGCCATGAATCATGCCCCAAACATGTGCCACTTTCAGGTCTCCTCACACTGCTGGTGTGTTCCATTTTTTGTCATAGGGTGCTGGCAGATTACGGGCCTCCCATAGCTGCTGCCAGGCCCCTAATCTGCCATGGTCCCCTATACCGCCTCCTCATGCTGCTGCCAAGTCCAGAGTCTCTCATGGGTCCCTGTACGGCCTCCCATTGCTGCTGTCTCCATCGCCACACTCTGCCATGTGCCACTTTCAGGTCTCCTCACACTGCTGGTGGGTTCCATTTTTTGTCATAGGGTGCTGGCAGATTACGGGCCTCCCATAGCTGCTGCCAGGCCCCTAATCTGCCATGGGCCCCTATACCGCCTCCTCATGCTGCTGCCAGGTCCAGAGTCTCTCATGGGTCCCTGTACGGCCTCCCATTGCTGCTGTCTCCATCGCCACACTCTGCCATGTGCCACTTTCAGGTCTCCTCACACTGCTGGTGGGTTCCATTTTTTGTCATAGGGTGCTGGCAGTTTACGGGCCTCCCATAGCTGCTGCCAGGCCCCTAATCTGCCATGGGCCCCCCTACCGACTCCTCATGCTGCTGCCAGGCCCGTAATCTGTCATGGGCCCCTGTTGTCGCTTGTTGGCATATTCCGCTCGTTCAGATGCTCCTTCTCCTGCTACTCCTCTTCACGGATTCCGTCAGCAGTCTTTCTTGGAATCCGTTTCCAAGAGACAACAGTTTGCGAGCACGCACCCGACGGTGCAGAAGCTGAACGTCCTCCTGTCCAAGTTGCTGCTGCCAGGCTCGTAATCTGTCATGCGCCCCTGTACCGCCTCCTCATGCTGCTGCCAGGTCCAGAGTGTGTCATGGGCCCCCGTACCTGTCAGGGCTCCCAGGTGTGACCAGAGGTGTGTGGCTGACGCAGGGAAACGCAGACTTCAGATATGTGATAAACAATATAATTTATTAACACTAACAATACAAACATAAACGCAGTGCAATACTAAACATAATACAGTGCAAACAAACCAAACCAACCACCCACAGATAACAGTACATACAAGCAAGCGTCGTCAGGCAGGCCGGGTCAATATCAATTGGGCAGGTAGGTACAGGGGGAGCAAGCGGAGATTGGTCGGGGTCACAGGCCAGGTTCAGCAGGTAGCTAGCAGCGTAGTACAGAGGGTCAGGCAGAGGGATGGTCAGGGTCACAAGCCAGGGATCAGAACAGGTAGCAGGCAGCGTAGTACAGAGGGTCAGGCAGAGGGATGGTCAGACAAGCCAGGGATCAGAGCAGGGTCAGCAGAGAATCAGACAGGAACAGAGAGCAGGAACAGGATACAGGGCCCAAGAGAAACACAACACCAAGGCAGAGTCTGCAAGTCTGGCCATCCCTTAAATACCCCAGCATAATCAGTTCCAGGTGTTAGCTGGCTGCAAAGTTGAGTCTCTGATTGCTGGGAGCACCCGCTGGCCAGCCCTGGTACTGCAGATCAAAAGGCAGGTGAGTCCCACCATTGCTGGCTAGTCCATTCCTGACAGTACCCCCCCCTCAAGGAGCGGCCTCAGGACGCTCCAAACAGTCCTAGCTGGGCAAAATGTTCCACCGCCCGGGTCTGGTAACTGGCGGGATATCAAAGACTGGCATACCGGGCAGGACTCCGGGCAGCGGCACACCGGGCAGGACTCAGGGCAGTGGCACACCGGGCAGGGGCACACCGGGCAGAGGCACATTGGGCAAGGGCACACCGGGCAGAGGCACATCGGGCAGGACTCCGGGCAGAGGCACATCGGGCTGGACTCCGGGCAGAGGCACATCGGGCTGGACTCCGGGCAGAGGCACATCGGGCTGGACTCCGGGCAGAGGCACATCGGGCTGGACTCCGGGCAGAGGCACATCGGGCTGGACTCCGGGCAGAGGCACATCGGATTACCAGGCGAAGCAGCAGGCAGCGGGCCACCAGGCGGAGCAGCAGGCACCGGGCCCCCGGGCGGGGCAGCAGGCACCGGGCCCCCGGGCGGAGCGGCAGGCACCGGGCCCCCGGGCGGAGCGGCAGGCACCGGGCCCCCGGGCGGGGCGACAGGCACCGGGCCCCCGGGCGGGGCGACAGGCACCGGGCCCCCGGGCGGGGCGACAGGCATCGGGCCCCCAGGCGGGGCGACAGGCATCGGGCCCCCAGGAGGGGCGACAGGCATCGGGCCCCCAGGCGGGGCGACAGGCATCGGGCCCCAGGCGGGGCGACAGGCATCGGGCCCCCAGGAGGGGCGACAGGCATCGGGCCCCCAGGCGGAGCGACAGGTCTCGGGCCCTCAGGCGGAGCGGCGGGCGCCGGACCCCCAGATGGAGTGACAGGTCTCGGGCCCCCAGGCGGAGCGACAGGTCTCGGGCCCTCAGGCGGAGCGGCGGGCGCCGGACCCCCAGATGGAGCGACAGGTCTCGGGCCCCCAGGCGGAGCGGCGGGCGCCGGACCCCCAAGTGGAGCGACAGGTCTCGGGCCCCCAGGGGGAGCGACAGGTCTCGGGCCCTCAGGCGGAGCGGTGGGCGCCGGACCCCCAGGCGGAGCGACAGGTCTCGGGCCCGCAGGCGGAGCGACAGGTCTTGGGCCCTCAGGCGGAGCGGCGGGCGCCGGACCCCCAGATGGAGCGACAGGTCTCTGGCCCTCAGGCGGAGCGGCGGGCGCCGGACCCCCAGATGGAGCGACAGGTCTCGGGCCCTCAGGCGGAGCGGCGGGCGCCGGACCCCCAGGTGGAGCAACAGGTCTCAGGCCCTCAGGCGGAGCGGCGGGCGCCGGACCCCCAGGTGGAGCGACAGGTCTCGGGCCCCCGGGCGGAGCAACAGGTCTCGGGCCCCCAGACGAAGCGGCGGGCACCGAGTCACCAGGCACGACAGTGGGCACCGAGTCGTCTGGCAAGACTGCGGGCACCGAGTCGTCTGGCAAGACTGCGGGCACCGAGTCGTCTGGCAAGACTGCGGGCACCGAGTCGTCTGGCAAGACTGCGGGCACCGAGTCAACTGGCGGAACAGCGGGCATCGAGTCAACTGGCGGAACTGCGGGCACCGAGTCGTCTGGCAAGACTGCGGGCACCGAGTCGTCTGGCAAGACTGCGGGCACCGAGTCGTCTGGCAAGACTGCGGGCACCGAGTCGTCTGGCAAGACTGCGGTCACCGAGTCGTCTGGCAAGACTGCGGGCACCGAGTCAACTGGCGGAACAGCGGGCATCGAGTCAACTGGCGGAACAGCGGGCATCGAGTCAACTGGCGGAACAGCGGGCATCGAGTCAACTGGCGGGACTGCGGGCACCGAGTCGTCTGGCAAGACTGCGGGCACCGAGTCGTCTGGCGGAACAGCGGGCATCGAGTCAACTGGCAAGACTGCGGGCACCGAGTCGTCTGGCAAGACTGCGGGCACCGAGTCGTCTGGCAAGACTGCGGGCACCGAGTCAACTGGCGGAACAGCGGGCATCGAGTCAACTGGCGGAACAGCGGGCATCGAGTCAACTGGCAAGACTGCGGGCACCGAGTCGTCTGGCAAGACTGCGGGCACCGAGTCGTCTGGCAAGACTGCGGGCACCGAGTCGTCTGGCAAGACTGCGGGCACCGAGTCGTCTGGCAAGACTGCGGGCACCGAGTCGTCTGGCAAGACTGCGGGCACCGAGTCGACTGGCGGAACAGCGGGCACCGAGTCATCAGGTATCGGATTGTCTGGCTCGACAGCGGGCATCGGGTCACCAGGTATGACAGCGGGCACTGGGTCACCAGGCATCAGGTCATTTGGCTTGCCAGCGGGCACCGCGTCATCTGGCAAGGCAGTGGGCACCGGGTCACCAGGTATGACAGCGGGCTCTGAGTCAATTGGCACGACAGCGGGCACTGGATCAGGTACCGGATCATCTGGATCAACAGCGGGCATCGAGTCAACTGGCCTAATAGGATCGTCGGGCTGGATCAGTTCATCATGCTGAGTAGCGGCATCAGGCTGAATGCAGGCATCAGGCCGAGTAGAGGCTTCAGGCTGAGTAGAGGCTTCAGGCTGAGTAGAGGCTTCAGGCTGAGTAGAGGCTTCAGGCTGAAGAGAGGCATCAGGCTGAAGAGAGGCATCAGGCTGAAGAGAGGCATCAGGCTGAAGAGAGGCATCCGGCTGAAGAGAGGCATCAGGCTGAAGAGAGGCATCAGGCTGAAGAGAGGCATCCGGCTGAGTGGAGGCTTCAGGCTGAACCACGGAAGGCAGGTTCACCGGTTTGGATACTGGCAGGATGGTATTGGTTGGAAAGAATTTTCGCTTTTTTCTGGTTTTAACTACTGGAGCACTGCAAGTAAACGCAGGTCTGCAAACGAATGGAGCAGCTGGAGACAGAGAAAAACTGGAGGATGGAACAGGAGAGGGAGCAGTTGCTACAGAGGGCTTTTTTACAGGGTTAAAGGCAGGATAGGTGCAGCGAGTGGGAACAGGGTACTGACATGCGGTAGATAGCCAAGTATACTGGGCTGTAACTGGAGGAGCTGGTGGGAATACAGGAGTAGAGTTAGAAGCAGGACTGGGTTTTTGTAAGCTGACTGAGGCTGGGTGCAACAAGTCTGTCCATGTCTGCAGTAGGGGTTGAACAAAGCTGAGCTTACACAAAGCCTGTCTGGTCAATGACTGCACTGCGTTTATACAATCTCTTAGTGTCTGTGGTGAACATGTGGAATAACGCTCCAGAAAGTAACCCACATCATCCTCTAATAACCATACCAGGGACTCTACCTGGTCTGCACTAAATGGTGGCAAAAATTCATCCCTGCATTCGGGGGAACCAGATGAAACCAACTCAGCACAAACCTCAATCAAAGGCTGCACCTCAGAGAACTCTGTGCCCTGATCTACTAGAACATGAGCGAGCCGTATACATTCTAGTAGTTGATCCCTGGGATACTCCTTCAGAGTTTGATAAGCATACTCCCTGTCATCAAACACTAGCAGAGATAAATACATAACCTCATCCAGATCCATCCTTCCCAGCAACAAACCAAGATGGCTTCCCTGTGCAGCCACTTCTGGTCAGGATTGGCCTTGGTGTAATGTCAGGGCTCCCAGGTGTGACCAGAGGTGTGTGGCTGACGCAGGGAAACGCAGACTTCAGATATGTGATAAACAATATAATTTATTAACACAAACAATACAAACATAAACGCAGTGCAATACTAAACATAATACAGTGCAAACAAACCAAACCAACCACCCACAGATAACAGTACATACAAGCAAGCGTCGTCAGGCAGGCCGGGTCAATATCAATTGGGCAGGTAGGTACAGGGGGAGCAAGCGGAGATTGGTCGGGGTCACAGGCCAGGTTCAGCAGGTAGCTAGCAGCGTAGTACAGAGGGTCAGGCAGAGGGATGGTCAGGGTCACAAGCCAGGGATCAGAACAGGTAGCAGGCAGCGTAGTACAGAGGGTCAGGCAGAGGGATGGTCAGACAAGCCAGGGATCAGAGCAGGGTCAGCAGAGAATCAGACAGGAACAGAGAGCAGGAACAGGATACAGGGCCCAAGAGAAACACAACACCAAGGCAGAGTCTGCAAGTCTGGCCATCCCTTAAATACCCCAGCATAATCAGTTCCAGGTGTTAGCTGGCTGCAAAGTTGAGTCTCTGATTGCTGGGAGCACCCGCTGGCCAGCCCTGGTACTGCAGATCAAAAGGCAGGTGAGTCCCACCATTGCTGGCTAGTCCATTCCTGACAGTACCGACTCCTCATGCTGCTGCCAGGCCCGTAATCTGTCATGGGCCCCTGTACCGCCTCCCCATGCTGCTGCCAGGTCCAGAGTGTGTCATGGGTCCCTGTACGGCCTCCCATTGCTGCTGCCAGGCCCGTAATCTGCCATGGGCCCCCGTACCGACTCCTCATGCTGCTGCCAGGCCCGTAATCTGTCATGGGCCCCTGTACCGCCTCCTCATGCTGCTGCCAGGTCCAGAGTGTGTCATGGGTCCCTGTATGGCCTCCCATTGCTGCTGTCTCTATCGCCACACTCTGCCATGTGCCACTTTCAGGTCTCCTCACACTGCTGGTGGTTTCCATTTTTGTCATAGGGTGCTGTATGGCCTCCCATTGCTGCTGCCTCCACCGCCACACTGTGGCTCCACACTCTGGTTTTGGCCCCGTGACTGCCCAAATGAGTGAAGTGTGCGGTGATTCTAAGATCGACGGCACTCATCTGCATGTCATACTGACTGTCAGTATTATTTCTCTTCCCCAGCAGGCTCCAAGGGCATTTAAATTAAAGGTACAGTGTTCTGCACTAATATAAAGGCTCTCTGAAGCCTAGAAACATCCTTTTATAAGTTAAATTCGCAGCGAATATATTCGACTCGAATCGAAATTTTTCCACGAATTCGCCGAATCAGTCGAATCGAATTTTTGAATACTTCGCTCATCTCTAGTTGTAGGCATTATAAAAATACTCCTGAAGAAGTCTAAAGAGGCAAAACATGTTGAGAAATATTACACCAGAAACACTCTTTTTGAACAATTACAACCAATATTTGGATATTGAAGTACATTATTTTTGTTTTTTATTTGATTCATCAATAAAATTGTAAATTTTATTTTCTGTGGTTGCTCTATCATTGTTTGGCACCCTAAAAATCCTGCTATCTCCACTTCATGTGGGGAGGTTTGTCTCCCCCCTCCTTCTTTATCCCTTCTTCTTTCCCCTTTTCCTCTTCTTCTTGCATTATATAAACAAAAAAACAATGAATATTAGAAAAAAAAAAAAACTTTTACTTTCTGCTATAAAACACATTCAATAAAGAAATTTAAAAAAATCATATTTCCTAATAAATTTAGGCCAAAATGTATTCTGCTATGTGTCTTTGGTAAAAACAAAATCACAATATGTGTGTATTGATTGGTTTGCGTGAAAGTTGTAGATTCCATAAGCTATGGTCTATATATTGGAATTTTTATTTATTGTAAAATAGTAATGGTGGCGATCAGCGACTTATAGTGGAACTGTGAGAATGCGGAGGGCAATCTGACACTAACAGACATTTTGTGGGAACTGCCACTGACATCTACAGTGACACTAATACAGTGATCAGTGCTAATAATATACACTGCCACTGTAATGACTCTAATGACACTGGCTAACACTGGCTGGAGGGGGGTTAACATCTAGGGGCAATCAAGGAGTTAATCATGTGCTTAACAATGTGTAATGCGACCGTTCCCTCCGTGTAGAGCACAGTGTTGTCAACACAGGGTTCTGTGGTGTAATTCGACACAGATGATCGGCAGGTCTCGGCCAGTCAGCAGCAACAGGAGTATGTTAGTCTAACAAGCCCACAGTCAGCTGTCAGATTTTACTGATTGTTGCTGGGGTAAGTGGCTGTGCAACCACCCAATCGTTCCATTCCCTACCCAGACTACCCCCCCAACCATGTATCGCAGGTCGTGTTATTACATCGGGGGACACAGGACTGGGTGCTGCTTGCTAGAAGGGAGGCAGATTAGTGAACATCCATTTGCTCATCTCTCCTTCCTACTAAGTGTTGGAAGTGATGTGCAAAATGTTGCTTCCAGGTTCTGGTGCTTCATTAAACAGCAGTTAAGCCATCAGTGGTCTGTTTGATATCTCATTAAATAGAACTTGTCACCAAAAAAGTATCCTGTAAGGGACTTATTGTCCCCTATGTGTTAAACAAAGTTTAGTGAAAAAAAAAATTTAAATGTTAAAGTTACAGCAAAGCACCTAAAATCCTCCCCAAAAAATGTTTGCATCCCAAATATAAGCATAAACATGTGTTGGGGAGGCCTACGGATGAAAACATCAATTGTGCTGCACGTTACACATCACCGTGCACACTGGAGTGAGAGCAATAATTGTAGGCTCATTATTCATAGTTAACTCGAACCTGATGACCTGTAGGGCCGTTTTTAAAGCATCGCCTATGGTAAATTTAGGGTACCGAAGTTTGCTGCCGTTTCACTGGAACATGCAATTTTAAGGTTTGACATGTCTGGTATCTATTTACTGTGATACCATATTACCCTCTTTTACCAAAATTGGGTAATATATTGCGTTTGTGTATAATTGCAGTGCTTGTGAACTACTATGGTGTATTAAAATTAATTTTGATTATGCTATAAACCAATAAATATTAATCATGTGGTTCGCTTACACTATACACATACCCATATTAATGTGCAGCTCTAATCAATAATATGTAAAATTGTGTCGCGCTCCACTGATACTCACATATAAGTGTATTGACCTTATGTGACCAAATACATTAATCATATTTCATATAGTGATTTTCCAAATACCAAATATTGATATGGAAAAAATTCCATGAACCATAAATCAAAGTGCAGTGTTAAAGTACTCTGATATATAATTATAAATTGAATATGGTGATCAAATTCAATTAAATAAAATTAAATATATTTAAGTTAAATTCATTTAATCAAAACAAATATAATCAAAAAGTCCACTTAGTGATGATTTTTCAAATAGTGCTCCTTCTCCTCTATGCGCTCACCTTATTTTTTGACCAAACTGTTAAGTAAGGCCAAAATAGCTTGTGTCACTTATATGGACTAGTGGGTTATTTTCAGACTGTATCTTTGTCCCAGATGGATAGATGAATGTAGTAATATGCTTTATCCACAGGGGGTCTTGTTGTCCTCCAAAGCCCTGTTTTGCTGGGTTAAGATGGATGGATTTCTCCCTCTCTCCTCTAGGGGTCTTTCCACTTCCTACTACTGCTCTCCTTATTTCTCTATGTATTGGTAACATGTAACCAAAAAATCAGATATAGTGCCTTATCTTCTTTAAAATATGTATTTAGGCTTCAAACATTAATGCACTCACATTTTAGAACATTTAAAATCACTTTGTGTTGTATTTTGGTATCCTCTGTGTGATCTCCACACTGCCTATATTCACCGTGTAATACTTCTTTAAGCGTTGTGATGTCAGAGCCCCTCCCCTACGCGTTACGCCACCGGGTCACGTGGCTTCATCAGCGGGATTCAATAGAGAAAGGAATAGAAGGGGGGGTTTGGGTTGGGGTGGCCTGGAAATGCTGCTGGGGTAACTGGGGGGGGGGGGTTGGGGTGGCCTGGGAATGCTGCTGGGGGAGCAGGGGGGGGGATTGGGGTGACCTGGGAATACTGCAGGGGAGCACAGAGAGGGGGATCGGTGCGGGGTGGGGGACAATTACAGAAAAATGTCCTGTGTCTGTGCCAGTATTGCCAACCCTTGATGACGTTTTTACTGACAACCTAAAAAATTACAGAACTCCCATTAAAAACTATGACAATCAATATTTAATCAGTATAAACACGATATGTAAACAATGACAATACCCATAACAAGTTTACACTTAAAAAGTCAATATGGTCAAAATATCAGCCCCAATGGGATACAGTTGAAAAACAAGTTCTGCTTTGCATGCCACAAAGAGATGGTCAGGGACTGCAGACCTAGTACAGGAGACAATCAGAGACTGCAGACCTGGTACAGGAGACGGTCAGAGACTGCAGACCTGGTACAGGAGACGGTCAGAGACTGCAGACCTGGTACGGGAGACGGTCAGAGACTGCAGACCTGGTACGGGAGACAGTCAGAGACTGCAGACCTGGTACAGGAGATGGTCAGAGCCTACAGACCTGGTACAGGAGAAGGTCAGAGATTGCAGACATACTACAGGGGATTGTCAGAGACTGCAGACATGATACAAGTATGTCCTAGCAGTGACCAGTGTTCTTCCATTGTGGAAAAACATTGATCTCTGTACTATGTGTAAA
Source organism: Staurois parvus (assembly GCF_062004578.1). Lineage (NCBI taxonomy): Eukaryota > Metazoa > Chordata > Amphibia > Anura > Ranidae > Staurois > Staurois parvus. The sequence goes on from NW_028318197.1 coordinate 2,171,332, forward strand.
CAGGGCCTAGGCCAAAAACATGATGTCATACATTCCCAGAGTCTTCATGGCATTTTTTTTTCCTTCATCTTGAGCAGGGAAGGATGGACTTTATCACTTAAGCACACCCTCCTGCCTGCATGCCTGAGCTAAAGGTGGATGGATTCCAGGAAGTAAATTCTACATGAATCATCTGCCCTTACTCAAAATGGCCATGGCCAGAAATGCTAGGGGGTATTTTTCAAAGTGACTTCTCAGCACAACAAAGCATGGAAAAGTGGATAGATGGGTGAGTTTGCTTTAAATATTAAAAAGGAATTAAATAGAATTGTTTGTTTGTGGTGCTCAGATGCAGTTTAGTTCCGCTTTAAGTAAATATCTGGCTCTAGAAAAATAATTGTATTAACATTAATATTCAAAATGACTAAGGTTTTTTTTTCATTTTTTTAAATAAAAATAGAGGTACCCTTTAATTACAGTTTTTTATGTAAGCACTGTATATGCTTTTTGTTGTTTTTTTTTTACATAGAATTTATTAATAGAATGATTTCCTATGCAATTCTGAACTTTGCTATGAGACCTTGCTATGTTTTATGAGCTCAGAAGTGTTTTATCGCTTCCTCATACTGAACTGCATCTCATTACACCAAATAAATAGGATAAACAAACATACAGGGACTTGAAGGCTACGTCTGCATTAATAACTGCTGCTTGATGCAGTTTTTAAATCGCCGGCAATGGTATTTAGGATGATACATTTGCATGTATTTTAGTTGATAACAAGCTTAATTAAATGTTATGCTGAAATTTTTGATAAGAGAAAAAATTGGAAAAAAGAGCAAATAAAGCAGCATGTGGCAATAAAGAGATAATAATCTCTAAATAATTTTGTGTAAATTGTGTCTAGTACAGGGGAATGTATTTACTGCAAACATTTCTATAGCATCTTTTTTGCAACATTTATACTCCAATGTTTATTTCACCTGACTTTATTAGGAAAATTATAATATGACTGGGTGAAAATGCTGAGTGCTTACAGAACACTAAAAAAAGGTGCAAGTGCTGCCTGTTTATTTTTGGGGAACCTGTTTAGTTAGTATCTCAAACAAACAGATGTTTTGTTTGTTTTATTATATGGACTAGCTGTACAAAGCCCTTCTGCACTGAAGACTGTGCTTGCTGGCTTGCTGAATGAAAATGCAGGATAAACCTGCTTGGACTGTCCTGGTGTGTACCTGTCTCATGCATGGTTTACTGCTGCCAATACCAGTTGAGTCTGTCCCCCTTACAACGTGGCGCTCAAATGCAGGCAGGGCCTTAAAGGGACAGACACCAATTACTGAACAAATTAAGTAGCTTGTAAAACAATTCATATTGGCAAATTCTAACCAACAGGAGGCGAAACGCTTAACCACCCAACAGGGGTAATTGCTGACTGACAGCAAAAAGTAAATCTGTCTTTAGGGCTTGTTCAAATCACAAAAACGCAATCTGAATACATTCTGAATACGTTTTTGCTTACAGTTCACACCACACTCTATTCTGGTGCAGTTTTGATGCAGTTTTCTAAGTCCCAGTATGGTTCTTTGCAGAAAAAATGCAACAAGTTCTACTTTTTTTTCAGCACTGGAAACTGACTGGAACTGACTACACAGGTGTGAACTAAGGCCTTTGGAATAGATGGAAAACACTGTGCATGCATTTTTGTTGCAGAAAAAAACGCACTGGCCAGCATCTAGTGTGAACTAGCCCTTACAGCAACAGCTGTGCAGAGGGCTTTATGGAAACTGCCCCTGGAGGGTGATGTTGAGGCTAGTTCACCATCTTTGAGAGAGTTGCTGAACAAGAATAGTTACCTGAGGAGCAGCAGGCTGATATGCATCTTTTTTTTTAATGATGAAGCCCCAAAAGGCCTTCTTTGATTTATAACCCAAGGGTGCCAAGGAGTAACCTAGAAGAGAAAACCTGTCCAGGCTATGAGTTACCATGGCCGTTCAAGCACAGCATGTGTTCACATTGTACAATATCACACTGAGAAGCCTGAGATGTCCCAGATGTAAGATTTGTTCCACCTCCAAAGAAGTAGTTGCAACCAGAGGTTCTCAAGCTTGCCTAGATGGTGGAATGAGCAGTCTGCAACTGTTGCCCCACAGCCTTGCCTGTTGAGGCAGAAAGTCCAGCATGAAACAAACAAAATATTTCCTGGTCCAAGCCACTAACTAAACCTATGCCAGTGCCTAACTAACTTGCCCTGCTTGCCCCCTAAACAAACAGCATTTGTACCTTTTTAGTATTCTGTCAGTAGTCAGCCTTTCACCCAATAGCAGGATCTTACATAGCAGAGAGAGTGAGAAGAGAGTCTTTGAGTCTCAGTCAGTTCACATCAATAAATGCTTGTGTAAGCTGACTAATAAGTGAGGTCTGGCTACTGGGTAAGACATAATGCACTCTACAATGGTATGACCTCCAGGAGAAAAGGGTCTTGGAGGCCAGTGGAGGAAAGGATGACCAGATGACATGGGAGTACGCTGTGCACTGCAGCAGCTCCTCAAGAGTGGAAGCAGACTCTAAAAGTAAGTAGCAAGGAAGGCACCTCTAAGTGCAGTATGCAGCAGTTTATTGAGTAATAATGGTTAACCACTTCCAGACCGGACACTTTTACCCCCTTCCTGACCAGGGCAATTTTCAGCTTTCAGCGCTATCACGCTTTGAATGACAATTGCGTGGTCATGCAACAATGTACCCAAATGAATTTTTTACCATTTTTTTAAGACAGATAAAGCTTTATTTTAGTGGTATTTATTCACCGCTGGGATTTTGATTTTTTTTTGCTATGTAAATGAAAACGTCCAAAAATTTTAAAAAAAAAGTGTTTTGCAAATAAATAATATTTTATCATAAATCTTTGCCAAAATTTATTCTGTTATCTTTTTAGTAAAAAAAAAATCCAAATAAGTTTATAACCAAAAATTATAATTTTTAAACATTTTTTTACTATTTTATTTTTTTATATTATTTTTTTTTTTTTTTTACATACTGTCACCCTAGCAGTACAGTGTCACCATGGTGACACTGTACTACTTATAGGGGGTGATGAAGATTTTTTTTTTTTTTGTTACACTGATTGCTTTTACACCCATATATGATGTAAAATCAATCATTTCTCTTTCTCTCTGTCTGCATTCTTGCACTCATTGAGAAGTACTGAGTGAGCTGTGATTGGTCCCAGCTTGTCACATGGTACAAGGCTGTTGTGAATAGCCTTGTACCATGTGACCTCTGTGATCATTCACAGATTTCACACGTAGTAAGCAATGATGTCACAAGTGACATCTTGCTTACTACTTTGCATGTGATCACTGATTGGCCAATCAGTGATCACATGATCAGGACCTCCTACAGAGGTCCCGTCCGATGATCAGTGTTTCACTGTGTCTGGAGGACACAGCGGGCACCAGATCGCGGTGCTGCACGCTCCCAGGGAGCGCGCACAAGCAGGGTGCAGGGATGCCGTTTATAAATGGCCACCCGACCCTGCACTGCCACCGTCCGGCTGTTTATATGCAACGGCCAGTCGGGAAGTGGTTAAAAGCACTTACAAGATAGCAGTCAGATAAAAGCTCCTGAGGTATAATGCCAGGGAGACACTCTGAGCCAACCAGCAGTAGTGAGTGTGGTGGAACACACAGGCAGGATGGCCGCCGTACTTCCAGGAGAGGCATGGAACACATACGTCAGAAGTGACATCAAGGGGGCGGTAACGCGTTTCAGAGTATGTGTAGACACTCCTTCCTCAGACCATAAACCCCTGTGATAGGAGGCACTACTTATAGTATGTAGGGGTGGGAACTGAAATAATTAACAAAGCGACCAATCAAAATGGATACATTGAAATGAATGGGTCTCAAAATAGTTGTCGCACCGACATCTAGAGGATTACATTGGCATTACAAGTAAAGAAAAAAAAAGGAGAATATATATACATTATACTGTATATATACAGTACAAACAGACTAAGTGAGGTAACAGGTAAGACGTTCACCCAGGACTTGAGGTTTTAACCCTGCCAATACCCTACAGAGTCTCTGGGCTTCAGAACTCAGACCAAAACTTATTAAGCTCTGAGAAAACAAAAGGTTTAACAGATACAAATCCTGGAGCCCTTCATTATGTGTAGGGGAGAAACCTAGCTGACACATTTTCATCATCCACAACCCTCTCAACCAGTCCTTGTGTACCCTCCTTCTCTGCCCAGACCTGTAGGAAGGAGCACACTTTGCCAACATACAGTTCAGCAACAATAGCAACAGCAGGTTTACTTCCCTACTTTTCTAAAGGTTTCCCTGTAAATTTTTGCAGATAAACTAACAGTAATGCAATTGGTTGAGATAAGCATTAAGAAAGGTGAACAATCAACATAACATATAATCTCATGGGGAACCTAATCTAATTTACCACATTTGCCCATTTGTGGTTTAGCAACTATCATCCTTTTATAAAACTGTGTTAGCATCAACAAGTGAGAGCTCTTTAAATGTCGTCCTCTCCAATTATCTAAAAACTGCTATTCTTTCACTGGAAGCAATATTTGATTTTGATGCTTAATGAAGAACACTGACACTGAAGAGCCATACCTCCCAACTTTAGAGCTAGAGTGACCTGCAACGCACTACATGTGTCACAGCACAGCATGTGGGCATTGGTTAAATTAAAGTGGCTAGTACAGAAATAATTTCTTCAGTGTTAGTGGTGTTACTTGGATTGCACCTTTGGGCACCCCAAGAAGAGTAGCACAAATTATTTCCCCATGTCCAGCACATATCCTTTGCCATTTTCTAGTATAAATCCCCCCAGCTCAATCCCTCCTCCCAGCATAAATGTATCCACCCTTCCAGCACAAATCCTCTTTTCCCCTCCCAGCCAATATCCTCCTCCACCCACCCAAATTTCCCCTCTCATGACAAACCTCCACCCTTCCCTTCCCTATCCAAACACAAATCCTCGCCCTAGCACAAATTTTCTTTCTCTCAACTCCCCCCCCAGCACAGATCCTCCTTTTCCTCAATCCAGCACAAATCCTATCTCCCCCCAAATTCCCCCTCCCAGCACAAACTCCCCCACTTCCAACACAAATCCTCTTTCATCCCAAAATCCCCCTTTCCACCACAACATCCTCTAGGCCTGCACAGATCCTCATCCTCCCCACTCCCCAATCGTCTCCTAAAATCTCCCCTGTACAAATCAAACCCCCCCCCCCAATTCCTCCTCCTGGAACCCCCTTCCAAATCCCTTTTATAGCACAAAAACTCTCAGCTCCCCACTGCTATGTTCTAAATCTTCCTTCTAGTACAAATCCCCTTTTCCCCCAAACTCCCCTTCTAGCATAAATCCTCTTCCCTCCCAAATTGCCCCCCCCCAGCACATATCCTTTCCCCCCTAAATCACTTCCCCAACACAAATCTTTCTAACCTGCCTACCCCCTGTTTACTGCCCCCCCCCCCCCAGTGTAATTTTCCATCCCAGACAAATTTTAATTGCCCCAGGGTAAATCTTCAGACCTCATATCAGTGCAGCTTCGGGTTCCTCCTCCTGTTTTTCATGATACATGTCAGAGCCACAAAACAGCCTAAGAGAAGCTTCCCTCAGCTTTGACATGCATCTTCGTAACAGGCAGCCAATGGGGAGAGATGCTGGATGACATAGAGTAGGTAATTGTGGTGTCTGGGACTGATGCCTTGGCACTAGTGCACTCCAAGAAATGAACTATTGAAGCAAAGTGCTGGACTGAAGGATACCAGGATTTTGATGAGATCCCTGGATGGACCTGCAGAATCCAGGATGGTTGGGAGATATGTAGAAGTGCTCTGAAAGTGATTTAGACCATAACTGCCCATACTTTCAATCATTAACATAAGAAGGTCTTACTGTTTATCTTTGAAGTGAACACAGGTTCACTCAGCAAGACTGAAAAGTACATGTTGAAGCACAGAAAACCTAACGGTTATTGCCCATGCCACAATGCTGTGTGCTGCAAGACGTGTTTTGGTGAGCCGAGACCCTCTGTATTAGACAGTCCATTCAGTTTTCATTGGTTGTCAATACACCTTAATTCCCCCCAAAAAGGGGGTCCTGCATAGTTTTTAAGAACCCAGTACACCACAATATATAACGTATGTTATAGCTTGTATTGTGGTGTAAAGGAGCCCTTTATGTGCCATCCACTACTAGCCTAAAATTTATGGTTGCCTTTTCAGTTCTGATGTAGCCCTTCCGCACCCCAGACTTATGGTTCACCATTAAACGATGCACTCCTCCATCTCAAAATATATGTGACCTCCCCCAAACCTAAGTGTTCCTCTAGACAAGCATTTCTTAGCCTTTTTTCAATTATGGCATTCCTTAACAGTATACAAAATCTAGAGGAGCCCCAGATAAATTATGCTTTTGGGGATTTTTTTTTTAAATGGTTGTGGTGTGATTTCCAGGGTGGGCTTCATACCATTAAGATCAATGGCACCCGCCTGTGGGTCCCACATTTTGTGTGTGGGTGGTTGTAACTATGGGACGAATGGGCTGCCATGCCTGTGCATACTCAGCATGCACAACATGCAAAGGTGTGAACCTAGGCTTACAGGGGACCCTGAAGTTGATTGCACCACAGCCTGTATTTGTGTTGGACACCTGGAGACAAGATCAGCAGTGAAGTGGAGATCTTCCAACTATTGTCCAGCCAGACTGGAATGCAGATTCTCACCCACAGAAGCCATTGTGTGGCACTGGAACTCAGAGTCAGCCTATCTACTCTGCATCTTAGTCCCTATTAGTTTTTAATCTGTCCTGCAACTGGACCTCTCACTACCAGAAAAGACTACCAGATGTCTAAAATGGCTCTAGCCTATGCTCGTTATTGAGCCCCAGGCTTAAACTAGCTATAGAATCCCAGACCAGAAGGGACAGGGTTAACTAAAACAAAAGGAGCTGTATATAAAATTAAAATACCAGTCACAATGTAAGAAAAAAAAATGCTCATCTAGTCAATAGTGACATCACATGTATAGGGCAAAGCCCTATCATCCTCCTCTCACCCTCCCTGGACTTCATTGACCCTCTAGACCAGGGGTATTAAATTAAAATTCACCAAGGTCCGGACAGTAAAATTTACATGCATCAGAGGTCCGAATCCCATGTTGGCCCCTGTGGTGCATTTTCACGTGCGCCAAACCACGTGTTGCTGCAGTGCAATTTATGAAAAAAAGGGTTCGGGGACTTCTTCAGGTTTCTAGCAGGTATTGCTGATCTATCCACAACGTGTGCACCAAATGCACATGTACAGATCAGAACCTGTTCTAACATCAGTGTCCTCAATCCCCACTATGCATCACAGTCCCCTCCTCATTCACAGAAAGATACCTCTTGAAGAGTGTCCGCAGCTCCCTCTTTACATCACCCCTTCCATCCCTTTCACAGTAGTGAACTCACACTTCCTTGACATCACCCCCCCCACCCCCAACAGTACTGTTCTCTGCCACTCTGCCAACTTCACTGAAGAGTACTCTGCCCCTTTTTAAATCATTCCCCAAAATTACTGTCCCCAGACCCCCCCCATGTTACTGTCCTCTGCCCCCCTCCATGTTACTCTCCTCAGCTCCCACAATACTGTCCTCAGCCCCTCCCACTTTAATGTCCTCAGCCCCCACACACCACAGTCCTTAGCCCCCCACATTACTGTCCTCAGTCCCCCCCACATTCAGTCCTTGGCCCCCCTTCGCACTAATGTCCTTAGCCCCTTTAACTTGCCCCCCCCGCCACTGTCCTACCTTACACAGACAGTGATTGATTGCTAGGAATGCCCTTCATCCTAGCAACCAATCACCTGCTTGTTAACCTCGGGCAACTCCCACCCTCCATCCAGAACTGTCCTGCCTCCCGCTGTCAGCTCTGTGAGGATGACTGTGAGACAGCTGGGGGAAGAAAAGGCTCTTAAATGGCAGGACTGCATGGGTCTGGATGGGACAGTGACTCGGTCCGCATCTGGACCCCGGTCCACCATTTAGTGATGCCTGTTCTAGACCATCACTTCCGGTTTCAGCCTCCTGGTTGCCACGTTTGCCACTCCCCAACATGTTTCATCCTGCCAACCTTCATACATATATATATATACATATATATATATATATACACACACACAGGGGCGGACTGACCATTTGGAAACTCGGGCACTGCCCGAGGCCCGGGGGCCCCATGAGTTGCCAGTCCGCCCCTTTATATATATATGTGTGTGTGTGTGTGATTTTGCCTAGCGTGCACCCTACCCACGCCGCCATTCACGGCCACGGCTGTCAATCACCAGGCCCCGGCCAGTGATTACTTGCTGGCGCTCAGCGATTGCCGAGGATCGCCGACAGGGAGTAAACAAAACAGTTCTCCTCCCTGTCAGCTTGTGCACACTGCTTTGCATGGCTGTGCGCAGTACAGCCATACAAAGCAGTGAGCTTACAGTGAAGCACAAACAAAAGGCCCCATAGTAAAACACTCCCATCACACAGTTAATCCTTTGATCGCCCCTCATGTTAACCCCTTCCTGCCCAATGCCATTACTACAGTGCCAGTTTAGCACTGATCACTGTATTGGTGTCACTGGGGATATCATTGACACCAAGTCAGTTCCCCCCAGTGTCAGAATGCCTGCCGCAGTCCCGCAGTCCTGCTATAAGTCGCTGATCGTCGCCATTGCTAGTAGAAAAAAAAATTCCAGTATCTATGCCGCCATTTGTAAATGCTTTAACTTTCACATAAATCAATTAACCACGCAATTGGCAGTTAAAGTAATGAAGCACCATAATTAAAAAATGGCTTGGTCAGGAAGGGGGGTGAATCCTCAGGAGGGCAAGTGTTTAAACTGTCAGAACATAGGAATACTTGCCTAATAATTTCTGCTTCTGGTCTGGGTGAAAATACCGCAAGACCTGTATGTGAGCATGTTGTCTCCAAACTCTATCTACTTCCTAACTCTGGGATTTTTAACCCAGCCTTCCAGAGACAGGAAGTGCTTACATAATAATATTATGAGCACAGGTATTCCCAAACACAGACAGTAGAGAGCAGCAGATCCCTACACCTGCGTATTCTAAAATACTTTTATGTATAAATACATTCGTCTTGTAAGGCTTTATAACTCTAATTTCAGTACGAACTGTACACTATAGATATTATTTCTCAGCTAGATCCATGTACGAGTTCAAAGGTACAACATTAAACATATGTACTGGACATTGAAGAAGAAATATTCAGATGGCATAACACTGTTTATTTTTTATGACTAATTTCTGTGTTCTGGAAACAGACCAAATGACATTATCACACCTTTGGAACTTCATGTAACAAGTTAGAATGTGGACTTAAATTATAATTTTTGCACATAACACCATAAATGAATAAAACATACAAAATATCCCTTTACCAAAAAATACTTTATTGGAAGAAATGATTTAAATGTGTTACTGTGCATTGTATTTCCAGACTATACATCTCTGACCCACAATTCCACAGCAAAGCACATCTACCATAAGCAGCGGAGTGTGCTTCAGTTGCTGTCACTCTCCCCAATGGCCTGACCTAATAAAAATAATGAGCAGAACAGTTCCTCCCAAAGGGTACATATTGTTGCTGCCTGGAGGCCTTTATGAACAACAAGAAAACATCTGTAATTTTAGTTTAAAAGTAACGCTAATTTCATAGCCATAGATAGGCATAAAGGGTACCCATGTGACAACAGAACACGTAAACTGCTTCTGTTCAACAATACAATTACAGCAATATGTGTTCTGCCAATAATATAATGGCATTAACAGACAGTTACTCTTCAGAAGTTTCTGAGCAAATGCATTTACTGGAATACATGCAAACGTGGAGTTGTGAAATAATCAGTTCAAAGGAAAACCTAACTCCAAAAATTAAGTTTTTTTTTTTCAAACCCTCCACCCTCTCCTCAAATGCATATGTCGAGGGCTGGGTTTTCTGTTCAAATATTTTTTTTCTGGCTCTGCCCCCATTGTGGCCTAGACCAGAATGACGTATCCCTGGTCCTGTAGCTTCCTGGAATACTCATGTCATCATCATCTCCTAGGAGGCTGCAGGACTAGGCACACAGAGCAGCCAAAAGGCAAGCCCAGCTACCTGAACCTAGAAGAGGCAGTCAACTAAAGAGGACCAAGGTGGTAGCACCATAAGCGGACTGACAACTCATGAGGTCTCCGGGCAATAGGGGATCATGGGGCCCCTGTGTCCTTGCCCACACTCAAAAAAGCCTATAAAAAGGTACCAGGGGGCATTTAATGGGGCCCCCTACTGACCCCGATCCCTCAGGCAAAGCCCGAGTGCTTGAATGATCAGTCCGCCCCTGGGTAGCACAGAACCCAAGCAACGTCACCTGAACAGGACAATGCTGGATCTGCTGTGTGGGTGAATATGTATTTTAAATATAACCCAACAATACAGGTAAGAGGGTGAAAAAAAAATAAAATATGTGGGGAGTGGAGTTAAGTAGGGCTTTAGGGCTCACCTCACACCTATGCATACTCATTCATGTGTGCACCACAAAGTGCAGTATATGTGTGTTGCAGTGCATTGCCATTCATTCTGAATAGCATCATAATGCTTGCATACTGTAAAAACCAAAGCACTGGGCTATCAGCTGTGCATTGTATTTCCCACAGGAAGTACAGGCACATTTACCTTGTGTTGAAGCTCATTAAAAAATTATTCAAAGTCAGCAGGCTACCCTATCATTATAACATTGCACAAAAAAATTTACAACTCTTACATAACGGTGAATGGTAACAATCAAAAATAAGTGCTGTGCTATTTCAAACAAAACTTGTGCAATTATAAAATAAATCAATATGCAAAATATTCATACTGTCCACTCCTTAATATATATGCATAAAATGCTTTCAATCTTCTTTTTTCCAGTGTAAAAATACCTGCATTACTCCAAATCACAACAGATAAACATTGCATATAAATAGAATTTTTTATATATATATATACACAGTATATATATATATATATACACATGCAGTATACATTGCTCTAATGAACACATATATGAAGTCCAATCCAGTACTTCAAATAGTGCCTACCCAGGTGATAATCTTTAAGAAACAAAAACTTCACAAAATATGTGACACCATCAATAAGTGTCCCCTTCTTTCACCTGGAGGTGGCGAGCTATTTATATTATTATTTTTGAAGGTGGTTGTACAGACAGGTATTCGGTTATTATATAGCTGTAAATGACGTCTAAAGTTGGCCATACACTTGACAATTATCAGTCCATTTCAACCACTTTCCATACACTAGAAGTAATCAAAATAAAAAAAGAAGCAATCTATCAAATCCACGAGTTAAGTCGATAGTAAAGTTGAAACCAATCAATCAAAATTGACAGCTTCAATAAAGTTTATTGAAAGATCAATTCCAAAATTGAAGAAAATTACAGCAATGTCTTTGACAGTGACTGGATTTTTCTGCTGCATTTGATAAGGACAGATCTGATCCCTTATCCTTGCAATTAATCAAAATCACTATTTTGTGTTTTGTTTTGCTATTTTGACAAATAATGGAATTAAAAGTTTGACTGCTCTATAAACCAATTATAGCCTTTCCTTCTTTTTCTATTTCACTCACAATATCCAACAATAGTATATTCTGTTAGAATAACTAAATAAATCTGTCTTATATCTTACTGTATACCTATATAGCAGGGGAGGACTGACCATTCGGGAACTCGGGCACTGCCCGAGGGCCCGGGGTCAGTAGGTGGCCCCATGAGATGCCCCTGGTACCTTTCATAGGCTTATTTGGGTGTGATTTGAGTGTGGGCGAGGACACAGGGGCCCCATGATCCCCTATTGCCCGGGGGCCCCATGAGTTGTCAGTCTGCCCCTGCTATGTGGCTTTTAGTTATGTAACGGCTGGACCTTTCTTTACAAAACCTTCCATAAATCAGCTCAAAGTTTGACACATAAAATGATAATGTGTTGTTGCATGCATGTGAAGTGAGTGGGTCCCAAATAAAGTGGTACTAATGGTTCAGACTTTTGCATAGAATGCATGAAGGGAAAAAAACTATCAGCCTTTATAACCACTTGAAATCAGCTGATTTTAGTAGTTGGCTACCATGCACAGCTGCACCAGATTTTGCACTCTCCAGTTTTAGTAAATCAACCCCATAGTGTTTTGATTTTTGTCTAAAATGTTAACTTATTTGCTGCACAAAAAGGTGTTCAACACCCAGGACTTCAAAAAGTGTATTCAATAAAAATAGTTTTTTTTTCTCATGAAATAGTAGTAGCACATTGTAAAATCTAAACAAAATGGTGATGCTTCAACAACTCTTTTTTTCAAGCCAAACAAGTACAAATACAGAACACCAGCCCATGTTTAAATGCCCCTCTAACCAATCACCCACTGCCACATCAAATTGTCACAAACCAATCAAACAACAGCAAGTGAGTCTCTGAGCAAAGGGCTCCATGATCCCTACAGTGTGCTGCTGGAGTCCTGATACAGAGAGGACTGTCTGCTCTTCGAGTCTGGAACCAGGACCACTCTGAATGAGTACTCACTGCCTCCTGTATCCTCTCCACAGTTTTTAACCATCTCCTGCATCTTTTTCGCAGCCTCAAACCATCTCCTGTATCCTCTCCACAGCCTCTTATGATCTCCTGCATCTTCTCCGCAGCCCCTAACCATCTCCTGAATCCTCTCTGCAGCCTCTAACCATCTCCTGTATCCTCTCCGCAGCCTCTAACCATCTCCTGCATCCTTTCCGCAGCCTCAACCCATCTCCTGTATCTTCTCCGCAGCCTCTAACCATCTCCTTTATCCTCTCAGCAGCCTCTAACCATCTCCTGCATCCTTCCCGCAGGCTTAAACCATCTCCTGTATCTCTCCATAGCCTCTTAGGATCTCCTGCATCTTCTCTGCAGCCTCTAACCATCTAATGAATCCTCTCCGCAGCCTCTAACCATCTCCTGTATCCTCTCCACAGCCTCTTACGATCTCCTGCATCTTCTCTGCAGCCTCTAACCATCTCCTGTATCCTCTCCGTAGCCTCTAACCATCTCCTGTATCCTCTCCGCAGCCTCTGACTATCTCCTGCATCCTCTCCGCAGCCTCAGTCTATCTCTTGTATCCTCTCCTCAGCCTCTTATGATCTCCTGCATCTTCTCCTCAGCCTCTAACCATCTCCTGTATCCTCTCCGCAGCCTCTAACCATCTCCTGTATCCTCTCCGCAGCCTCTAACCATCTCCTCTATCCTCTCCACAGCCTCTAACCCTCTCCTGTATCCTTTCCGCAGACTTCAACCATCTTCTGAATCCTCTCTGCAGCCTCTAACCATCTCCTGTATCCTCTCTGCTGCCTCTAACCATCTCCTGTATCCTCTCCACAGCCTCTAACCATCTCCTGAATCCTCTCTGCTGCCTCTAACCATCTCCTGCATCCTTTCCGCACCCGCAAACCATCTCCTGTATCTCTCCATAGCCTCTTACGATCTCCTAAATCTTCTCCGCAGCCTCTAACCATCTCCTAAATCCTCTCCGCAGCCTCTAACCATCTCCTGTATCCTCTCCGTAGCCTCTAACCATCTCCTGTATCCTCTCCACAGCCTCTAACCATCTCCTGCATCCTTTCCGCAGCCTCAAACCATCTCCTGTATCTCTCCATAGCCTCTTACGATCTCCTGCATCTTCTCTGCAGCCTCTAACCATCTCCTGAATCCTCTCCGCAGCCTCTAACCATCTCCTGTATCCTCTCCGTAGCCTCTAACCATCTCCTGTATCCTCTCCGCAGCCTCTGACTATCTCCTGCATTCTCTCCGCAGCCTCAGTCTATCTCTTGTATCCTCTCTTCAGCCTCTTATGATCTCCTGCATCTTCTCCTCAGCCTCTAACCATCTCCTGTATCCTCTCCGCAGCCTCTAACCATCTCCTCTATCCTCTCCACAGCCTCTAACCCTCTCCTGTATCCTTTCTGCAGACTTCAACCATCTTCTGAATCCTCTCTGCAGCCTCTAACCATCTCCTGTATCCTCTCTGCTGCCTCTAACCATCTCCTGTATCCTCTCCACAGCCTCTAACCATCTCCTGAATCCTCTCTGCTGCCTCTAACCATCTCCTGCATCCTTTCCGCACCCGCAAACCATCTCCTGTATCTCTCCATAGCCTCTTACGATCTCCTAAATCTTCTCCGCAGCCTCTAACCATCTCCTAAATCCTCTCCGCAGCCTCTAACCATCTCCTGTATCCTCTCCGTAGCCTCTAACCATCTCCTGTATCCTCTCCACAGCCTCTAACCATCTCCTGCATCCTTTCCGCAGCCTCAAACCATCTCCTGTATCTCTCCATAGCCTCTTACGATCTCCTGCATCTTCTCCGCAGCCTCTAACCATCTCCTGTATCCTCTCCGCAGCCTCTAACCCTCTCCTGTATCCTTTTCGCAGACTCCCATTTCCTAAATCCTCTCTGCAACCTCTTACCATCTTCTGTATCCTCTTCGCAACTTCTTACCTCTTCTGTATCCTCTCTGCAGCCTCTTACCATCTCCTGCATCATCTCCACAGCCTCTAACCATCTCCTCTATCCTCTCTGTAGCCCCTAACCATCTCCTGCACCTTCTGTGCAGCTTCTGCAACCATTTCCTGTATTGTCTCTGCAGCCTGTAACCATCTCCTGTATCCTCTCTGTAGCCTGTAACCATCTCCTGTATCCTCTCTGCAGCCTCTAACCATCTCCTGTCTCATGTCTGTAGCCTTTAACCATTTCTAGTATTAAGTCCACAACAGATAAGGATAACATAGAAAAGGTGAAAAATGAGCCTGGATCTCTGCCGTCAAGGTGAAAATTAAAATGCAGAACATGTATGGGCAATATTTCATATTTATATGACAAAAAATATACATACGGTATATAAAGTTTAAAAAAATATACAAAACCATTAAATTCCCTTTCAAAATATTAACCTGGAAACAGGGGCAGACTGACCATTTGGAAACTCGGGCAGTGCCCGAGGGCCCGGGGTCAGTAGGGGGCCCCATGAGATGCTCCTGGTACCTTTTTCATAGGCTTTTTTGAGTTTGGGCGAGGACACAAGGGCCCCATGATCCCCAATAGCCCAGGGGCCCCATGAGTTGTCAGTCCGCCCCTGCCTGGAAAGCATTCTTTTCAATTCACTGGGTTATGTGTGTGGGTTATGTGTGTGCCCATTAGGTGCTGTTTCAATATGACTGTACTATGGTATATGGAGAATGGTTGCACTGCATGGGTGGAGGTGAGCAGGCATTGCTGCCATTTGAGGATTTCTGTTCATTTTTCACTGGAGTGAAGATTACATCAGAACAGATTCACTTGCATGGACTTTATGTTCTCAATTAACACATATATAATTTGATTGGTTTGACGTTTGTATATACACAGTGTGTTTTTAGAGATATTGATAAATAGCACGGGAATTTTTTCTTCTTAAAGAATCACTTCACAATTATCTGTAGTTTGTCACATATTCAAGGTCATGTTTCACTTATACTTGTGAAAAGAGATATTTATTTGTTTGTAATTATTTGTCACTGAGCACTATTGTGTGTGCACGGCTAGTAATATATAATATTTATCTGTATTTAATAGATAGGATTTATAGCGCTTCACTATTTACAGTTACTTTATATCATCACTTATTGGTTTTAAATTAAGTGGCAGCAGCTATAGTTAGGTTTGCAACTGCCGCATTAAGCGCAAGAGGATACTTACTGTTATTTCTAGCACCTACCACAATTCCCTCTTGCAGCTAATATGGAGGTTTTCCAGTTTGTGGAAAATAGGTCTATCAATATAGAGGATATTTTCAATAAAACTAACAACACCCCCAATACTGATTTAGATACGTTATATAGGAAATTGGGGCATTTGATGGAGAAAAAGCTAGCCACATGGTGGGATATGACCACCTATGACAAATATCTTAAGGACAGATTAGTCCCCAGAAGGTTTAGATGGGACATACCCACCTGTGATGGATTGGTAGACGCCAAAGCAACTGAGGAGTGGTTTGACTTTTTCCATGAGAAAGGGCTTGAATTAGTCAGATTCCTATTGAAAAGGAAAGAAAGGTAAATGAGGAGTTTAGAATCCCAAATAGGAGAAATTAAGACTAAGATAGAGCCTATTAAAGATTCCACAGATATAGGAGCATACAATAAAAGGTTAAATAAAGATCTAGAAAAATTGGATCAAGAAATCAAATATAGAAAAAGTAAAAAATACCAAAGGGACCTTAATGATTTTAAAAAGGAGTAAGTGTTCAAATGGCAGAATTCCCCTTCAGAAACGGAAATAGTATCTAATAATACCACCCCCATTAAGGAAGTAAAGTTGGACATCGAGATGTCCCCTAATGCCATCTAAAGGTACATTTAGAAACACCCAAGAGAAGAGAGGACATCAATACTATCCTAATGGTCCATCTTACCATACTCCCTACAATGGATGGAAACCAAAAAATGGAAGTCCTTATCATAAAAAGAATAAAGGAAAAGGAGGTGGGAACGGATGGAGATCTAACCCACAATGGGTTAGACCCAGTAACTACCACAGACCAAATAATTATGGTCCACCTAGACCAGATTATTATAGACCTGCATACAATTATTACCAAGAAAGAAGCCTGAGACAATATCCACAAGATAATTGGTATCCACAATATGGAGAAGGAAGGAGTCCTGTAGAATCATATAATAAATATGAACCATTGAGGTATGATTCACCCCAGAGAGATTTTTTAGACAGAGACAGGAGCCGAGAGGGAGTAAGGTGGAAAAGTCCACTAAGAGGAGGGGGTGCAGGGCCGGGAGGAAACAACAAAAGAAAAAGAGAACATTAGGAGAAGAAGTTTTTAATTTTAGCAGATGTGATTTAACCAAAGAAGAAATTATGGCACTAGACAAAGGTCTTAAATATGCGCCACCTCAGGCGGCCAATAAGTTTGACATTTATATTGATGCTCAAAAATTCATCCGCAAATTAAATATTAAAAAATACTTTTTAGGATTACCAGGGGCTAAAACTAATATAGCCAATGGTTTTAGCGATCATATTGTACATAGTCATTTTAAAAATAAATCACTTTTTAATCCACAGTTGTCGAACAATAATCACATTGAGGTTTTTAAACGTATGGTAAATCAGGATTTGGAATAATTAAAGATTCCCAAGGTTTTAACCAATATTGGAGTTCAAACCGGTATCAAAAGACTCACCAAAAGAGATAATATTGTCATTAGACCTGCTAATAAGGGTGGTGGTATTGTGATTTTATCCACAGAGTATTATTCAAAAGAATTAGAGAAACAATTATCAGACACCACCACCTACAGAGTTATTCTGAAAGACCCGACATTATTATACAAAAAACAATTAACTAAGTTGGTCCAGAAAGGGGAAGATAAAAAATTCCTTAATAAGAAAGAGGCAAAGTATCTGGTTCCTGAAACTTGCCGGATACCTGTAATTTACACAGTGCCAAAAATACATAAAAATTTAGAAGAACCCCCAGGGAGACCAATTGTGAATGGGATCCAGTCAGTCCTAGCGAGATTGGGGCAATATGTAGATTTTTTTCTACAACCAATAGTTAAGCAAACTAAAGCTTATCTAAGAGACACTAAGCATTTAATACAATTGTTGGATACAATTGATGCTAACCCAGAAATGTTTTTAACCACTGCTGATGTATCCTCCCTATACACAATTATTGATCATAAAGGGGCTATGGAAGCAGTAGCGTGGGGCCTTAGAGAGTATAGTGACCTATCTTGGTCCCAAAGAAAGTATTTATTGAAGTGCTTGGAATTTTGTCTCCTGCATAATTATTTTTGGTATGATAAAGTTTTCTTTCAACAAATCAAAGGCAAATTAAATATTAAAAAATACTTTTGCCCCCAGTATTGATAATTTGTATATTGCCCATTGGGAAGAAGAGGCAATCTATCAACACCCCCCGGATGAACTTGTAATGTATAAAATATATATTGATGATGTAATCATCTTATGGAAGGGGAGTAGTGAATCCTTACTGGATTTCCTTAGTGGATTGAACAATAATTCCCGCAATATCCATCTTTCATGGACTTATGATAATGAACAAGTCAACTTCTTAGATCTTAGTATTATTAACCAACGAAGGATGATTATTACTAAGACTTATTTTAAAGAAGTTGACAGGAATGGATTTATACCAGCAGACAGTTGTCATTTTCCCCCTTGGATATTTAATATACCGAAGGGACAACTGGTTAGAGTGAAGAAGAATTGTTCCAATAAAGAGGATTAGAGGAAACAAGCAGAGTTCATTGGGAATAAATTTATAAAAAAGGGGTATTCTAAACATGATATTGAGAAAAGAATTATAGAAGTTGATAAATTAGAGAGGAAGTCACTGATAGTTGATAGATGTCAAAATAATACATTTGATAGCCAAATGGCCATTATTTTGGATTATAACATTCATTATAAAAAAAGTTGAGAAAATTTTTATTAAAAACTGGCCCATCCTTAAAGCCGACCCAATTCTAAATAAGGTACTGACGAACCATCCAAAATTTATTTATAGAAAGGCATCCATGAGGATGAAGCTGGTGAAAAATGTATTGGACCCACCGGGTAGGACAAATAAAATTACCTTTCTTGACCAGAAAGGTTTTTTTCCCATGCAAACATTGTTATGCATGTAGAGAAACTAAAGGTAATAACCAAAAACGGAAGACATTTAAGGCTAATTATGACGATACAGAATTTACAATAAGAGATTTTATATTGTGTCATACTGAAGGGGTTGTTTACGGTCTGGAATGCGAGTGTGGACTCCAATACGTAGGAAGGACCAAAAGGCCCCTGTGGAAACGCATAAGGGAACATGTCCAAAATATAAAGAAAGGATTCCCGAAATACAGTGTTTCCAAACATTTAAAAAAAAACACAATAAAGACCCTTCTGGTCTTAAATTTTGGGGCATAGAAAAATATGTTAAACACTGGAGAGGTAGTAACCTAATAAGATCCCTCAGCAAATTAGAATCAAGGAGGATATACATTATGCACACCCAGAAACCCCATGGCCTCAATGTAGAGTTTGACCTTAATTGTTTTATTAGTGATTTTTAATTTATAGGCACTATGGGTTCATATTTTTATGCTTTTAGGTTTTTATCACCATATAATGTGTAACTTACATTATATATATTGTTTACCCTGTATTTCTAATATAGGTATATATATATATACACATTGATTTGTTATATTTATTAATTTATATGTGAACCCAAGCTATAGGTGTAAGTGCATGGCATTATTTATTTATTCAATTATTGTCCTTTTTAAATTTCAGTTTTAGGTTATCGTTTAATATTTATATTATACATGTTATTATTTTATTATAATACATATTTATTTATAAATTTACATCTAGTCATATGGTAATCCTGAAGGTATTTATATAATCCTACTCTTATAATACATTTGTAAGTATTTTATCTGGTCCCTAGTTATGTATTCCTCATTAATTTTTAAATATTTATATATTAATAAAGTTTATTTTAGACTGTTAATTTTGTGCAATTTGAAGTTTCCAGCAATATAGACAAGTATAAGGATGTTTGGAAATAATAATTCAATTGGTATGTCACTCATTATATAGCATTCAGTGTGTCCATGTATTTTTATGTGCCAACTTTGGAGCCACATACTTTTTTCTTGTGTAAGATTATTCAGGGGATTGTATGATATTCCTTTCATGATGTGGATGACGGGCTCACGTAAAATGGCCACCGAGAGACCGCCCCTTCATTAGAACATCCCCTGACAGCTCCTATATATAAGCATCATGGTAGCAGTGGGTGTTAACCCTGATGAAGTCACGAGTCACCTGACGCAACGCGTCGGTACATCATTTCCGGTACGTGGTGACGCACTTCCGGCAGCGGCCATCTTGCTACACCCAGTATACCATGCAGTACACCCATAGTATGTGGTTAAAGGCAATTGTTACTGGGGATACATGTGCTTTACCAACTTTTATCTGCAATTTAAATAAAAAGATACTGCACCATGGAAGGTTTCTTGCTTTATACCCTATATATGTTACCTTGAGTGGAGGAGGAGTGAATAAGGTGCGCTGAGCAGAGGTCTTTTTCCTATCCCATGGTCCCTATGATGAGGAGGGGAGTGGAGAGGATCTGTTACTGTTTATTATAGCCCTGTGGCCCTGTGTGGGTCAATGTGTGGAGGTGAGCAGGCATTGCTGCCATTTGAGGATTTCTGTTCATTTTTCACTGGAGTGAAGATCATATCAGCACAGATTCACTTGCATGGACTTTATGTTCTCAATTAACACATATATAATTTGATTGGTTTGACGTTTGTATATACACAGTGTGTTTGTAGAGATATTGATAAACAGCATGGGAATTTTTCTTCTTAAAGAATCACTTCACAATTATCTGTAGTTTGTCATATATTCAAGGTCATGTTTCACTTATACTTGTGGAAAGAGATATTTATTTGTTTGTAATTATTTGTCACTGAGCACTATTGTGTGTGCACGGCTAGTAATATATAATATTTATCTGTATTTATTAGATAGGATTTATAGCGCTTCACTATTTACAGTTACTGCATGGGTATCATTAGTATACTAAGTTCAAGTATAATATGAAAATAAAAGGACAGAGCCTGGTATGTAAGATTGATTGTTTATTGGTTTTTTTTTCCTTTTTCATAAATGCTGAAATATATGGAGTGATTAAGTTTTGACAGCAGGAGGGTTGACACAATAGATAATTTATCTCCTTAAACATCTTCAGTTTATATTTACATGACAATTTTCCAAGATCAGTAGCACAATTCCAAGTGACAGATTAATTTGCAATCCTTAATACTAAACAACCTAATTGTAATAGATGACTGCTTGTATCCACCGCATATGGAAAAGTAGAGATGAGAAAAACAAACTCATTAGTTTATTCTAGTGTAAAATCAAAATCAATTATATTAGCTTACCCCCTATTAAAATATACAACAAAAGGAGTAAAGTCTGCCCATGACTTCTATGATCCTTCATAAACAACTTTTACGGTATTCTCAAATATTGCAAAAATAAATGGTAACATCGTGATGGGATGGTTACAAACAGCACAGGCCGAATTGAAATGATTCTGCTGTAAAACACATGAATGCAGCTTTATTAAAATTAATGTCAAATAGAAACCCCATACTTTTCAATGTGGCACGTTCACATCTAAGTTATATTTTCTGAAGGAAAACTGGATTCACGTTGTTCCGCATGTCTTGCAGTAAGTGTGGAAACACAAATTTATAACTGAATAAGACCATAAAGTTTCCCTTTGACCCCAAAATTGCATTGCATAGATGTGAACCAGCCCCTAGAAAATAATGGGAATTCTACTTGAAATGCATGCATATCGCTGCACGAAAACAGACAGGTGTGAATAGGTCATAATGGCACATTCAAATCTGTATCTGTCTGGGTATGACTAGGCCCTAATGGAAGGGCTAGTAAGTTTTTCTGGAGAAGATGCTGCCTGAAGCTCTCTTCAATGCTGCTGAAGGAGTGAATGAGCAGCCTTGAGAGATTATATGACCAAGTGCTTTGCCCTTCAAACAAATGGCTAGCTCTACAATAAGTCAGAAGTAGCAAGTATTTTGGCTTTTCTATTTCTCTTTTTTTATCTATCCCCTAAACACTGCTAACATAGCATTAACATTAAAGTGGAGTTCTACTCACCCTGTCAAAAAATAAAAGTCAGCAGCTACAAAAACTGTAGCTGCTGATTTTTAAAAAACAGCCACTACCTGTCCCTCGGTAAGGGACTCTGTGCCGCCAGTCAGTGTTGCCAGTCAGTGCCATCAGTTTGTGCTGCTGGTCAGTGCTGCCAGTCACTGCCCTTCAGTGCTGTCTATTAATGCCCATCAGTGCCACCTATCAGTGCCCGTCATTGCTGCCTATCAGTGTCCATCAGTGCTGCCTCATCAGTGCCTCCTCATCAATGCCTACCAGTGCCGCCTCATCAGTGTAGCCTATCAGTGCCCATCAGTGCTGCCTATCAGTGCCGCCTCATCAACGCACATCAGTGGAGAAAAAGTACCTGTTTGCAAAATGTTTAAAAGAAACAAAGAAAAAACTTCTCAAAGTTTTCGGTCTTTTTTCATTTATAGTGCAAAAAATAAAAACCCCAATGGTGATTAAACACCACCAAAAGAAAGCTATACAGTGAGGAACAGAAGTATTTGAACACCCTGCGATTTTGCACATTCTCCCACAAATCGTGGAGGGGTCTGAAATTCACATTGTAGGTGCATTCCCACTCTAAGAGACAGAATTTAAAAAAATTCAGGAAATCACATTGTATGATTTTTAAAGAATTTGTCTTGCACTGCTGAACATAAGTATTTGAACACCTGAGAAAATCCGTGTTAATATTTGGTACAGAAGCCTTTGTTTACAATTACAGAGGTAAAACGTTTCCTGTAGTTCTTGACCAGGTTTGCACACACTGCAACAGGGATTTTGGCCCACTCCTCCACACAGATCTCCTCTAGATCTGTCAGGTTTCGGGGCTGTCGCTGAGCAACATGGAGTTTCAGCTCCCTCCAAAGATGTTCTATTGGATTTAGGTCTGGAGACTGGCTAGGCCACTCCAGAACCTTGATATGCTTCTTACGGAGCCACTCCTTGGTTATCCTGGCTGTGTGCTTCGGGTCGTTGTCATGTTGGAAGACCCAGCCACGACCCATTTTCAATGCTCTGACTGAGGGAAGGAGGTTGTTTCTCAAAATCTCACAATAAATGGCCCCATTCATCCTCTACTTAATACAGTGCAGTCGTCCTGTCCCCTTCGCAGAAAAGCACCCCCAAGCATGATGTTACCACCCCCATGCTTCACAGTAGGGATGGTGTTCTTGGGATGCAACTCATCCTTCTTGTTCCTCCAAACACGACAAGTGAAGTTTAGACCAAAAAGTTCTACTTTGGTCTCATCTGACCACACGACTTTCTCCCATGCCTCCTCTGGATCATCCAGATGGTCATTGGCAAACTTCAGACGGGCCTGGACATGTGATGACTTGAGCAGGGGAACCTTCCGTGCAATGCATGATTTGAAGCCATGACGGCGTATCGTTCTACCGACAGTGACCTTTGAAACTGTGGTCCTAGCTCTCTTCATGTCATTGACCAGCTCCTCCCTTGTAGTTCTGGGCTGATTCCTCACCTTTCTTATCATCAGTGATACCCCACGAGGTGAGATCTTGCATGGAGCCCCAGTCCCAGGGAGACTGACAGTCGTCTTTAGCCTCTTCCATTTTCTAACAATTGTTCCAACAGTTGATCTATTTTCACCAAGCTCCTTGCCAATTGCCCGTAGCCCTTTCCAGCCTTTTCAACAAAGGCTTCTGTACCAAATATTAACACTGATTTTCTCAGGTGTTCAAATACTTATGTTCAGCAGTGCAAGACAAATAAATTCTTTAGAAATCATACAATGTGATTTCCTGAATTGTTTTTTTAATTCTGTCCCTCAGAGTGGGAATGCACCTACAATGTGAATTTCAGACCCCCCTCCATGATTTCTAAGTGGGAGAACTTGCAAAATCACAGGGTGTTCAAATACTTCTGTTCCTCACTGTATTTCTGAAAAAAATTATGATAATTTCATATGGGTACAGTGTTGCATGACCGCGCAATTGTCATTCATAGTACATCAGCACTGAAAGCTGAATAATGGCCTGGGCAGGAAGGGGTTAAAAATGGCCAGTGGGCAAGTGGTTAAAGGGGCCACATGTGGAAGTGGCTGCAAAGAGCCAGAGGATGATCCACAGAACGATATTCACCTAAGCGCTGTATGACCGATTTATTTTTTTTTTAGATGAGCAAGCACTGCACTTAGAGGTGGATATTTGCAGCACTGGGATTTGGAGCACTTATTCAAGCATGTTTATGTTATGTTTGGAGGACTGATCACATTGTATGGACACTTACATGGTAATAAGTATCTGGCATCACAGATCAAAGTATTCTGGGTAGAATGGACTTATATTTTTCATATGTTGTATGATTGTCACAATTGGTTGCAAGCATTTGTGCATTAATGTTTTTTTTAGATTAGCATTCTTTGTGCATATTTGATTTATTGATTTTTAGAGGAACAGTGTGACATTTTTGTCTATATATCGCAAGTAATATACATAATATTTCCATTTTTTTTATTTGTTATTGAAGGGTACTTGGATTATTCTATCAGGATTGTTCTATCCAGGGGCGGACTGACCATTTGGAAACTCGGGCACTGCCCGAGGGCCCAGGGTCAGTAGGGGGCCCCATGAGATGCCCCTGGTACCTTTTTCATAGGCTTTTTTGAGTTTGGGCAAGGACACAGGGTCCCCATGATCCCTATTGCCCGGGGGTCCCATGAGTTGTCAGTCCGCCCCTGGTTCTATCATAACCCAATCCTGAGTGGTGCCTTGTCAGAACTTCATCCCTGCTTGCTGATTGTTTGCTCAACCAACTACCAATGTTCCATAAGGGGATAGTGAAAATTCTCAGCTCTGCTACAAGTCGTAACTTGGAACTTACACCGGGCTTCCTTTTTTAGTTATCAGAAGCCAGAGTACTGGGACAGCAAAGGGAAGCGGCCAGAATTAAAGTGAACCTGTTGTTTTGCACTGTATGAGCAAAGTACAAGTTCACTTTAAGGGAAGCCTAGGCTGACAGAATTATGGACTAATCTAAATTGGCTAGAAAAAGTATGTGGCATGTGACTTTGCTGCAAAACCTGAACTCATCTCATCTCTGCATCGGCCTTTCATGACCTTTTAGCCCTAGACCAATGACAGAAATCATTTTCAAAGAGGAACTCCAGGAATTGCAGCACTTGTTCTTGCATGTAAGGGGTTAAGTCCAATGAGGTGTAACCCACCTCATGGAATCTCTTTTATTTACTATTTACATTTTTACTGAGTCCCAGGAGTACAGCTATTGTGATATTTCTGGAGCTCCAACACTGAAATGTCAGGTGTCCGATCCTGCAGCTGCAATCTTTCACAGCCGATCTGCCTGCTCCTCCTTTCCTTTTGCCGAGTTACAGGAGGCTATGTATTATGTGAGCCCATTCTGTGAATGGACAGCGGAGCGGAAGGGGCGGGCAGAGTGCATACTGTGTAGTAGAGCACTTCTTTTCTGTCAGTGCATCAGTATAGTATATAGGAGTATAGTGATAGCTTTTCCCCAGCAATCAGTAAAAATAGCTAGTAAATAACCTTGCATGACCTCCTGCTCTCTAGCTCCCTTGTCTCCTCCTCCCATGCTCATCTCCAGGACTTCCCCAGAGCCTCCCCCATCCTCTGGAACTCTCTACCCCAATCTATCAGACTATCGCCTACTCTGCCCAGTTTTAGGCGATCTCTGAAAACCTATCTCTTCAGGGAAGCCTATCCTGCCTTCAGCTAATAACAGAATCTTCTATTCCTCCTACCAACCCATCCCCCACAGTTATTACCTTTTGTACCACCAGCCCCTCCCTCTTAGATTGTAAGATCCAAGGAGCAGGGCCCTCCAAACCCTCTTATATTGAACTGTATTGTTGCTGTATTGTCTCCCTTTTATATTGTAAAGTGCTGAGCAGGGGCGGACTGACAACTTATGGGGCCCCCGGGCAATAGGAAATAATGGGGCCCGTGTCCTCTCCCACACTCACACCACACCCAAAAAAGCCTATGAAAGGTACCAGGGACATCTCATGGGGCCCCCTACTGACCCCGGGCCCACAGGCAGTGCCTAAGTGACTAAATGGTCAGTCCGCCCCTGGCGCTGAGCAAACTGTTGGTGCTATATAAATCCTGTATAACAATAATAATAATAAAATGAGTACACAAGGTGGCATACACCTTGTTGGACTTAGACCTGGTTCACACCAATGCGTTTTTTAGTGCTTCTTACAGAAACGCACTACAGCTTTTACAATTTTCCTTTTCGGTTTAATCAACTTCAATGGAGATGCTGCAGAAAACGCATGTAGTACATTTTTATGTGTTTTGCGTTTTTAATCTGCCCAGCATGTAAATTGGCCCACAAAAACGCATAAAAAATGCATCAAAAGGCACGTGAAATAACACACCACAAAATGCACTGCAAAATGCAAACTGCATTGGTGAGAAACCAGGCCTTAAAGCGGAGATCCACCCAAAATGGGAAGTTTTGCTTTAAACCGTTGTCCCCCACTCCCCATTAAAGTGTTACTAAACCCACAACAGTAAAAATCAGTCTGTATATGAAGTAAAGCATGCTTGCATGCTTGTTCTACTCACTGTGGAACCTAAGAGGTTAATCCTCTGCATTGTGTAAAAATGCTGTTGATCCTTTCTTCTCTGTCCCTCCTCTTGTTGAAATTTCCACCTGATACAGACTGAACCTATGGTTACATGCACAGTTTGGTGTGTACTGCTAGAGAGGTTTTTTTTTTTTTTCTTTTTCTTGAGAGGGTGCATGTGATCAGCACAGGGCCAATCAGCACTGTCCAGAGAGAGGGTCAGAGGTTTCACATCCTCCTAGAGCAGAACGAAAACTCCTCCTACAAGCTTTAACCAGTGCTCTGCTGAAGCCACAAGACTGCTATATACTAATGATGAGAAAAGGTATTTAGCAGTTTATATCTATTAAAATAATTGCATTTCCATGTTCTGTGTACTGTGGTAGACCAGATAGAGTGAATGCAGGGTCCTGGGTTTAGTATCACTTTAATGATTGACACCTTTGGGGAGCAGGGTGAGGGGAGCGGGTACCTGAATTTGACAGGTACCCACTCCCACTTCCGGTGTGATTGCCTAAGGCAATCGGAAGTTGTCCTCCCCCTCTCCCTCCCTGTAGTCTTTTGGGACACGGGACAGGTCTCAGAAGACTACGGGACCATTCACAAAGCACAGTGCTACTCGCGCATGCGCAGTGGACACCCGGCTGTGAAGCTGCAAGCTGTCACCGCCGGGTGCCCACACTGAAGGTGTCAGCACCAGGGAGAGAAGACGGCCGGTGAAACCAGCTGTATCTGTATTTTAAAAGTCAGCAGCCACAGTTTTTGTAGCTGCTGACTTTTATTATTTTTTTTATTCAACTGAAACACTGCTTTAACGCCATATAAACCAGCATTTTGTTAAAGTTCTGCAATTCTTGGAGTTCTTCTTGAGGAACTCCTGCTAAAATGTATTACCTACATCTACGGGTAAAGTAGCATGAGGTGGGTTGAAGTTATAGCACAGCTCCCAACTGTCCATGATTTCATGGGACTGTCCCTCATTCGGAACAAAGTCCCCTGTCCTGTAGTAGCGATTTTGGCAAACCAGAGAACTCCGAACACAGACTTGAGGAAAACAAATGATTTATTAAAAACAGCTCTGTTTTGACACAGCCGGGCACAAGCCTGCAAAGCTGAGTGAGTTATAGAAAACTTCTTACAACCGTATATCCCAACAATTACGTAACAATACATACATTCCTTCTTCCACTTCTATACACTCAAAAGTCTTCTTAAACTCTACAGAATAACCTTGGACAGCAGCTACAGATAAGGATCCCAGTTAAGAGCTGGTACACATTATTCACAGGAAATAAGGGAGGGGAAGATGAGCTGAAAACCTTGCTTTTACAAACACAGACTGCTAGAAGTGTTACAGTTTAAAGGGGTGCTACCATAGTCCCTCCTTTCACCTCACTTGTCCCTCATTTTGGTCTGATCTATATAGTTGTATATAAAAATGCGCTACTTGGCTATCAAATAGTATTTCCCAGTGCTCAACCTTTCATCCCGTTTCTAAATTGTTGCATTTGTAAGCTTAAAAAGCCAATAAAAAGGAATAGTAGTGGTAAAAATGCTCTTGTCGGTTTAACCTAACATTTATTTTGAAAAATTCTCCTTTAAGGGGGGGGTATCCTATGCCTATGTAAGCCGTGTACCGGGGTGGGCTCCCCAGGATACAGTAAAGTCACGAACGAGGAAAGCAACCTCAACACCAGCTTTTGCCACAACAGAATTTTACTTAGATGTGGCAAATAAACACAACCACAAATGCTGGAAACATACAATAAATTTACATACACCCAGCCCAAAGGCTGAGACCCTTGTGCTGCACAGCACGGCACCTTCTGATGGATGAAGGTAGACAGTGAAGTAATTTACCTACTGGCGAGCACAAATAAGCTGCCACACCTTACCTGTTATTACCCTAAAAGAGCAGGAATCAGTGTATGGGTGTACGGTATGGGCTAGACTGCGGTGCAGCATGACAGCTTACAATCTTACACAAATCTACAGTATTCCCCCTCCCATAACTGGTCCTGTAGCACGTGCCTGAGTATTCCTTCTGAGCAAAATGCCAGTCTGACTTGAGTTTGTAGGATTTTATCAGCTCTCCAATGTGAAATGTCACGTTAAGCTGTGGAGTCCTTCCAATAATCAGTAACAACACTTGTGGCCTGACACAAACAGAGACCCTAACTAACTAACTATAGGCCTGGATTCAGTCTAAAGGCGCCAACACTGAAATGAGGTGCGTGCACGATCTTACCAACCCGGGTCTGCTTTGCATCGGCTGGTGACTCTGAACAGAAAAAATGTCTCTCCAACAGACCTGCGATATTGTAGTGTATGCTGCGTTGTTCCTCGGCTCTCATCAGCTTCCTGGCAGCAATCTCATCAACTTCACCCAGCTGCAGCTCACAAGGCCCCTTCATTCGGCATTCTCCAGAACATGGCTCCTGCATTCAGCATCGTCCAAAACATGGCTGCAGTCTCCTCTTTCTGTTCACTACAAACCCCACCTCTTCATGAATATACAAATATCTAGGCAGTCTGAGCCTGTGTTAGAAAAACAGCAACATCTTGTGGCTAAACCACAGAATGTCAGTCAAAACATCAATTTACTCCACACCATAATTTACTGCACACAAACAGTGTTCAAACAATGAGAGCTGTTTCCCCATCTCACACCTATATACTTTTGTTAGTAGGTGTCCCTCAATCACATCTCAGAAAGTTGGGAGGTATGGTTATAGTAACAAATCAAAGAAAAAGGAATGAATTTCACATAGCACAGTGAACACTGGTTGGAAAACACTGTTCTTCATGTAAGCACAAAGGCGGTCTACAATCCATGTTTCTCCAGATATAATTCCCTTTAAGGGCTCATGTACACTGCAGCTGATAAACTGACGTTCAGGAGCTTTTCTGCATGTTTTTCAGCAGCCCCTGAACTCTCCCTAATGTTTTCCTATGTGTCCATGTACACATAGTCGTTTACAGGCAGTTGAGTTTACAGTCGTTTTTTTGAACGCACCAAACTTGCATTCAGGAGTAGATTTTATCAGCATTCCAAACGCTTGTAAACGCGGCTAACTGCGTTTATAAGCATTTGCGTTTAGAAGTGTTTTTTAACTGTTCCATATCCATCATCAAAAATGCATACAAAACATTTTCCATGTATTCAAATGGACTTGGTACACCAGTGCAGTCAGTTCCAGGTTTTGCGTGAAGGAAAAAATGGTAGAACGTGCCGCATTATGCTCATGATGGGATCCATAGTGAATACAACCAGGAAAGACAGGCAATCTCAACACATACTGATCTCTCTGCTTCTGCTCTATTTCTCTCAAAATGTCTGAAATAGTTAATTTTTACTGTTTTTCAGTGCATTCTGGGCATTTTGGAAGGTCTCCTGAGGTTGTCTTTAAAAATCACTTCTAAACGCAAACGCGCATAAACGCGGTATGCAAGCGCGGCTAAACAGATGTTTTTTAACCTATGTTTTCCAGCAGTCAGTTGCCATCGTTCAGAAGAGTTTTCTAAACGTCTCATGTACATGGAGCCTAAAAGTGTTTTATGATACGTTATCAAATCCTATCTGCTGTGATTACAAGTAGGAATATTCAGAACCAATTAGCACCCCTATTAATGAACAAGCTTTATTTTTTAACTACAAACACCGCGCCTTAACAAAAAAGGAACACAAAATTAGTGGGACGACTGAACTTGCCCTTTTTAAATATGGCCATGGTGAACGCTTGCCCTTCCTTCCTGATTGCCTCACGTTCTTGCGGCACTTTCGAACACGCTAGGGCACGCATGAATCTCACTGTCAAGAGCGCTAGGACGACTGAACTTGCCCTTTTTAAATATGGCCGCAGTGAACGCTTGCCCTTCCTGGTTACGTCACGTGTTTGCGGCACTTTCGAACACGCTAGTCCACGCTTGAATCTTGCTGTCAAGATCGCTGGGTCCTGACAAAATGAGGACCCCGGTTGTAGCTGTCTAAACTATTGCCGTTATTAAAACAGATACACAACTACATTATTTATACTTTTTTGTGCGTCTGTTACAGAATATTTAAAAATTGTATTGATGTAATCTCAGATTGGATAGCTGTTTTATATCTGGAAAAGACGGAACATTGTGGAGTCATAAGACAGGCTGAACTGTGGACCTCCCTGTGCAAAGATGGCGGCTGTGAGATGGTGTAGTGGTGTCCTCCGCTCTGTATATAGAGGTGAGAGCGGGCATTGATTGGGGAAGGTTGTGTGTACTGACAGCTGGCTGTCTTGCATCTGTATTGGCTCTGTGGAGATCGGTGTTTGCATTAGGATAGTATGTAGACTTCCATATCTCAGGACTAAGCAGTGCAGTTAAAATGCAGACATGTCTTCCTGTTACATAGATTCTGTTGCTTCTAAAAGAAAAAATCCAGAGAGGATTTACTGCCATAGAAGACTGTGGACCCTTCCCTCAATGGTGGATGATGAGTGTGACCTCCGCTGTGTATGGCGGTGGCATGTACCGCTGTGGTCCCCATGTCATGTCCGAGTCCTGCAACAACATAGGAGCCAACAGGAGGAACCATGGTGGTGTGTGAGGGGGAGCAGGCATCCGACACTCCAGGAAGTGTCAAATGTGATGATGCTGTCAGAGGCTGTAGTACTGAATCAGAGTTAAAGTGGAGCTCCACCCAAAAGGGGAAGTTCCGCTTTAAGGACTGCTCCCCCACACCCCATTAAGGACTGGCACCTTTGGGGGGCAGGACCCGATTTTGACAGGTACCCGTTTCCACTTCCGTTCCAATCGCCTAGGCGATCAGAAATGGAAGGTGTCCTCCCTCCCTGTAGACTTTTGGGACACGTGACAGGTCCCAGAAGACTACAGGACCATTCATGCAGTGCAGTGCTACTCGCGCATGCGCAGTGGGTACCCGACTGTGAGGCTGCAAGCTATCGCAGCCAGGTGCCCACACTGAAGATGCCAGCCTCCTGGATTACAGGACAGCCGGTGAAACGGGCTGCGAGGGACACACCAAGGGACAGGTAAATGGCTGTTTTTTAAAAATCAGCAGCTACAGTTTTTGTAGCTGCTGACTTTTATTTTTTGACAGGGTGAGTAGGACTCCACTTTAATGCTATGTTCACACTAGCTTTGTCAGAAGACGTCAGACAGGCACTTAGGAAGCGTTTTTAATGTTTCTCAAACGCCTATGAAAATTCCGCATGTAGCAGCACACAGTGCTGTTCACACGGAAGCGTTAGCGTCGCGTCGAGGCAAAACTGATGCCTCGGGTCTAGTCAGGAGGAGTTGAAGCCTCCCATTCAAGTCTATGGTGCCGCTCCGCAAACGCCTGGCAGGCGTTTGCAGAGCGGTTGCGAAGCGTTAATACCATTTAACTTCATTATAGGAGTTTGTGGTACGGTTTTAATGCTTGACAAATGCCTATCAACCGCCTCAAAACCGCGCATAGAGTGTTTTCGGAGTGTTTGAAGAGCGTTAAAAACGCTTCCCTAACGCCTGTTAAACGCTATAGGGGCGTTTGGCAAGAGTTAGAAATAAAGTGAAGTGTGAACGAGCCCTGAGACTCCTCACCCAGCAGACAGTCCTCTATAGCAGGGTCTGGGGATGCACTGATATCGGGATCACGGTTGTGTTCAGTCACATGGGTGTTTATGCAAGCTGGAATGAAGAATTGTGATCACTTGTTATACTCTTAGATTTTAAGCTCCCAGGATCAGGGCCCTCCTATCCCTCTTGTATTGAACTGTATTGTTTCTGTATTGTCTCCCGTTATATTATAAAATGCTGAGCAAACTGTTGGCGCTATATAAATCCTGTATAATAATAATAATAAAGGGAGTCTGTTCTCATCTCCTTCAAGGGACTTTCACACAATATTTTTGTTATTGGGGTTCACATTGGAGCACTTTATTGTCTATTTATTGTACACGGTTATACATATGTGAATTATTGAATTTTTTTTATTAATTTATCATTTTGATGAATTTATTTGATTATTTACACTCTTTATTTATGTCACTGTGATCGATTTATTTATTAGCCCAACACCAGATATTTATATGTATGTTGATGAGAGAGGATATCCTCCTTTTGTGTTTGCTGCTTTGTGTGAATTAATGCAATTTGCATGGTTTAATTTTATTTTGTAGTGAAATATAAGCCGTGCATGACTAGCGTTACATGGATTGTGCTAGGAGGCCCCTTGCTGTGAGTTTAAAGGTTAAGTTCACCTTTTAGACAAAAATAATAAATGCACGATTTTTTTTTTTTTTTGCAGGTAAAAAAATGTGCATTTATTATTTTTGGCCAAAGGAGCCTGGAAAGCATTGCACCAGTGAACAGTAGACCGCTGATGCCATGCAGGTCTCCTGCAGACCTGTCAGAATATCTGCTTGTTGTACGGGATGTACGAGTAAGCAGATATTCTGACAGGAAGCTTCAATGAACTACCACCGTGGCAGTTCATTGAAAACTACAAGCCCACAGCTGCAAAGGCTGCGGGAACTTGCAGTTCATTCATTCAGGGAAGTCCATGAATGAATGATGCTGCTGTGTGGGCGGAGCCCCGTACAGCCGCGCTGTCTTTAAATCTGACAGTATGGGGAGACTTCTCCCCATATTATTATCTGTCAGAGAGAGGGGGTGGCACGCACGGCTGTAGCTATGGGAACATGTTACATGGTCACCCTAAAAATGGGTGGACCATGTAACATGTTCCCAAAGGTGAACTTCTCCTTTAAAGCGGAGTTCCAGCCTTTTTTGTGTTTTATTAAAAGTCAGCTCAGCGGCTACAAAAACTGTAGCCGCTGACTTTTAATAAACACACTCACCTGTCCCAGGGTCCAGCAACGTGCTCACCCGTGCCGTCCCTTCTCCGCCCGGTGCCGGCATCTCAACTGTGGGCACCAGGCCATGACAGCTTGCTGCTTCACAGCAGGGTGCCCATTGTGCATGCGCAGGTTGCGTTGTGCATTCTGATTGGTCCAGCAGTCTTCTGCAAGCTGTGAAGGTTCCCAGGAGACTGCGGAAGGAAAGGGGGGGGGGGGGGCGCTGAACTTCCAGCTCAGTTCGCCACAGCGAAACCTGTCAAAATCAGGGATTTGGCCCCCCCCCCCCCAAAAGGTGACAAATATGGCAGTGGAGGGGGGGAGGAGGGGGCAAACAAGTGTAGCTTCCACTTTTGGGTGAAACTCTGCTTTAAGGTGCAGGCACTGCTTCTACATTTAGCTATAATGGAGACTGACTTCATTTTTATTTTCTGTATTATATAAGCCTTGGGTTGTATCGTATTCCAGAAAATGCTGGTGCTGTGTAAATCAATAATAATGTTCTGCTGCCATGCATTGACAAATGGGGTCCTACTGTGTTGCTAGATGAAGGGGTGCACTTTTTGAATAACCATTCAAATTAATTGACTTTGTAGTGTCAGGCATGAAAATTCAAATGAAACTCTGCATCTTCTCATGAGTACTGTAATTAACTATTTGTTGCCTTTTAGGCTGGGTTCACAATATTGCGTTTCAGCCTTGTGAATCCAGTGCCCTACATTGCATGGTAGTGTTTTACTGTGTGTTGCGGTGCACTGCAATGTACATCTGTTGGCAGGGTGTGCTAGGAGTTCTCTTGCACAGTTGATGATTTTACAGCTGCTGTTTTTGGCTTTTGACGTTTTTTCTACAGCCATTTAACCCCCCAACATGTTATCCTATGTGTCCATGCACACACAGACTGTAATCATTGTTATTTGGCTGGAAAAAAACCTCAGGACTAGTGGGTTTTTAGAGGAGTTTTTTAGCTGTAAAAATGTGGTAAAACACCGCAAACTGGCCTTTTTGGACTTTTTTTTTTACCCCCTACCCCCCCCCCATTTTTTTTTTTCTTTGCTCTTTGTCCATTCCATAGTATGGACTTCCAGTTATTTATCTGGAGGAAGTGTCCATGGACTACGACTGCAGTACTGTACTTGTATTCTATTGACACTACAAGTCTGTCTGTCACAGGTCTCTGTGAATGAATGACATGACTGTATGGATGAAGGCTTGCACAGCTGTACAAAAGTCAAATGTGAGAGCAGCCGCAGGGAATAAGAAACCCTGCATGCAATTGGAGGACAGTGGAGGGTCAGGTCGGCATGCATGTATGGTAAATGTTACCTTCTAAATATGAGGGAAACATGGTGTAAAAGATGGAGTTAACCTTTTAACTTTTTTTTTTTTTATTCCTGAACTTTTAACAGTCATACTCGCCTAGATGCCTGCACCACTAATCCCAGCTGCATCTGTCCCCCTGCCACCTCTAAGACCAAGAACTGAGTGATCAAACACTGCTGATTGCTTAGCTCTTGGTCTTCAGCCTGTCAGTCACCGGCTCTCCACTCTGCCACTCCAGCACTCACTGGAACGCCAGACTATGGAGGGGGGCAGGAGCGGCTGGCTTTAAAGTCAGGATCCTTCCAGAGCATGGACTGGCTGAGTGAGCTGAAAAAACAGATCACAGGAGTGCAGAACGAAGTGCTTTCCTGTGATCCATAGGAGCCAAATGAGATGTGGCCATACGTCTCCTGTAACCAAAAGACGGCTACAGCATGGTTGTCCAGTTCTGGGAGGGTGTCCATGGACATCCTCCCAGAATGCGACCCCCAGCGGCGTGCACCCGGCGCTGTCATTCATAGCTGTGTCGTGATGAGGTAAAAGGTCAATCAAAGTGGCCTTTTACCATGTGATCAGCTGTGTCCAATGACACAGCAGATCACAAAGTAAATTCAGTTGCCGGTTATCGGCAGCACTTTCCTTACGCTGTCACAGGTGTAAACTGTTACGAAAGGTGAACTTATCCTTTAATAGGGACCGTTACTGGAATACAAGTCCCTAGACGCTCAATTCATACTTATTGACCCAGTTCAGGTCATCCCCAGACAGTTTCTTTACTTCTTAATCTTGTATATATTTTTAGTGGTTTAGATCACAAAAGCAAGAGCTTGGAAAACCCCGTCTGTATCTCTATTTTTAACTAGAACCAAATTTTATTGGATTATGATGCATGGGGAAACTAGCCAGCTCATTAAAGATAAACAACACCAATTTGAGAGCTTCAGGGATCCCTGGATTAATTATGTTAAAACTCATTAGCCTCCTTGATTAATCTTCACCCCATATAAAGCTTTTCAACCAGTTGAATAAGAACACTTATTTCCTTTTCTATTTATATCTCTTTTACTTTTCATTCTCTTTCCTGTCTGTGTTTCCTATTGGATCATTTGCTGTACGGCTGTGATTTTGTCTTTTTTTTTTTTTTTTTAAACATTAAATTTTTTAGCTTCTAGTATCAGATCACGTTCTGTGTGAAAAGCTATTAGGCTTCCAATCTTTAGATAATGGATACTTCTGGATAACATGACCTAACTCTTATGTGTTACTACCTACTGTTACTACTTACACTCACCAGCCACTTTATTAGGTACACCTATTC
Organism: Staurois parvus; assembly: GCF_062004578.1. Classification (NCBI taxonomy): domain Eukaryota; kingdom Metazoa; phylum Chordata; class Amphibia; order Anura; family Ranidae; genus Staurois; species Staurois parvus. The sequence continues at coordinate 2,207,222 of NW_028318197.1, forward strand.
AATTGCTTGGTAACACAAATTGCTAATCAGCCAATCACATGTCAGTAACTCAATGCATTTAGGCATCTAGATGTGAAGATGACTTGCTGAAGTTCAAACCGAGCATCAGAATGGGGAAGAAAGGGGATTTAAGTGACTTTGAACGTGGCATGGTTGTTGGTGCCAGACGAATTTCAAAAACTGCTGATCTACTGGGATTTTCACGCACAACCATCTCTAGGGTTTACAGAGAATGGTCCGAAAAAGAGAAAATACCCAGTAAGCATCAGTGGTGTGGATGAAAATGCCTTGTTGAATGTCAGAGGAGAATGGACAGACTAGTTTCAAGATAAGCAACAATAACTCATGTCAATATGGGCCAAAATCTCTGAGGAATGTTTCCAACACCTTGTTCAAACTATGCCACGAAGAATTAAGGTGTACCTAATAAAGGTAAGGTCGGTAAGTGTATATTGACAGAATAATAAAATTATTGAAAGTGAAAAATATTGTAGACTGTAGAGTCCTGAATTGTCTTACAGGAAGCCAACGTTCTCTTTTCATTGCTCTTCTCCTGCACTGTCATCATTAATGGAGATTCTTGCGCAGACACATTGGTAGTCTCTGCCAGGTCTATGGGAACTGGTAAAGACCCCTGTGGCATGTGAGCACATGTACCGGATCCCCTGTGCATATGCAGATGTGCCACAAGTCTCTGGCAGGTCCCTGGCAGAGGCCTCCAGCATGTGTCTACCATATTCAATCCCAGGAGGAAGTTTGGAAGAGTTTGCCATGAGCACACACGCTATGGGTCTTTACCAGAGACCTGGCAGAGATCTGCTGCGTTGTCATGTGGACCGGGGCCTGCAATGTCATCCTCATCCAGCTGAGGATTTAGCAAGAAAAAAAAATGTAATTAAAGTTTTTACTTTTAACCTTTATTTCTGCAAATGTATAAGAGGGAGGAGGGGGTAGGTGGCAGGAGAGAGGACTTTGCTAGAATGGGTGAAGGTCTGGTTTAAGCTATGGTTCACATTCTTGTTTGAGTCCATGGTGATAGTGTATGCCCAGCCTATTCCAGTGACAATGGTTTCATTACGCAGGAAGTGAGAAAATTAGTTACTGGGAAATAGACAGTATTAAAACGTTAACCATGGTTCTTGCTTTTCTCTACTCCAGGGTTAGACAACCTTTGAGTGGTGGAGATCTACCTAAACAACATGAGATCGAAGATCATTGGAGTTTGACATATTTACTGGCCTCTTCCACGCTCTCCATCCTGACACATCCCCTGCAGCGCCGCAGGGGAGTCCAATGGAGCATAAAGTGGCTGGGCAACAAAAAGAAGAGGAACCTGGAGTGGAGGGTGGCATTGAGTAGAACTGATGGGCTGTATTTTCCTCCCTGCTGCAGCTGAATGCTGGTGGGAGGGTGAGGAGGAAAAGCGGGCATTTCTGGCATGCAGCTGCTGCAGAGTGGAAAATCCAGCCCATCGGTTCCACTAAATGGTGCTCCTTCATCTCCAGGTTCTGGGGTCGGCAACCAAGGGACACGATCTACCCATCCCCTGTCTATCGACAGGTTGCCCCATGACCCCCCCTTCCCGCCTCTACTTAGTTAAAAATTAAATTAAAAAAAAGTCTGTTGGTGTTGCCATTGCCAAAACCGTTGTCATCAGGGCATTAAGATGTTGAATCTTTTGAATAAAGCCCCAATGAGCAGGAAAAACTTGATAGGGATTTTATTCCTTCCTGACACCATCCAAAAATAAAAAGACAAGTTGTAGCTGGACGTATACTTTAAATAGGGAGAATGCTGGAATAGGAGGGTTGCCATGGCTGTTGATAAAAATTTCTATGCGGTCAGGCAGCAAATTTAGTAAGTAGTGAAGTAAGGCTCAAATGAGGTCAGGCGAGGGTAGCTGCAGGAATTTTAATAATTCCTTTATCTGTAGTTTTCCTTTAGTTCTCATGTACAGTGGACATTTTACAGTGGCTGTTTTTGGCTTTTGATGTTTTTTTTTTCTACAGCCAGTAAACTCCCCAGCATGTTATTCTATATGTCCATGCACACAGACTGTAATCAGTGTTTTTTGGCAAGGGTGTTTTTTGGCTGGAAAAAAAGCCCAGAACTAGTGGGTTTCTAGAGGAGTTTTTTAGCTGAAAAAAGATCTAACACTGCAAAATGCGGTAGATCACGGCAAACCAGCGTTTTTGGACTTTTTTTGAACCAAAAAAAAATTTTTATTTTTTTTTTGTAAAAAAAAAAAAAACCTAAAAAAAAAAATACGGCTAAACGCTAATACAAAAACGTTGAAAAACTCACTTTTTTATTGTGACTTTACACAACTACTGTTACCAGCGTTCTTAAAACGTCCAGTGTGCATGGAGCCTTAGAAGTGATGCAGACAGAGACCAACTGAATCCAAATATAAACAAGGATGCAGATAAGGACTTGCAACATTACACTTTCTTTCCAGATCTGCATACTTATTCTAGGTCTGTGATGCATAGTATGGTGGCTATTTGGTTTATTTAAAGTATAAAGCTGATCATAGATGGATCAAAAATCAATTGGTTTAGAGGAGACCGGCTGAATTTCGATCCGCCTGAATTTCGATCCGCCTGTGATAATTCCCTCGAGAGAATTAGACCTAGTGATCAGCTCCTCTAAAAGAGGAATGTTGGAAAATTCTCCTTCAATCTGCACTGCAGCCAAGCTGCTGACATGTGTAACATATATTTGAGGTGTATTAAACTCTGTACCCCAAATGTTCTCTAAATTCCTCCCAGAAGTTCCGAATGTAGACTCATTGAAATGTTGAGGGATTCCTCTCCACCCCGGTCACATAATCTCTACCTCTCTTAGTAGACTGACCATGTAGATTCTGACCTGGGCAGAAACCCGGAATGTCCAAAACAACTTCTCAACAGGGGAGTTTCACTAGCCATAGCTCTGCAGCACAGATTTACTACCGTGCCAGCACCCAATTCTAAAAACATTGGCAACAGGTGAATACAAAAATTTTCTTTATTGCATAAAGGAGTAAAAATATTCCATGGCAAACTTGCGCTAACGCGTTTCAGTCTACAAATCCGATCTTATTCATAGCTATGCATAAGATCTGTTTTTAGACTGAAATGCATTAGAGTAAGTTTACCATGGAATATTTACTCCTTTATGCAATAAAGAATATTTTTGTATTCACCTGTTGCCAATAGTTTTGGAATTGGACTTGTACTTATATGCAGATGGAAACTGCTAGTCAGGCATGGTGAGCTTATATGCTTTAAGCCTAATACATTTGACAGGTAGTAGCAACCCACCCCTTTTTGAATTTGCAAGTGCCAGCACCCAAGGTTCCATATGGACTCCAAGCCAGGACTGCAGGAGCAAACCCCTTTGGAGTTAAATAGACTCTTGAACTGCAGTCTTCTTTCACTCGGCAGACATTTACTCGGAGGCAGGAGGCCCGACTAAATGCAGTCCTAGCTCTTTGCTATCAAATGAAGCTTGCCATTAAAGAGGACAGTTTAAGTTCTTGCAATCCAGACAAAAATGTCTCTCCCTTGTTACTTATTCTTTTGGATAGAATTAATATTCTCCATCCCAACTTCCATTGCATTGGAAGAGGGGCAAGGGTTAAGACAGGTTCACAGGCTGCAATTGTAGAAGGATATATCTCCTAAGGACAAGACTAACCCATAGAGTTATAAAATCATGTATAGTGTTGCGCTGCTCAAAAAAAATCATAAAGAATAAAAACACATAGTCCAAAAACCACCTAAGTGAAACTTAAATGTAAAAGTCCAAGGTAATAAGAAGAAATTACTCTTCAACCAATCTTGGAAAAGACCATATATCTACTGGAGAGTGAGCCTGCAATCCCGGTGCTGTAAGTCTTTGAGGTGTACACCACCACAGTGAACATATGGAACAGATGGACCCTCACCTTCATGTATGGACCCGTATGAGAAACAGGTCAATTGGGCATCTCCCCTCCTATTTGGGGGTAAAGTAACGATCTCTCTTCTGTGAATAATCCCCCCTCATATATGGCGACTGTGTCCTCCAACAAGTCCTCTGAGCGATAAGGCTGGCTCTATAAGTGGAACTCAACAACCACATAAAGCAACCATAGTGCAGCACGTATGTTAACTCATAAACGTTTATTGAAATACACTCACGTGGTAACAGTACAATAACCACAGTGTGTAAGTGGTAGTAAAGCTGAAAACTGTGTCTCCTACTATACTGACGGTGTTCCAGCTCTGATGTCACCTGGCTCCTCCCCACGCGTATCGTCACGCATCATGTAGCATGTTGCTTTGCAGAAATCCGAATTGACAGGTCTCAGAGCAGAAAAATCAAAAAGCCGTCAGAACAAGAACAAAGTTTGTGATGAGCACACATTCCACGTGTTTGCAGCAGCTTTTATTTATTTGAGTTTATTTATTGTCTCATTTGGCAGTGCACAATTGTTATATACATTTTTTTTTTTTAACCTATAAATTTACCACCAGAAGAGGCTGCAACCCTCAAGAAAGCAATCAGTCACCATGATTGAGTATACCTCTGAAGGACACAATGACAACTCCATGCATCTGGCTAATCTCATGAAGGCCACGTCAGCCAAATAGGTGATTCCTTACGGTAGAAAATCTCTTTCTTGTGAGTGCCAAATTTGACATCCTGCAGTGCATGTAGAAGTGTCCTGGTTGGGTCTGAACCGAGGAACCCAGCGTTGCAAGGTAGAAGTGCTGATCACTAGGGCACTCTACTGATGTGTCCTTTTGTTCAATTTTGCACCATGTTTCTAGCTTAGACATCATAGGGAAGAAATGCAGCACGCTTCTTTTGGAAATGCTAAAAATCCTTGCATTTCATGTACCAGTGCAGAATCTTACATTGTAAGCATCCTAACAGCCTTAAAAAAGGGAGGTACCAAAAAAACCCTGCATATACTGTAGATCATCCTCTACTTTTTAAGGAATTGTTTGCAGATGGTTAATTGGCAGGTGACTGGCCCTGGAAGGAAAACACTTGTCATTGTTAGAGTAGAGAATCCTTGCACAGGGAGAGCTGTAACAAACTCCTTTGATAGTGTATTGGCTACTTGTGACAACCTCTTGGCTCAAAACAGTAAGCATGTCTTGTCAAAAAATTGGCAGTAAGAAATGCAAGAAGGTAAGGAGTGTACAGCTTTAAGCCTGGGTTCACATATGTGCGGTGCGGAATATCACATATGATTCGCACAGGAACCGCACCGCATTCCTGTGCAAATCACATGCAATTTGTGTGCGGTGCGATTGGAGCACATTTTTCAAGGCTGTATTTGCACCGCACCCAAAAGGTGCAATACCCTTTTTTTGGGTCCGCACTAGATTCGGATCTCATGGGTAGTCACACCTATGTGATCCGATTCTGCACATTGCATTGTGTTTTGCGGACTGCTTTTGGGGTGTTAACATACACATCCGCAGCGGTTCGCACGAACGGGGTGCGATTCTGGTGCAGTGCGGAATTCGCACTGAAAACGCTGTGAATTCCGCACCGCATCAGTGTGAACCAGGGCTAAAAGTCCTGCAGAAGGACTAATAAACCAGATAAAGGTTTTAGCATGGAAGACAACGCCCCACTCCAGCTATAACCTGCACAGAGCAGTCAAAGCATAGATGGATTAGACTGCTGGCTGCACAAGGACCTGTCACAGTAAAAGAAACCAATCCCTGCCAAAGAGGGACCGTACACACGAGAATATCGGACGAACGATCTGCCATTTTTTTTCGCCTGCTAGTCTCACATCGAAAGTGAAAAGGTTACTAAAGATACGAAAATTCTCCTATGAAAGAAAATAATTTAGAAAGTGATGTCATGTATTGCATTGTATTTGTATTGTATTTTCAGACAACTACTGTACTGATTAAATGAAAATCGTACGATCTGGTATCGTACGAGAAACATTTTTGCGCTTGTCCCTTCGGATATTGATGTACGAATTGTCGTGATCGGCTCTCAAAAGCTCTCAAAAGCTGTGTACTAACGATCCGATTATCATACGATCGGTCCTTGTACGAAAATTTTCGTATAGTGTGTACGGGGCATAAGGGAGAACTCCACATTGTTAAGAAAAATATAATGTACAATTGCTGCTAGAGGCATGTAGCAATTTAAATATATCTTTCCCAAAAACTGAAGCTGCTGAAGACAATGTAATAGTTTGTTTGCTACGTGAGAAAAAACCCCTGAAGAGTTAACCATTGCTAAAGGAATACTGACACTGCAACTTCCCACATCAGAACACTGAGATTCTACCAGGTGGCTAATGAGTAAACCCTGCTATACAGAAAGCAAGTCATGCTGAAAAAAAACCGTTAACTGTTCAGGACAGAAAAAAAGAAAAAGGAAGGAAACTGTAGAAAACATTGATAAAATGCTGCAATGTACAGTGATTTCCCAGGGAGCATAGTCGTCTCCATATTTTTAGTTTTTTTTTTTTTTTATTCTCACAAGTGGAGGTCCCCTCCTTTAACAGCCCGCTCAGCTTCTGGCAAAGTGCCTTGTGCTGACCTCTAGCCACACATCCGTATCATAGACATGGTCTTCAGGGCAATCGATGTACCTGCTGGGTGGTCTGGATCCCAGAGGCAGGAACACAGCTCCTTTGTCCATGGTGGGAACACTTGGGCTCCATGTACACGGGACACTTCTGAACGATAGAAACTGACTGCTGGAAAACATAGGATAAAAAATGTCTGTTTAGCCGCGTTTGCATACGGCGTTTATGAGCGTTTGCGTTTAGAAGCGTTTTTAAAGATAATCTCAGGAGACCTTCCAAAATGCCCAGAATGCTCTAAAAAACAATAAAAAATTAACTATTTCAGACATTTTGAGAGAAATAGAGAGAGCAGAAGCAGAAAGAGCAGTATTTGTTGAGATTAGCGGTCTTTTTTTTTTTTTTTTTTTGTGTTCCATTTCTGTGAAGAAATTATTGCAGCAGTGTCTAACATATTTTCTTTCATGCAAAACCTCAAAGTACGGTGTACCAGGTCCATTTGAGTACCGGGAAAACGTTTTGCATGCATTTTTCATGATGAAAAAAGGCTCTGGACAGCATCTGGAAATGGAAGAGTTAAAAAAAAATTTCCAAACGCTTATAAACGCGGTTAGCCGCGTTTACAAGCACTTGGCGTGCTGATAAAATCTACTGTTTGAATGCAAGTTTGGTGCGTTCAAAAAAATGACTGTAAACTCAACTGCCTGTAAACGACATAGTGTACATGGACACATAGGAAAACATTAGGGAGAGTTCAGGGGCTGCTGAAAAAAACGCAGAAAAGCTCCTAAACGTGAGTTTATCAGCTGCAGTGTACATAGTACCTTAAAGGATAAGTTCACCTGTTAGACAAAAATACTAAATGCACATTTTTTTGCAGGTTAAAAAAATTTACATTTATTATTTTTGTCTACATGAGCTTGGAAAGCATTGCACCAGTGATCAACTTCTGGCTCAGTTCGAACCCAGGTACCCGTTAGCCCCCCCCCCCAAAAAAAGTGCCAAATGTTTCAGTGGAGGGTGCAAACAAGTGGAGCTTCCCCTTTTGGGTGGAGCTCCGCTTTAACTGCCACCTGCTGATAGTAGGGCATCCAGACAACACAGATGCCCACAGATGGCTGAGCCTAAATCCACACTCGAGTCATCCTGTTGAAGCTGGACGTTGCAGGACTCTTCATGTATCTGCACAGGTGTTTCCGCGAGATACTAGGTTGCTGACGCTTCAAAAACAGTAACAAAAAACTCCAAACATCAAGGGTCCTATGAGGAGGACAAAAAAGGAATGTGGCTTCTGGCTCAGCCTCAGAATTTATGGGAGTGGGGTAGGAGAAAAGGGGGAGCTACCCAAGCATATGCTACCATGGGGTTTGTCCGGAAAGCAGTTTGTCCCTCTTTACTTGTATTTTTTTTTTTTTCAACATTTTTATATAAGAAAAAAAAATGTTAAAAATAAATATACCCTGACAGGACCTTTGAGTGAAATGTATTTCCCCAGCACAAAAAACCGCCGTATTCTCAGTAAATTACTTGTATCAATCATTCCTATAGATTCAGCCTGGCGACTTCTCATACATACAAAACTCAAAATTGTGTTTAGAGGTCAAAGAGATGATCCAGCCATCATCTCTCTTCTACTCTTTCACTGCATCAGAAATTGTAGGACATAACAGCCTCGGTTATTTTAGTATTAAATGGCTGCCCTCAGTTTATTTCTTCCCCCATGACCTTGCACACCAGAAACGTAGATAAAAGCACGGCTCTCGCAGAAGCACTTGGAAATGCTACTAAAATTGTGGAAGCCTGATCTTATGTATTCATGAAGCTGCAAAAAGTGGTTTATGAGCACTCTATGAAAATGGAGAAATGAGTGGAGTGCTGCCAGGATAGACGAAGAGCATTTCAATGTGATCCTTTTAGGTTTAAAAGAGATGACACAATTTGTCAGTCTCCGGTGAAGGCTTGGTTATTGGATCAGTGATTGGTGTATTCCCGGGGGACAAGTGATTTTAACGATACACTGAAATATTGCATTGGATGGAAACTATGACCGTCTAATGGTTTTATAGATAAACATATGGATTTGGTCAGTCTAATGGACTTTTTCTTATCAGTTCTTTTTAGGGTTCATTTACACTTGCAGCGGTCTTTTGATCTATGGGATCTATGGTGGATCAGTTTTCAAAGAGTGGTATAGGAGTGGTTGATACTGATGCCTCCTGAATGCTTTTTTTTTTTTTTTTTTTTTTTTTCTTAACAGGCGTATGTTCAAGTGCTTGGATTGTAATTGCAGAACAGCCCCAATCACTTTAATGCAGGGGTGGGCAACTGCGTATCTCCAGCTGTTGGTGAACTACAAGTCCCATCATGCCTCTGCCTTTGGGAGTCATGCTTGTAACTGTCAGTTTTGCAATGCCTCATGGACCTTGTAGTTCTACAACAGCTGGAGGGCCACAGTTGCCCACCCCTGCTTTAATGGGTCACATTCAGTGACACTACTGCCTACCAAACGTGACAGGGTGTATAACGTTTTCCATTGCAAAAGCAGCATTGTGGCTGCAGTATGTGTACAACCCATTCCTTCTGTTATTGCAAGATGGTAAAACCATGGTGCAGCTGACTTTTTTTACCACCCCTTACCACAAGTTTCAATGAGCCCTTAAAAGCGAAACTCCATTCAAAAGGGGAAGTTCCACTTGTTGGGATCCTCCCCCCTCCACTGGCACATTTGGCAGTTTTTGGGGGGTTACCTGGATTTGACAGGTATCTGCTCTTGCTTCTTGCTGAGTTCGCTGTGGTGATTTCCGGCCCCTCCTCCTTATTTCCCCCCTGAAGCCTTCTGGGACACATCACAGGTCCCAGAAGACTGCGGGACCAACCACAAAGCACAGTGCCGCTCGGGCATGCATAGTAGCATAGTAGGAAACTGGCTGTAGCCGGAAAGGCTTTACTGAAGGTTTCCCTTTTGATAAGATGAAGGCGCCAGGACCCAAAGCTAATTAAGGAAATCGGCTTGGGTGCGGACATCGCCAGATACCTGTACATGTAAGTGTCCTTATATTAAAAGTCAGTATGTGTAACTGCTAACTTTTTTTTTTTTTTTTTGGAGACTGGAACTTCACTTTAATTTCTCTTGATGATGTTCAGTGGACGAAACATGTTGGGAGGATTCTATTCTTGCTGGCTGTAAGGCAGCCCATAGAATTATCTTCTTTTTTTTTTTTTTTTCTTTTTTTCTTCAACCATCGGATTGAAGTAAAACAAATGACTCGTTTTCCCCCATGCACACACTTGATGTGGATGGGGGAATCCTCCCTATTGAGCTATTGTATTCTGACAGCAGAGAGACTTCCCTGCCATCAGAATACACTGATCAGCACTGAAGGCCTGTGGTACTGATAGAGCAGGGAAAATCCGACAGCGCAGTTGTACAGAAGTTGATCTATCTCTGTACAACCTCCCTGCCCATACATGGATCAAAATTTGGCTGGTTCCTGCTGAACTGGCCAAATTTCAATCCATATATTGCCGCTTAAGTCAACCTAAGTGTATCGCTGTTCACCCTCTGGTGAAGTGTGGACATTGATTCATGCTGTTTTTTATATAATTAAAATGTGAGTGCAATTTGGTCGTTTTTACCCTTTTAATAAATGTTTTAAATGATGTTGCACTATTTGGAGAATACTGGTCATTGGGGAGTATTACTGTATGTGAAGAGACATATTTGAAAGGTTGGCTTGAGAAAGGACAAGTCATTAGAGACTTGGTTACACAGGCTAAAGGTTTACAATAAAACAGTGCAGGAAACTCGCAATCCCTGTTCGTTCCCAACGCCTTTCTTTAAAATGCACTACAGTTGCCATCTGCACCAGGTGTCAATGTTAGCTTAAAGATATTCCAAATACAGGTCGCAAACGCAGTGCGTTTGCCTGCACTGAATTGCATGGAATAAATGTATCGTGATCCAGTTGCAGTGTGTTTCCAAAAATAGTGCATGCATTCTTCTGACAGAGTCCGAGTTGTCACCAATAGCTCTAGATATCTTACTGATGATTGGGAGGCAGACAGACCCTCTCACCATCACATGATCGTCCTGAAAGCCTGTGATTGGCTGTCGGTGAACACTCAAATAAACCTGCCCCGTTCTGTTTCTGCCATTATTTCTGAAAGTCCTCAAAGTGATATTAAAAGTTTGTTTTAGTTGTGCACCGAAATGAAAATTCTTGGACCGAGATTGAAAATTCAGGATGCATTTGGCTGAAAGCTGAAACTGAAATAGTGTTTTGTTTTTTTTTTTTAAATCTATTTTATTTTTGTGTGTGTGTGTGTGTGTGTGTGTATATAAATAAAATTGTGTTCAACTTTTTGAATTTAAATGAATATGAGTTTATTTTCAGCACCTTTCGGCCAATAGTCTGCTTTCACACTGAGCAGTTCTTGCAGTGCTTTTGCATTAAAAAATTTGGTGTGTTTTTTTTAATTTGCCCAGCAACAAGTTGGACAAAAAAAAACCTATTAAAAAAAACGTAAAATGCATCAAAAAATGTCAAAAACACACATGCAAAACACTGTAAAATGGACAAAAAGTAACTGCATTGGTGTGAACCAGGCCTGAAATGTGTTTCTATCCTGCTCAGCAATAAGTTGGCCAAAAAAAAACCCCGCAAAACTCATAAAGTCAAAACGTGCATGGGAAAAATGCAAAATGGACAAAACGCAAACTGCATTGATGTGAACCAGACCTGAAATGCATTGAAAACCTATCAAAAACACACACGTGTTGCGTTTAGATGTGTTTTTTTGAGGCACATGACCTATGAAAAACGCACCCTAAACGTGGTAAAGTTGCAGCAAAATCACATGTTTTCGGTGACCATTATCGGCACCTTTTTTCCTATTAGCAAAATGCTGATAACACTTTTCGGCCGATACATCATTGCAGCTCTAGTTTGTTTAAACAAAAAAAAAGTCATACTTGCCTGCTCTGTGCAATAGTTTTGCACAGAGCAGTCCTGATCTTCTTCTAGGGTCCTTTGCTGGTGCTCCTGGCTCCTCCCCCTTGACCAGTGCACCCAATAACAAGCTGCTTGCTATGGGGGCACTGGTGCATGCTCGCTCCCGAGCATTGCTCTATGTATCCTTAAGACTCCTAGAGCAGCAGCTTGGCCCTGCTCTCTCCTCATTGGCTCACTGGCTTTGATTGACAGTAATGGGAGCCAGTGGCTCCTGAAGCTGTCTCCGCCAATGAGGAGTGTGAGACTCTAGGCTTGTGTGCACATCACTGGATCAAGAGGGGGCTCAGGGGAGTATTGGGGGGGATGTGGGGGGAGCAGCACTCAGAAGATTTTTTACCTTCATGCAAAGAATACATGAAAGTAAAAAAAACCCTCAGCCTTTCCAACCACTTTAAATACGGTGGCTGCATTAGTATTCTTTTTTAGGCTTTCTTCCTTTTATTTTTACCTGATGATTCGCCCGCAAACACTTCTCTCTTTGGGTGCCTCTACTGTAGATGAAGTAGTAAATGAGACACCTTTGGATAGAAACATTGTCAGTCTGGGGCAAGGGTACTGCTAGGTGCACTAACAGACTTAAATGGACTTGACTGACAAATTTAAATCCAAATTCCAGCTTACACTTTTTAAGCAGTTACAGCATCAGTTTTTTCTTCTGGTAATAAAGTATCAAATGTTTTTTATGAAAAACTCGTCAGATCGACAGGTGAAAAAAAAGAAAACTAATGCAGCCACCACATCTAAGAATTGGTATGCTGCAATATATTACATGTTTGTTTTTGGGTTAATTACCGTGGTAAGGTAACATGTTGATGATCTTAATAGTACAAGGACAGGGTCTCTTTAAATAAAATGAGACTAACACATTCTCTCCTATGGTGCACGCATGTAGAAAATCCGAATGCAACCATTGCTTAATTATGGGCAGCTCAGACTGAATTTTCCATTGTTTTCCTGCGTGTGCTCTGCGTAAATGAAAATAATTACCATACATGCAAATCATATTAGCCATTGGATCCTCTTGGGCTTTTATGTAAGGTTTAAATCTCTCAGAGTGTTTGTTTGTAGCTTTTGTTTTCCTTTTGAGTTGTATAATTAAAAAAGGAACGCAAACACTGTTGAATGAATCCAACCAGTTTTGTGACCAAGTCAATTTTGTGTTCGTTTCTGTATTCCAAAGAGACTTTTTGGGGCACAAGTCACTAACACACATCGTTTGAGAAAACTGTGCTCAGACTCCCCCCCCCCCCCCCCCCCCCAAGTGTTGAAAAATAAGCTGTACTTGACATTCAGATTAAACCATTAACCTCCCTAGCGGTCTGCTTATGTCCATATTTCTGTGCTCAAAGCGGTACATTTTTTTGCATGGAAATATGTAGTTTTTTATTGTACGCCTGTACTTTTTAGGAATAACTCACTGAAATCTGTCCGAACAAGAGTCTAGTAAACATCTTGGGTATGTTACAATTTGAAACACAAAATCATAAATTATAATTTAATAAATAATCATAAAAAATAATATAATAATAATAAATTTAATTCAATAATATAATCAAACCAAAAACACTGAAATTTGAAATATAGCGCCAAGTTCGCACATCACTGAACAAAGTCGCAAAATCGTTTTCAGTGTCTGATGATGAATTTCCCCACGAATCATTATCACTCAATTCTGCAAGTGGTTCTGATTTACTATCGCTGTTCTCTAGCTGGTCTAAAACCGCTTTTGACCTAAAGGGACGCTTTTTGGACGCCATGGACGTTTCTCAGTTTCCAGGCAGAAAGAACAGTAAACATGCAGGCAGGGCACAGGACAAAGCACTCGGGACAAAATGTATGTGAAATGGTTTGATACAGTAATGTTATACTATGTGATTTTAGTGTATTGAGTGAATGTCACTTTTTGTCATTTTCAAATTTCCCACCGTTCCTTCCCCCGCACGTCCCGACACTCGCAGAGGACGAAACCCAGAAGACAGATGCTGGCATCCGCTAGAGGACATTGCAGGGGACACTGCAGGAGGGACATCGCGGGAGCGCAGGACAAGGTAAGTGAAGAAGAGATCCCGGAGCAACGCCGCATGCTAAGCCCGAGTGTAGCTCGGGGTTACCGCTTGTGGTACTGAAACTTTACCCCGAGCTACACTCGGGAATACCGCCAGGGCAGCTACAAAGGTTATAAACATCAGACGTGCAAAAATGGAACAAAGTGTATCCCTTTTATAGTGTGCACTTGTCTCAATAAGGAGCAAAAAGTGTCATTTCTGTCTGCTGCTTAGTTCCTCTATCAGCATGAATACATTTTGACAAGTTTTCCTGACACCAAGAGAAAAAAGGTGACAGGGAAAGGACCTCCATCACATTGACAGCCTCAGCTCTGTTCCTGTGAGCTGTGTGGAAGGGGGTGTGTCTCCTCCCTCCAATCAGCTCTCAGAGTTTTCCTCAGTGAACTCTGTTGTGTGTAATTTCAGCTCTCTGCCCCGTTTTCTGAACTATCAGTCAAGTTTTATAAATTCAGCACTTTGGCTGTAGATACTGCAGATAAACAGGTACAACTTATGTAGGAGGATTTGTTTCATCTGGGTATCACCTGAGGCCAGTCACTTCACTGAGTATTTGTAAGGGTTTACAGCCACTTTAACATTTGAGGGTTCCTAAAAGAAGGCAAAGCAGAAAAATAAAGTAGCCATGTTCGGTACGGTCATGTCCGTTTGTGCTATAAAAAGGTGAGCATGTTGGCGGTGAGGGTTACCCCTAATACTATATATTGTGTTTGCAGTCCTCTCACAGCACTGGGGTCTTGTTGATTGCTTTTTCTTCAGTCTCTCTTGACACATCAGTAAATAGTTTTTATTGAAACAGCTGCTCCATGTTAACAATTGAAGGCTATATCGGTATTCTGTGAATCCACTAGGCTTTATTAAATGAACTTACAATGTATTTAGGACAAAAGATGCAATATATACAAAATTAGCTGCACCTAATTGGCCGATTACATTTGGATCAGGAATTGGACATCTGTAGGTGCTCTGTATACTCTGCCAATACATTCTTCTTTTTTCTTGCAAAGGCGCCAACAAATGTATCTACATTTGTATAATAAGGGTTTAACTCTTTGCTTTCCCTGCTGCCAGCAATGCAAGGGATATGGGCCACTTGTATCTGACTAGCTCAGTATCACCTACATCAGCTGAATTATCCATTCTACGGTAAGCTCATGGTTGATTCAGCAAACATGAGCTTATCAGAAGTGTATTTCTGACCCTAGGTTCACACCTAAGCATTATCCGAAATGGTTTTGCAGGAACGCACTACAGTCCATTTAACATGATTTCCTATGGGACAGGTTCACATCTCCGTGATTTTACCTGGTGCGTTTTTTGGAAAAGGTCAGGGACTTTTTTAAACGCAAAAAGGTGTATTTTTGGTTCTATAGACTTCAGTGGAAATGCTGCAGAAAAGCATGTAGTGCATTTTTGCCGCGTTTTTGATGCATTTTAAATCTGCCTAGCAACAAGAAAAAAAAAGCTGCAGAAACGGATCAAATGCAAACTGCATAGGTGTGAACCTAGCCTGACTCAGATTCCAAAGCCTCCTGAAAATATTGTAAAAAAATAAAAATTAAAGAATAAACAAAACAAACATGAAACAAAACAGAAAAAAAAGTGAAAACTGCAGAAATGGTCTGGCCACCCAAGTTTAAGGCCTCATGCACGCTGGAACTTTTTAATGTGCATCATCGATCTTGTCTCTAAATATCACCCAAACCGTACTCTCCGCTCCTCACAAGACCTCCTACTCTCTAGCTCCCTTGTCTCTTCCTCCCATGCTTGTCTCCAGGACTTCTCCAGAGCTTCCCCCATCCTCTGGAACTCTCTACCCAAATTTATCAGACTATCGCCTACTCTGCTCACTTTTAGGCGATCTCTGAAAACCTATGTCTTCAGGGAAGTCTATCCTTCCCTCAGCTAATACTGGAATCTTCTACTCTTCCAACCAATCCATCCCCCACAGTTACTACCTTTTTGTATCACTAGCCCCTCTCTCCTAGATTGTAACCTCCTAACCCTCTTGTATTGAACTGTATTGTTGCTGTATTGTCTCCCGTTATATTGTAAAGTGCTGAGCAAACTGTTGGCGCTATATAAATCCTGAATAATAATAATAATGTGGCTGTTGGCATCTGGTTTTTTTTGTGTTTGTTTTTTTGCTGCCTCTAAACATCCTTTCATGTTAGCCTATGTTTCCATGCACACATAGATGTTTAAATGCAGAAAAAAAAACACAGACATCCAGGAGCAGTGGCGTTTTGCCACAAAAAAATGCTTGATGCATATGAATGTGTCCAAACACGTTAAAGCTAGGTACATTTAGTGGTTGAGTGTTAATTCATTTCAGTGGCCAATGTAAATGATTATTCTGGCCACTTAAATTATAGACCGAGCGCTTAACGCGCCTAAACAAGTTACACGTGTTTACAAACATCAGGTGTTTTTTCTGCCAAAACGCTGCTGCCGAGAGAAAAGGTGTCTAGGAGAGTTAGAAAAATATCCAGTGTGCATGAGGCCTGAAGGCTGGTTCACACCATGAATCGCACAGGAACACGCTGTGCGTTCCTGTACGATTCACATGTGATCAGGGTGCAGTGCAATTTCAGCCCATTCATTTGAATGGACAGAAAACATGCTGGCCTGCAGCAAAAGTAATGCCTGCACTGCTTTACAAAATGCTGAACAACTGGATTGCATGGTTTTGATGACTGGTCATAAAAATTGAGTGCAGGTCCTAGAAGCGAGTTTTGCATTCCTAATATTTGTGACTGTTCTGTCTCTCCAATCTAAGCATTGAAAGTGTGATCTCTGTAACTTACAGTTGTAATGAGATAGCAATAACTCCAATCTTAGTTGAATATCACAGTCAGTGACTCAATACATAAAACATCTTGTGAAGTTTATTCTATAAATTGAGAGAATCTTACAACAATGTATAATGTACAGCGCTGAGCAAACTGTTGGCGCTATATAAATACTGCATATTAATAATAATAATAATAATGAACATCTGATAGGTCAAAAGATCATAATGTGAACTGCTTCATGACATGAGGCTAGAGCTGCAGTGCATTTCTGGGAAAAGGTGGGCTATCTATACAGCATTAACTAAACCAGAGGAAAGGGAGGAGCAGAGACAAAATATAGAAAACACTTAAAGGCATATGACAGTCATGTGAAACATGACAAATTAGCACTATTAGGCTTTTTTTTTTTAACCAATGTTTACCTTTTTGTTTTACCATATAAAATGTTTATTTATGTTCAAATCAAATGCCCTTGCCACACTCACCAATTTTCTTGGCAAGATGTTTTAAATCAATAATATTAGAACAGCAAATCTCTTGCACTTTGCCTCACAATTTACATGCTTTAAATGTAGAAACATATTAAGCCTTTTTCTCTGGTTTTGGGTGCTACAATTTCTAAATGTAAAAAGCTTTATCTAGTTGCTTTGAAAGAGAAACTGGGGCTGTTTACAATGAAAAGCAAAAATGAAAAAGCCTTTAGAAATGAGAACTATCCCAACAACTTCTGTGAAAACAGTAGAAAGGGTAGGATTTTGGCATAACTTCTTGGCTAACTTCAAAACCAAGCATAATATATACACAAGTCACATTATGAATTATTGAAATGAGTCATTGAAATGAAATGTATTTTTTTTTTTTTTTAATGGACTACAATGCGCAAAGGCAAAGCTGGTAAACAAGCTTAAATGTGTGGAGTGACGGCGGCAGGTAACAAGAGACCAAATTACCATAAATTAACGCAACGAAGACGAGAAGGGGCAGAGAATAAAACCTGCTGCAACCTTCTTATTTCTGTATACAGTACCTCGCCTATTATTGAGTACACAAAGCAAATTCTCTAAGTCCTTGTAACTGCTCTTACGGAAAATACACTGTGAGCCGATACAAGTCATTTTATAGGGCACTGTGGGCATAAATGACATGGCTGATTGAAGGCTCAAACAAAACGGCAGCTTTTATAGAGTAGGAAATTGTTTACTTGAAGTCAGCCTATGAGCACAGATATATGAGCTGCCATTTTCTGTTTTGGTTTAAGTTGCAAATTTCAGGGCTGTCATCCTGATTTTCTTTTTTTTTTTTACCTTCTAAAACTTTGTAAAGATCCTGTGTTTTACTTTTCAACAGATGACAGCCAAAAAGGTAAGTATATCTTTTGCTGCTTTTACAGCAGGGCTGTTGAGTAAAACTGATCCTGTGGTGACAGGGTCATTTTACAAGCAAACCCTCACTGACCTCTGTAGCTGCAGGCACTGTGGAGCTATACTACCCCACATTCATGTTGGAGCAGACCTCCCTTCCCATTAGAATTGTGCATTTTCAGCACTGTTGGGAAGTGCTGCAACATTAAAGTGGTTCTAAAGCCTCATGGTTTTTTTTACCTTAATGCATTTTATGCAATAAGGCAGAAAACCATCTGTGTCACAGACACGCCCCCTAAGCCCCTTTATACTTGAGCCCCATTGTGATCCAGTACTGTGCACGAGAGCTGCGGCTCTTCTAGCTTTGTCCCTCCTCACTGTGCAGATCGATAGCAGCGGGAGCCATTGGCTCCCTCTCTTGTCAATCAACTCCATTGATGGGGACAGGGCTGTCCGCATCAATGAACGCAGCAGTGGGACTCAGGAGCAAGCTCGCACGAATGCCCCCATGGGAATCTGCTCCCTATTGGGGGAATCAGCAAGAGGGGGGGACCCAAGAAGAAGAGGATGGGGGCTACTCTGTGCAATTCTGTTCAACAGAGCAGGTTAATATAGCCATGTTTATTACTTATTTCAGGTTGTAATGGGTTTTTTTTTGGTTTAAATAACAAAAGGGGATGGTTTTCTGGAATCCCACTATTTATTATACAATTATGTACTATTTGTCGGTTCCTATAATGAATTAGTAAATATGTAAGCTCTGACAATATTGAAGGACCTCATATACTGCTATATTAGCTATAATAACAAACACAATTCTCAAACAAGCAAGGTCTTATTTATTTACAAAGAAAGTAAAACACTAACCGAGAAATCTAAAGCAATGTTAGTGTACATGGGAATGATAGTAAAGATGATACGTTACGTAAGTTCGTCCTCAAATCTGAGTACCATTTTAGCTGGATTCCGGGTAGGATAAAATGGTCAAAAAGACCAAGCCTGGCCACAACTGTCTTTAAAAGCCCTCTCAAGCACCACCCAGACAGACACACCCTTGACCCGCCTGGTGTAGTTCTCCATCCAATGAGCAAACGTCCATAACTCATAAGGGGCTGTCCTTCCTATTCATTAGGAAGTGTAGAATTACCTCAGCCATCCTCCCGGAAGTATGTTGTCTCCACCAGGGGGCACTGCTATATTGCCAGCAATGCTTGGAATGCTTGGTCAATCACAGAAGGCTTCTCCCTTCTAGCTAGAAGTCATGTAATCTGTTCTTTTAATATTCGTGGCACCAGGGAGTCTGGGCTGAGGCTCTCTTATCTCCATGCCCTGCTGCTAGCGGGTATGCGCAAACTCCCAGTACAAGGATTTTGGCATGCAGCCTTTTGTTACACACATCCTGTCCTAAATACTTGCTTTTCTTGACACTCCAAGATAACATTCAATAGGCCAAATAGTTCTTTGACAACCAGGCAGTAAGAACCCATGAATGTCTGAAATAAAAAACATGTTGCCTTCCAACACAACCACTTTAGGGCCTCATGCACACTGGAATTTTTTTTTTTTCAGCCGCTCCGATTAGCATCTTTTTTTTCCTGCCTCTAAACGCCCCTATGTGTCACGTAGGCTTTTAGAGGAGTTTGGAGGCAGGAAAAAAAAAACCCACTGCCACTGTGTCCAGAAGCAGCAGAGTTTTGGCGAAAAAAAAACTTGACTCTTGTAATACGTCTAAACCAGGGCTTAAAATTTCAAGTCCTGAGCTACTAGCCAGGCCTTAAGAGTTACTCGCCACCAACAAACACACAAACAGAGACATCTGTACACACACACAGACATGTACATACACCCACACATACACACACAGAAACATGTACACACACGCACAGAGATACAAGTTGCAGTACTTCGTTGTTCACTCACAGATCCGGGTACTGCACTCTGGGGGAGGGAGAGAGCATAGCACACACTCCTTGCTTTGCTTTCATTATGCTCAGCTATTGAGCAGTCTGACGGCTCTAAATGCCAATGATAGATCTGGCCTGAGCTCTGAGCCTGCTCAGCAAGATGGCCCTGGGGGACACACTCGCCCCCACCATAATTTCCACTCGCCATTGGCGAGCAGACAAGTGGACATTTCAAGCCCTGGTCTAAACGCTCGTCAACACTAGGCGTGTTTAGCGCTTGAGTGTTAATTTCAATGGCAGGAATAAAGTATTATTCTGGCCAATTAAATGAATTCAAGTTCAAGAGCTTGATACCTGTAGATGTGTTTAAAAGCGTTTCACACTTTTACAAGAGTCAGCTGTTTTTATTTCTACCAAAACTCTGCTGCCGGGAGGAAGGCTTCTAGGAGAGTTTGCAAAACGTCTTGTGTGCATGAAGCCTTATAATACTCTGTGATGTTTGTCTGTATGACTTTAATTGTTATGTGATGCATACAAACCTGTCAGGATTTTCTGTCTCCTCAGGTGGGATCTCTGCACCAGTGATAAGGACCAGCTGCCAGTTCCACAGCCTGAGACTCGTACAGCCTACACAAGAAATGTGCTACTTATCGGCTTATCACAGTGTCTTTATTCAGCAAGCAAGATCGACAAGCAGCTTCTTTGGCAAATGTGAGTTATATGTATAGTCTTTTTTTTTTTCCTTCCTATTTTTCTACCTTTTGGTTTATTCAGGAAATTCTATTTAAAAGATTGATATCCTTTTGAAAAACGTGAATTCCCTCACCGTTATGCTGGCTTCAACACTAGTGGTTGATTTACTAAAACTGGAGAGTGCAAAATTTGGTGCAGCATATAAACCAATCAGCTGCCAGAATTTATTGTCAAAGTTTAATTGAACAAGCTGAAGTTAGAAGCTGATTGGCTACCATGGACAGCTGCACCAAATTTTGCACTCTCCAGTTTTACCCCCAGTTCACATATATGCGGCTGCGCGGGCCGCATTTTGCACGGGCACGAGAGCCCATTCAGTTGAATGGACTCCCGTGCCTGTGACATGCAGGGAAGAAGTCCCTTTCTCTTCTTTGGAAAATGCAGCCCGCACGGGAACCTTGGTTCCCAGTACAGTTGAGTTTTCCGGTGCGGGCAGCGTGCCATTAGAACTAATGGCAATCGTCCGCAGGTCCGCATTTCTCTGTGCGCGTGGTGGGGCTGCACGGATTTTCGTGCGGATCCACAGCGGCACCACCCGCACATATGTGAACCTAGGGTTAGTAAATCAACCACTAGGAGTTACCAACTATAAATAAGTAGATCAGGAACGTTAATGACTTGCTGTCCGGAGCAGTTAAAATTTTTCACATATATGTTAACATCAGCGTTTTTTTTTCTCTAGAAAATTACATAGAACCCCCCAAACAGATATTTTCTGAAAGCAAAGGCTCTGAAGAATAAAACAGTGGATGTTGTATTTTTTATGTCACACAATATTTACGCAGCCATTTACAGTTGTGTTCAAAATAATAGCAGTGTGTTGAAAAAAGTGAATAAAGCTCAAAATCCTTCTAATAGCTTTTATTTCCATACACACAAATGCATTGGGAACACTACACATTCTATTCCAAATCAAAACATGAAGAAAAATAGATCAAATTTGTGTTGTTCCTCTAAACAAAATTAAGAAAAGTGAATATTAGACTGTTCAAAAAAATCGCAGTGTTTTGTATTCTTCTTTACAAACTCAAACATTCACTATATAAACTGAAAAATGTTTGAAGATTTTGCTTTCCTTTGAATCACTTAATTAATATTTAGTTGTATAAGCACTGTTTCTGAGAACTGCTGTACATCTGTGTTGCATGGAGTCAACCAACTTCTGGCACCTGTGAACAGGTATTCCAGCCCAGGATGATTGGACTACATTCCACAGTTCTTCTCTATTTCTTGGTTTTGCCTCAGAAACTGCATTTTTGATTTCACCCCACAAGTTTTCTATTGGATTAAGATCCGGGGATTGGGCTGGCCACTCCATAACGTCAATCTTGTTGGTCTGGAACCAAGATGTTGCACGTTTACTGGTGTGTTTGGGGTCGTTGTCTTGTTGGAACACCCATTTCAAGGGCATTTCCTCTTCAGCATAAGGCAGCATGACCTCTTCAAGTATTCTGATGTATTCAAACTGATCCATGATCCCTGGTATGCGATAAATAGGCCCAACACCGTAGTATGAGAAACATCCCCATATCATGATGCTTGCGCAACCATGCTTCACTGTCTTCACAGTGTACTGTGGCTTGAATTCAGTGTTTGGGGGTCGTCTGACAAACTGTCTCCGGCCACTAGACCCAAAAAGAACAATCTTACTTTCATCAGTCCACAAAATGTTGCGCCATTTCTCTTTAGGCCAATCAATGTGCTCTTTGGCAAATTGTAACCTCTTCAGCACGTCTTTTTTTTCAACAGCGGGACTTTGCGGGGGCTTCTTGCAGATAGCTTGGCTTCACATAGGCGTCTTCTAATTGTAACAGTACTCACAGGTAACTTTAGACCTTCTTTGATCTTCCTGGAGCTGATTGTTGGCTGAGGCCTTGCCATTTTGGCTATTCTTCTATCCATTCAAATGGTATTTTTTTGCTTTCTTCCACGTCTTTCAGGTTTTGGTTGCCATTTAGGCATTTGCGTTCATTTTAGCTGAGCAGCCTATCATTTTCTGCACTTCTTTATATGTTTTCCCCTCTCCAATCAACTTTTTAATCAAGGTAAGCTGTTCTTCTGAACAATGTCTGGAACGACCCATTTTCCTCAGAATTTCAGAGAGAAATGCACTGTAACCAGCATGTACAACGTTTGCTGCCTTCCTTCCTTAAATAAGGGCAATAATTATCACCTGTTTTTCGAAGAATGAATGACCTCACTAATAGAACTCCACACTGCTATTATTTTGAACATGCCCCTTTCAATTAGTGATTCAATTACACAGAATCAGCATCATGCATGTCATGACTGTTGGGTCTGTTGGATTTCTATTACTCTACTACACCTGCTAGTAAAGTATTTGCCATGTAGAAATATAATTTCTACCAAAAACTGTGATTAATCAGGTTAGTGATGTCTGTCTGCTATTATTTTGAACACAACTGTATCTAACACACATTTCCAGGAAAAAATACACTTAAATGAATTTTACTGCACACAAGCACAATATAATACCTAATTGTTTGGTAAAATAGAAAAGATAATGTTACGTTGAGTAAGTATATACTAACCATGTCAAGATTTAACATTTTGCATGCCCCTGAAGTAGCGCCAAACTAAGGTTCCTAAACATCTCCACAGTCAACGCTTTAAAAACGTTTACAGGTTACTAGTTTAGAGTTAAAGTTAAGCTTTGGTGCTAGAAATCAGTTTGATTAGCTGCTTTCCTGGCTGGTACTGTCCAGGGAAACGGTGAACAAAACCAGAAATGACGGCTTCATTTGGCACAGTGGAGAGGACAGCTGACCCTGTTGGCAACTGACCCGACCCCTTGCAGCAGCTGCAGCCATGATCCTGGTATAACTACTTGCTTGCAGAGTTGTGTGTGTGTTATATATAATGTGTGTATGTATGTTCTCTGGACTGGAAGTGGTTAGAGAAAAGTCAGAAGTCCTTTCGTGCACTCTTGTTTAAGATTTAAAGTACTGAGGCAAAAGGATCTGTATTGCAACCGGGCAACTAACATTGTCAGAGAGTTCCGCAATGGCAGCCTCCATCCTTGGTGTGAGTATTGGATTTAGTATAGTACATGTACTCTATGTTGGGGGGAGGGTGAGTATTGGGCTTTAATATAATGACTGAAATCTATGTATCCGACATAATAAATGCCATTTTTGACCTCCTGAAAATACTATCTGCGTGACTTTTATCCTGGCCTTTTGGCTTTAGTACTTGGGGCCATCAACCCAGAAACGGTAATCAGATCAAGGATTTTGACTTTTCTGCTGAAATCTTGTCCTGGCTCAGTCCTTTTAGAGTGTTACTAATCCCACAACAGTAAAATCAGTCCGTATATGCAGTAAAGCATACTTGTTATCTTCATTGTGGAACCTAAGCAGTTAATCCTCCGCATTGTGTAAAAAGGCTGTCCTCTCTGATCCTCCCCTTCTTCTACTGTCCAGTGTCCCCCTCTTATCTTCTTATAAGACATATCAAGTGGAGACACTCTGCACATGCACATTTGGTGTGTATTGGCTGCAAGTGAACACTCTCTCAGGTTTAATTTGAAGGTATGTACATCCAAATTGGAGGAAAGGTTTAGGAATTACAGCTCTTAAGAGTAGCCATCCCCCTTTTTCAAGGGACCAAAAGTAATTCGATAATTAAATCAAAAGCTGTTTCATGGCCAGGTGTGAGCTACTCCATTATTGCTTCATCAATTAAACAGGTAAAAAGTCTGGAGTTAATTCTAAGTGTGGTATTTGCATTTGGAATCTATTACTGTGAACCTACATCATGAGTTCAAAGGAGCTGTCCATGCAAGTGAAACAGGCCATTGTAAAGCTTCAAAAACTAAAGAAATCCATCAGAGAGATAGCAGCAACATTAGCCCATATCCATTATATAACTATAGTCTGAATATGTATTGGTAAATAGCTGAAACTAAACTAAAATTGTGCCGGTGTCCAAATATATACGGACCTAACTGCATACAGAATGTTCAATAGTTTATAACGGAGGAGTGATAAATAGTGGGGTTGCATTACAAATAAAATGATTAATTTAAAAGTAAAGAAAAATAAATACTTTTTCTTTTTGAACTTCTAGTAAATGCTGCTGCTTTGGATAGGTTCGACAATAAGGTGGTGGGCATCTTAGTGTTTGTCTTTCCTCTTAAGCTGGTCATACATGGACTGAATTAGGCCAGCTAAGCAGGGACTAGCAGAATTTTGATCTATGTATGGCCACTGTGAAGAGAAGTCGTTCTACCAGTCGACTTCTGTTCACTGATCCTGTTGGATTTTAGCCTCTTGACCAGTACTGCAGGTTGTAGTCTGCAGCACTGATTTGTGACTTGTGACGGTGGAAAAGTCGGAACGTTCAGACAATCCTCCCTCGAGGGGCAGCTTTCTGGACTCTTCTCATGAGCCTAACACCTGCAAGTTTACAACAGGTAAGACTTTCCAGGTGCATCAATCTCAATAGTAGCTTCACTCACTATGTTTCATGTATATAAATACTAAATCATCAAAATTGTGTTGTGCTACCCACAAACATAAAGTGCATATACAAAAAATAAGTGAGAATAAACATAAAACGTTCATAGATGTGTTAAAAAAATTCTCAGTGCACAGTCCATAACCAAACGGAGAATCTAGTGTGCAAACAACCCAAAGGATCATGCTATTAAACAAAATCTTAACCACTTGTGTGTACCACCAATCACACCCTGCTCACCAGATTCTCAGACATCAAAAGAAATTGGGTCTGGCTACGCATTGAGGGAGAAAACCAATGTGGATGGATGGATCAAGCTGACATTGGTACTCCAATATTTATTGAACCAGATGAAAGGGGTCATTTGTTGGAGTTTCTCTATTCGTATAGTCAAGTGTCCTGGGATCAATTCTTAGCTGTGATGATTGTATTAGATTCATTTTCAAGGCTTTCTTTCTTCTATTTTCATCTGATTATCCAGCCAGCAAGTATGCTTTTCAAAAGCACATCCTTTTTTCATCACTCAGAGCAAATATGGGAACTCTGAGATCAATGAGGAGCTGCTGAAAAGTGAGCTGTACCTTGATCTGCCGCTAGATGAGTTCCGAGTGCTGCACAACAAGATGTAAGGAATTGGCAAGTTTGTAGCGTCTGCCAATGTGGATTCAAACCAGATTGAGGCTTTTCTGACAGCACAGACTAAAAAACATGGGGGAATCAAGACTTTCCAGGTGTATAGCGTTGGCGGCTGTGGTTTACCGATAGGCAAGGCTGTTGAACTTAAATTCTCATGAAAAAAGGAAAAAATACTACCTGTGGAACATGAATTCTTTCCTTATTTGTCAGAGACATTGTCCCTCTCTTCCATTTAGAGCTGAACTCTAGATCTGATCCTTATTGTATACAAACATTGTTTTAGCTTGGACCAATGTAAGTATACAGTACATATTTCATTCGTGACTGACTGATGGGGATGCTGAAAATCACTGGAGTAGTTTTTGCTACTTCAGAGAGCCACAATCTTCTGCGTCCTGGTCTGCCAGTCATAGAACGCTTTTTTGTATTTTTTAGTAATGAATGCAAGCTATTCTCTGATTGGATGAGGTAGATTGGAGGAGTGGGGATGTCACAATTCTTCAGGTAGTGTTGGTCCCTTAGCCATAGGAGTGAGGAGAGGGAAATCTAGTGGCAGGAGAGTGCTTCTATAGTTACCCATATGGGGGCTTGTTGTGCTGCATATAGTGAAATTAAGAGACTCCCAAACCTCCCTGTTTCCGGTGTGTGAGCATAGCATATTTCGTCATTCGAGATCTTTTATTGGCCCAAAATAAAGCGTAAAATGTGATTTTGAAAAGATTTCAGGGCGTAAGAGGGGATTGGGACAGGGAGAGTGCAAAATAGATGCAAAAGTTTAGGAAGAATTGTCATTTTTACTGCATTTATTCTGCCCATCCACGAGAAAGGTTGGCGTGACCAGGTTATAAGTAGGTTTTTGAGGGACCGAAAAGTTGAAATATAATTGACCATGTAGAGGGTATAGTATGAGTTTGTAAGGTTAAGCTCTAGGTATTCTAAGTACGCTTGGGGCCAGGTGAAGTTATTTTAGTTTTAGTAAATTAACTTCCACCATGGGAGGGGAAACATTAAGGGCCAAGGATTTGTCTTCATTTACTATGAGACCCGAAATGTTGGAAAATTTGGAGACCATGGAGAAGAAGGTAGGTAAAGAGGTGTGTGTTTGGGTCAGAGTCAAAAGAATGTCGTTAGCGAATGCGCTAACCTTAAAGGTCTGATGAGCAAACATGACTCGTTTGATGTCCAGATTAATTCTTATGAGCTGAAGTAAGGGTTCCCGGGCTAGAACAAAAAGTATTGGGGGTAGATGGCATCCCTGGAGTGTTCCTCTTTTGAATAGAGAAGGTGGTGGATTGTCTGGAAAGGTAACGAACCGTAGCAGGGGGTCCTCGGTAGAGAACCTTCACCCAGGATAGGAAGGTGGGTGAGCATAGTACATGTATTCCCAAGAAAGTGAGTTAAATGCTTTATGTATGTCTAGGCTCAGAATCATGCCAGGAGATTTGTGTTGTTGTAGCAGATGGATAACCTTATGGGTATTGTCTGAAGCCTGTCGGACTGGGATGAAGCCCCCTTGATCTTTGTGAATGAGATGATGTAAGAAGGAGTTAATTAGAGTGGCAAGAATTTTCACTAAGATTTTGATGTCAACATGGGAGTCTAGGAGTTTTTGGGATCATCACTATTTGAGCTGCCATAGATGACAGGTGAAGATCTGAATGGGAATGTAAATGGTTAAAAAAGTTAATCATAGTGGAAGCAAGAAGTCAGTGAATTTTACATACTAGAACGCTGAAAAACCATCAGGTCTAGGGCTTTTTGCGTCTTTGAGTGTTTTTATTGCAGCAAGGACCTGTGGGACAGTAATATCAGATTTTAGTTTGTCTAACATAGGGGTGGATATCCCGGAAGAAGTCGTCTGCCAATTCCTTATGGAGAGGTTGCGGGGACTGATATGATGTGGACAGGACTGTAGCAAAAGTGTCCACGATATTGGAGGGATTGACTGGTGGTTTTATTAGGGAGGCGTAACCTAATCAAACTGGTATTACGGGTGTGGGCTTTAAGAAGGTTAGCTAACATCGGGCTTGGTTTGTTGCTGCAAGTGTAGTATTTATGTCTTGATCATCTGAGTTTTTTTTTCAGCTTTGTTGTCCAGAAGGAGGTTTAGTTCCAATCTAGTGGCTTCTAGTTGTTTATGCAGGGAAGGGGAGTGGGATTGTTTGAATTGGGTTTCTATCTGTGTTAAACGGGAAGATAAGAGTGTCACTGACACTCTATCTCTCTTTGTGTGAGAGGTGATTTGTATTAGCTTCCCTCTAAGTGTGGCTTTGTGGGCTTCCCACAGAATTGTGGTAGTTGAAGCCGATGCAGTGTTGTCTGTAAAATAGTTGGAGATGGATTCACGTATGGTCCCCAACTTTGCATCAAAAGATAGAATGGAGTCACTAAGACACCAGGAGCAGTGTTGGGGAGTTGAAGCTAGTGAACTTCAACTGCGTGGTCAGACCACGATGCGGACAATATCTTAACGTTGAAGACATCAGGGAGGAAAGCTTAGGGGATGGGAAAATGATCTATGCATGTGTGACAGTTATGAGGTGCTGAGTAGTAGGTGAAATCCCGTGGTCGAGGGTTGAACTCTCTCCAAACATCCACCATTGTGTGTTCGGATAAAAGGTCTGTGAGTCTTTGTTTGTGAAGTCGCCTCAGTGGAATCTTGGTGAGGGCCAATTGTGGGGGGGGAGCAATCTAATTGTCTGTTCAGCACTAAATTGCTGTCACCCATCATGATCAAAGTGCCTTTCTTATGTCAGGAGATTACCCTCAATAAATGGGTGAAGAAGTCAGATTGATTAGCATTGGGAGCATAGAAATTGACTATAGTCACTTTGACTTCCATAATCGACCCCTATAACAATTAGTTGCAGACCCTATGAGTTGATATTTCAAGAGAACATGTAAACGGGGTGTTATTGTGAAATACCACAAAGACGTCTCTCCGTTTCTCCTCAAAAGTCTCCTGAAATACCGGAGTGTCATTTTTATGAAAATATTTCGGGTAGGAAGATGTGGAAAATCTGGTTTCTTGTAGCCCTATAATGTGGGCTCAAAGTGGAGCATAGTAAGTAAAGGCACACTATGCGTTTCCGAGGGGAGTTAAATCCCT
Organism: Staurois parvus; assembly: GCF_062004578.1. Taxonomy (NCBI): domain Eukaryota; kingdom Metazoa; phylum Chordata; class Amphibia; order Anura; family Ranidae; genus Staurois; species Staurois parvus. The sequence continues at coordinate 2,235,869 of NW_028318197.1, forward strand.
GTGCGTTGTAGGATACAATAACAAACTTGGAAGTAGCCATCATGGTAGATAGCTGGTGAAGTAGCTAAAGAACTCAAGGGTAAGGTGTTGGGATTCAAATAGAATATGTATAGGCATCTCAATGTCCTGGGGAAAAAAAAAAAGGGAAAGTTAAGTGAACAGGTACAATAAGATGAAACGTAGGTTGGGGGTCGCTAGGGACCTCCCAGGCACACGTGGTGTTATAAAATCAGATAATATTGTGAGAGGAGCTAATGCTCAAATGCCTAACCATATAGAGAGAGAGAAGATTTAATAAAGGGGGGGGGGACGGGAGAGAAGAGAGAAATAGAAGAAAAAAAAAGGGGGGGGACCTCTTTCTTACAATCTAAGAGGCAAACATTAAAGTCAATATGTTTGAGTTCGAATATTTGGTGGAGCAGACTGTCAAGAGGCGTATCGGCTCTTGAATAGGAGGACCCTCTCAGGTGTATGATGCTCAAAAATAGGGATCATAGATATACAGGTGAAACTTGAAAAATTAGAATATCGTGCAAAAGTTCATTTATTTCAGTAATGCAACTTAAAAGGTGAAACTAATATATGAGATAGACTCATTACATGCAAAGCAAGATAGTTCAAGCCGTGATTTGTCATAATTGTGATGATTATGGCTTACAGCTCATGAAAACCCCAAATCCACCATCTCAGAAAATTAGAATATTACATGCAATCAATAAAACAAGGATTGTACATAGAACAATATCGGACCTCTGAAAAGTAGAAGCATGCATATGTACGCAGTACTTGGTTTGGGCCCCTTTTGCAGCAATTACTGCCTCAATGCGGCGTGGCATGGAAGCTATCAGCCTGTGGCACTGCTGAGGTGTTATGGAAGACCAGGATGCTTCAATAGCGGCCTTCAGCTCTTCTGCATTGTTCGGTCTCATGTCTCTCATCTTTCTCTTGGCAATGCCCCATAGATTCTCTATGGGATTCAGGTCAGGCGAGAATGAGTCTATCTCATATATTCGTTTCACCTTTTAAGTTGCATTACTGAACTAAATTAACTTTTGCACGATATTCTAATTTTTCGAGTTTCACCTGTATGTCAACATTGACTATTTTTAATCCTTATTCTGCTAGCATTAATAAATAGATAGGAAAATATGTCATATTTACTTGTTTTAAACTTTTTTTTTTTTTTAATTTTTTCAGTTACATCCTGGTTTCCAGGTCTAGGCAAATGTCATATATCTCAGGAATCTACAGGAGGGGAGGAGCGGTTTTCTCAGCACAAGTATGCAGGCAGGAGGGTGTGCTTAGCTAAGGGTAGATGAATTCCAGTAAGTAAATGGCACATGAATCATCTGCTCTTATTCAAGATGGCAATGGCTAGAAATGCCTGCCTCTGCACTAATGCCTACCTCGGTACTCACTGCCACTACACCAATGCCTGCCTCTTTATTCTACTACCTCTGCACCAATGCCTGCCTTGGTACTTACTGGCTCTGCACCAATGCCTGCCTTGGTACTTACTGGCTCTGCACCAATGCCTGCCTCTTTATTCCACTGGCTATGCACCAATGCCTTCCTTGGTACTCACTACCTCTGCACCAATGCCTGCCTCTGTACTCACTGCAACTGCACCAGCACATGCCACCATTGCACATTTCTATGATCCCCCACCACTGCAGTGACACAGTCTCCTATATTCAGCCCCTTTAACAGACACACTTCTGCTGGTAGCCTTTTAATTACAGGAAGTCTTAACAAATTTTGCTTCATTTAGTGATTCCATTAATGAAAAATACTGTAAGTGCTTACATTTTTATTCTTGTATATGTAAAACAGAGGCACATTCATAAAGGTGCATGTCATTATTCAGCTTTTTCTGTGATTGTTAACCCAACCTATTAAATAAAATAATTTACTTTTAGCTGCTTTTTTATAGCATGCATAATAGTAAAACCCTGGATGTTCCGCAGTATATTGGTGCCCCCTAGAGGGTCTTGTGGTAGAGACACTTGGCTGGGAGTTTTGTTTTTAAATGGGTAAGAAATAGAATTCCAGACATGTACAAAGTACATTATTAGAATGAAATCCCACCTTCCCTGTGTCATATTCATTTTTATGGCTACTTTCACATTGATCCACGTTTTGCCACTTTTTTTCAGCATTTGCTGTGTGTTTTTTTTTTTTTTTTAAAGGACATGTAACTCAAACCACACCAAAAATGCAACGCAGGTGTATATTTGATGCGTTTTTGCTGTATTTTTTTACCGCACCAAATCTGCACCAAAAATGCAGCAAGTAGGATTTTAAAAAAATGCACCGATCAGTGTGAAGAGTTCCTTAAGAATACATGGGCACACGGGTTTCTTCTGCTTTTTTTAATGCAAAAGCGAAAGAAAAATGGATCACTGTGAAAGCAGCCTAACATTAAAGTGGTTGTAAAGACTAAAGGTTTTTTTTTTTTTACGTTAATGCATTCTCTGTATTAAGGTAAAAACCTTACAACAGCAGTGCCACCTAGCTCTACTCCCTAATACTTCCAAGAATCTTGTATCCATCCATCACTGTGCCCAGCTTCAATTCTTCTCTCACAAGCTTAGCTGAGGGCAGTGGGAGCCATTGCTTCATGCTTCTGTCAGTCAAATCATGAGAGGTGGGGGGTGAGGCTGAGCCACGCTGTGTGTGTCAATAGAGACAAACAGCCCACTTCAGGATCAAGATTGCGTGTGTGCCCCCATAGCAAGCGTTCTTCTATGGGGCACATGGAGAAGAGGAGGAGCCAGGAGCATCAGTGGGGGAAATCAGAAGAGGAGGTTTGGGGCCTCTGTGCAAAACCATTGCACAGAGCAGGTAAGTTTTAACATGTTTATTTATTTATTTTTTAAAGCGTTTACAATAGTGTTAAAATGGTAATAAAGCTTACCGATTTTTACATGTGATGGCTTCATTCATTTTTCTTTTTTTGGACTGTCCTTCCTTTATTTTCATTTGGTGATCTGTCCAGTATGTCTTGTTTTTCAACAGTACAAGCTCTCCTGCAGATGTATCAGTTACAGGGATTTGACAAACCATTTACCACTGACAAGGGTGTCTAGAATGATCAGCTTTTATTTATTTATTTATGTAAAACCTTTATCCCAAAAGGAATACAATTGTTGCTGTGACTGCTTATGCATTGCTAGTTGGAGTTCATCTTCAGTTTGTTAGTGTATCTAAATTTGCTAGTACATCCAACTCTCCCCTCCACCTCAGACTGACAATGCTGCTGTCCAAAAGTGCCCCTGTGCTCCTTCATCCAGAGTGGGAGCACTAATACAGGAGGTGTTAATGGCAAGATCACTACATAAAAACAGAGCGGAAAAAAGCCTAAAACAAAATTAATGCAGCCATCACATTTAATGATTGGTAAGCAGCAATATATTACATTTTTGGTTTTATGTTTAATACTGATTTGATCATTTCTTGGAAAGGACAATTAGAAATAGAGTTCAATTTTCCTTTATCATTTTTTTTGCTTTTCAAAACATAGCTGACTAGAAGGAAGAATTGATGCAGTGAAAAGTTACACTGTTATTTTTTCTGTTTTTAACAATTATCAATTCACTCTGCACCAAGGTGTAGCATCTCTCTGGGCATAGATTTTTATATGAATATGCCCCTGGGCAAGAAAGCTTATGGATATGTATTTACAGTTTAGTTTTCACTTCAGGTTCCTTTTGAAGTAATTCTATCTGTTTTCACAGCATACTTGCAGATTATGGCAGATTCCTCTGTTTGCTCAACCAATCAGAACCAATTTCTGAATTGATCTGACTACATTAAAATTAAATCTGTCTGGCTGCTACGATGCTTCTGCTTTTGGTCCTTGAATTAAAGCAGAACTAAACTCTCCCAACAATAAAATGGAACCACATTGCATCTGAGCACCACAAACCTAAAATGCTATTTATTTTATTTTTAATATTCACAGCAAACTCCTCTATCCATTTATGTCTTCATTATTATTAATATACAGGATTTAAATAGTGCCAACAGTTGGCTCAGCGCTTTACAATATAATGGGAGACAATACAGCAACAATACAGTTCAATACAAGAGGGATAGGAGGGCCCTGCTCCTCAGAGCTTGCAATCTAGGAGATGCATGCTTTATTGTGTTAAAAAATACCCCCTGGCATGTCTAGCCACTGCCATCTGGAGTAAGTGCAGATAATTCATGTAGCATTCACTTCCTGGAATACATCTGCACAGGTATGCAGGCAGGAGGTTGTGCTTAGTTTAGAAATCCCCTCCTCCTGCAGTCTGTCATGATGTTTGACATAATTTGCCTAGGCTCGCAAACCAGGAAGTAACTGAACAAATGTTTAAAAAAAAAAGTAAAATCTATTTACTAAGGCTAGCTGCATAAGGATTAAAAATAGTTAAAGCAGAACTTCAATCTCCCAATCAACATTGACTATTTTTAATCCTTATGTTGCTAGTATTAGTAAATAGATAGGAAAGTATAGTACATATTCTTGTTTTTAACCACTTAAGGCCCACCCTATAGTTTAGTAGTTTTACTGCTCCTGTGAAAAATCACGTGTATGTATGTGTGTGTATATATATATATATATATATATATATATATATGTATGTGTATATATATGTATGTGTGTATATATATATATATATATATATATATATATATATATATATATGATTTTGTACTTCTGCCATAGGGGGTGCACGGACACTACCGGCGGATCGCTTCTGCTGTGAACACTCACAGTAGAAGCCGATCTGCGAGTGGCGGTGAACAGATGTCTGGCAGCACCCATCGATCATTGGGCAGGACACAGAACGGAGCTCTGCTTTGCTGTTAACAGCAAAGCTGGGAACACGATCCTTCACTTCACCTAGTAAAAGCACCACCTAATGTACACAAATCACAGAGCTAGGCACACAGATAACCCTTTGATCATCCTAGATGTTTAACCCCTCAGCAGAAGCCGTTCTGTGAGTGCCAGTGAACAGATGTCTGGCAGCACCCACAGATCATTAGGCAGGACACAGAAAAGAGCTCTGCTTTGCTGTTAACAAGTTAACAGCAAAGCTGGGAACACGATCCTTCACTTCACCTAGTAAAAGCACCACCTAGTGTACACATATCACAGAGCTAGGCACACCGACAACCCCTTGATCATCCTAGATGTTTAACCCCTTCCCAGCCACTGTCATTAGTACAGTGTCAGTGCATATTTTTAGCACTGTTCACTGTATTAGTGTCACTGGTTCCCACAATGTGTTGGATAGTGTAAAAATGTTTGTAGTATGCAATATCGCAGTCCCACTATAAGTCGCTGATCACCGCTATTTTCTAGTATTAAAAAATAAATAAAAATTCCAGTATATGTCCCATAGTTTGTAGACGATATAACTTTTGCTCAAACTAATCAATATATGCTTATTGGGATTTTTTTTACCGAAAATATGTAGCAGCATACATTTTTATTGGATATGTTTTATAGCAGAAAATAAGAAATATTGTTTTTGTTTGTTTTGTTTTTTTGGGTTTTTTTTTTATCAGTCTATTTTTGCTTATAACACAAAAAGCAAAAAACACACAGGTGTTCAAATACCACCAAAAGAAAGCTCAATTTGTGGGGAAAAAATTACATAAATTTAATTTATGTACAGCGTTGAATGACCATGCAATTGTCAAAGTAACGTAGCACTGTATCGCAAAAAATGGCCTGGTCAGGAAGGGGGTAACGCTTCTGGAGGTCAAGTGATAAACTTCCTTTTTTTTTTTTTTTTAATTTTACATTTATTCAGTTAGTTCCTGTAGTCTTCAAGAATCGAAAGGGAGGGGTTTTCTCAGCTAAGCACATCCTCCTGCCTGTGTGCCTGAGCTAAGAGTAGATAGATTCCAGAACGTAATTGCTACATGAATATTATGCCCTTACACAAGATGGCCAGAAATGCGATGGGGGTGTTTTTTCAAAGTGATTTCTCAGCAAAAAAAAAAAAACACGGAGACATGGATGGATGGGTGAGTTTGCTTTGAATATTAAAAATGAATTAAAGTTTTTGATTTGTGGTATTTAGATGTAGTGTAGTTACGATTTAATGTATAAAGTGTATGTAAGGTAAGTTTTTTTAAGAGAAAAGAAACATGTTATACTTGCCTGCCCTGAGCAGTGGTTTTGCACAGAGCAGCCCCAATCCTTCGCTTCTTTGGTGTTTCCGCCAGCGCTCCTGCATAGTGCCCCAAAGTGAGCAGCTTACTATGGTGACACCCAAGCAAGCTTGCTCCTGAGCTGCTGCTCTACGTATTCATTGACACACAGAGTCGTGGCTCGGCCCCACCTTCTTTCTCCTCATTGGCTCACTGGCAGTGATTGACAGCAGCATGAGCCAATGAGGAGAAAGAGTCCCTGGAGAGCCAGTGGTCTTGTGAACATTGATGGATCCAGAGGGGGCTCAAGTAAGTATGGGGCTGCGGGGGGAGCTGCACACAGAAATGTCTTACCTTCATGCATAGAATGCATGAAGGTAAGAAACCTAGTGCCTATACAATCACTTTTATTTCCACTTTAAATCAAGGGCTATTGCTGCTGTACGAAGTCTAGTATAGCATAGCTGCCAGACAGACTTGAGTGTAATGTAGTCAGATCAATTCAGGAGTCAGTTCTGATTGGTTGGTATGTATTGGTTGGTATGATGTCTTTGGATGTCATCTTTGCAGTGCTGTATTCAGTAAGCACAATAAATAATTTTATGTTTCTAGCTATATTATTGGTATGTGTTTTGTCTTTTTTTTTTTATATATATATATATATATATATATATATATATATATATATATATATATATAATATATTTTAATTGTGTTTTCTTATCACTAAGAGATTAAAGACTAAACTGTTAAGGTGCCGGGGTGAGATTTGTTATTTTCTGTGTTAAATAAATAAATAAAAGCATTAATAGCTGTCTCACAAACACATTTTTTGTATGTGTAAACAACATTAGTCTCTTGGAAACCCTGCTGTTACAATCTGTTACTTCAAGAGTTTAGCATCTGGAGATATTGGACTAAATTAGTTTTGCAAGTATAAAAATAGCTATTTTGCTTAGGATTGCAGCAATGCATTATTTCCCCATTTGACATTTTTTGGGGTTTTTTTCTGTATTTTAGATTCCTTTTATACATGTGCAGCTGTGAGGGGCAGCACTGTTTTCCACTTCAACCTCATACACGTCTGCATCAAATATAAGGATGAGGAGCCAATTTCCGCCTGCCAAAGAACCAGCTGATAGGACAGATGCAGTGCCGGAGGAGGCATGGCAAACTGAACATGCAGGCAGCTGTAAATACGTGAACCTGTTCTGTAATTTTAATCTAGCGTTTCATCAGTAGCTCCTAGGGGCAGTGCACAACATATCAGTTTTTTGCAGACAATTTTCATTAAAGTATAACTAATGGCAAAACCTTTTTTTTTTTTCTGTTACATTTTGAATAGAGTGGAAATGGAATTTATTGCTCTCTGTGCCCCCGATTCACCCTCTCTGGTTGTCATGTTTACCATTATCATCAAAGGTGAAAGTAAAGAAAACCCCACATTTTTGGGTTGTCCCCAGAAAAGTAATAGAGAAGAAATCTTCCAATGGGGGGACACTGGTTCTGGTGACCTGGGAATTCCCTTAACTTGCAGAGATTATTACTCCCTCTTCCTGTTTTGGCTATGGGACAGGAAGTGAAGGTAAATCTCCCCAATGGGACACAGATAGCAAAAAATAAACCACCATGGGTTATAACCCTCCTTTACTCCAAATCTGAAAAAAACAAAAAAAAACAAAAATGTTTTGCCTATCGTTCAGCTTTAACCCTTTCATAATGGAAGGTAAAAGGAATCTGATCTCCTGAAGACAATTTTGCAACTTTGACATGTCTTAGTAAAACTGTATATATCATCACAACTACTTGTACGGCTGTCTATGGCCTGTTTCAGTTGAATATTTATAGGGACAGTAAGATTTAAACAGTACTAGGTCAATAGATTGTAATACAAGTCAGACATTTTGCAATCTCACCGTACAATTTCCATTCGATGTACCAATAACTGGTTAGTGAATGGGAGTATTTGGTTGATTTTAAATTGATTTGATTGTTTATAACAGTAAATAAATCTAAGCAAGGTTAAACAAAGATTTTTGCAGACAAGTTGTAAGGCTCCTTTTACACTAGTGGTCTGATCAGGTCCTCCATTCTCTATGGAGCGGCAGATATACACAAACTTTTGTCCAATTGCACCCACCTACCTCCAGTTTGATTCAATCTGCTAAAAACAAACAGCAGAGGATTAGTTCCCCTCCGTCTGGGCAGTTGAGTGTAAATGGACAGCCGGTTAGTTTACATCAGACTGCCCTTAGAGCAGAGCGGGCTGTGTCTGTGTCCGCTCTGCATAAGTGGAGGGGACATGAACCTGCCATCCGCTCGCTCCACTCTGCTCAGCGTCAAAGGTGTCTAATGTGTGTGTCTAGTTTAAAAGCTACAGCAGTATTGTGCATATGTACAGTATTTCCTAATAATACATTTAAATGTTTAGTCTGAACTCTTGGTATGTCCTAATGCAATGGGATACTGACCATTGCATGGCCTTTTTTATTTCGGTTCTATAGAAGAATTTGGTTTCCTCAGCCTTTATCTTCTATTACAGCAGAAAGCTTGTTTTACAATCCTTTTTAACATTTCTCTTTGGTAAAAACCTGAAGAGCCCCCTGTGAAGATATATTCTCTGCTCTTTGCACAACACCCTGAACAGGCATTTGCAGATAGTGGAATGAAGGCAATGACTTGTAATCATGTACGAGAAAACCCTAGGCAGCATATTTAAAAGGTAGACATGAAAGGCAAAGAGTCTTTGAACCAGCCTTATGATACCTCAAACACTATCAATGTAGTTTTTAAAGAAGCAGAATTAAAGAAAATTAAACTTTGCTGTATTTGGAAGTTGGCAGTGCTTTTCCAAAAGTTGTCAACTCAGTTAAAAACATAGCAATAGAAGTGTGGTTTATTTAATGCCCCACCAGAAAAAATACCCTTGCGGTGCCCCCCTTTTACTTCATTCCGCTCTCCAGCAGGTTTTTTTCCATGCTGTGTTACTGGCCCACTCTAAGGTCATCACATATAAATCGAAGGACCAATAGACATTGAATGTGAGGATGGAAAGACTCTGCCCACAACCCGAATTGTCAACAAGAAGTGAGCGCTGGAAGCCTGCCCGAGCAAGGGATGAGAGGAGCATTATATCTCTTCTCTATACTCTTCTATCCCTTGCAATGAAGGGGGAAGGGGGTTTGGGTTCCCACTGCAAGAGTCTGTGTGCATTGTAATCTGCTTTGCAGCATATATCGACGGGCTTTTGTTAATGTCAGAACTGATTCTCTCTCAAAACAAATCAATGGGAATGCAAAAGCAGCTTGAAGCAGGTTAAATGCAGGTCAGAAAGACTTCATCTGCAGTTCAAATGAGCCATCTACGAATTCTGAGTGATGTCGGAAGCATCTCAAATTGATGTCAAGCTGGATTTGCCTATTGGCTCAGTGCCAAAGCTCTATGACACAGACCATGAATGGGGACAGAACATAACACCATGCACAGAATCATTGGATGCATTTGTAGTTTAAATCCCCAAATTGCAGATAACCTTATGGATAGGGACACGTGCTCTAGAAAAGGATGCAATAGAGCATATGTCTGAATTTTATTCTCCTACCAAACCTCCTTGTGTACAGATGGGATCCTAGATTCCAGATGTCTTTGAATAATTTCTGTATGTACAGGTAGGCTTTTTTTTATAGTATCCAATAGGAATGTAGTACTGATATTTAAGTCCAACACATTTTGTCAGCCACAGCTACATTATAGAATTGTATGGGGTACGTGGCACACTCGAGCTATAAATTAACTAGATCAAACCGCGCAAGTGCTTAAATAATAAAGTAGCAAGCAGTTTAAGTGGATATCACAAAAGTGAAAAAATATACCTGGTGTTGCACTAATAAAATAATCAAAGCGATCTCTTATAAATATTACATTAATATTTCATAAATATACAATTATGCAGTGAATGAAAGTGCTCTAAAATAGCCTAATAACCAAAGAATAAAGTGCAAAATGATCAAAGTGTAAAATAATAATTATATATGTGACAGTCCCAATGAAGGTATGAGACATTCTCCTTTTCCTTCATTCAATGAATATTCTCAAATCTTTGTTCCTGTTTGTGTGACCACTACATTACTGTGACAACAAATTGGAGGCTTACAAAATCCTTTTGACCCCTTATATATAGGAGGTCAACATGCACTTTGTTGAAAACTAACGATACACACTGCTATGCCTCTAACTGGACCACATGTGCCTTCCAAAACATCCGATCACACGGGGCTAGTTTACAACCATGCAAAACAAAAAAATGTCTCTCATAGTGCAGATAGTTTGCAAACCAATTATTAAAAAAGGAGGAATCACACTTACTGTTTAATCTTGAGTGCATAACAAAATCATCAAGCAGCAAAGATCAGCATAAATGGGAACTCTTACGCTATGAAACACATTTTCTTACCCATAATGAATAAAAATTAAACTGGACTGTTAACTCTACATCAGATGCTCTCTTTGTTCCTCCGGTCTTAGTACTGTCATTCTATTATCCTCCTTTTCAGATCCATCAGATATTGAAGGGCAGCCTGTTATCTAAAATCTAAATATCTTAACTAAAAGATCGAAATACACTATATTGCCAAAAGTATTGGGATACCTGCCTTTACACGCACATGAACTTTAATGGCATCCTAGTCTTAGTCTGTAGGGTTCAATACTGAGTTGGCCCCCCCTTTGCAGCTATAACAGCTTCAACTCTTCTGGGAAGGCTGTCCATAAGGTTTAGGAGTGTGTCTATGGGAATGTACAACCATTCTTCCCGAAGCACATTTGTGAGGTCAGGCACTGATGTTGGATGAGAAGGCCTGGCTCTCAGTCTCCGTATTCATTCATCCCAAAGGTGTTCTATCAGGTTGAGGTCAGGACTTTGTTCAGGCCAGTCAATTTCCTCCACCCCAAACTTGCTCATCCATGTCTTTATGGACCTTGCTTTGTGCACTGGTGTGCAAGCATGTTGGAACAGGAGGGGCCATCCTCAAACTGTTCCCACAAAGTTGGGAACATGAAATTGTCCAAAATGTTACCTTCAATGGAACTAAGGGGCAAAGCCCAACCCCTGAAAAACAACCTCCCACCATAATCCCCCTTCCACCAAACTTTACACTTGGCACAATGCAGACAGACAAGTACCGTTCTAGTTGCAACCACCTAACCCAGACACATCCATCAGATTGCCAGACAGAGAAGCATGATTCGTCACTTCAGAGAACATGTCTCCACTGCCCTAGAGTCCAGTGGCGGTCCAGTGTGTTTTACACCACTGCATCCGATGCTTTGCATTGCACTTGGTGATGTGATGTTTGGATGCAGCTGCTTGGCCATGGAAACCCATTCCATAAAGCTCTCTATGCACTGTTGTGCTAATCTGAAGGCCACGTGAAGTTTGGAGGTCTTTAGCTGTTGACTGCAGACAGATGGCGACTTCTGCGTACTTCAGCAAGCACTTACCCCGCTGTCATTTTATGTGGCCTACCACTTTGCAGCTGAGTTACTGCTGTTCCCAGCTGCTTTCACTTCGTTATAATAGCACTAACAGTTGACTGTGAAATATTTAGTAGCAAGGAAATTTCACGGATTTACTTATTGTACAGGTGGCAACCTATCACGGTACCACTCTTGAATTCACTAAGCTCCTGAGAGCGACCCATTCTTTCACAAATGTTTGTAGAAGCAGTCTGCATGCCTAGGTGCTTGATTTTATACACCTGTGGCCATGGAGGTGATTGAAACACCTGAATCCAATGATTTGGAGGGGTGTCTCAATACTTTTGGCAATATAGCGTATCTGCCAAAATCCTGATCCATCCTTCCACCAGTATATCTTAATTTTAAACTAGCAAATTGGATCTAAAATTCACATTCGACAGACCTTCTGTAAATTCAGAGAAAAAAAATGGCAGAGTACTATGATGGACGCCGCTTATGTTCCATAAAGTGTGAACTTTCTGTTTTTCTAATCATTGTTTATTAACTTTATGCATTATGATAAGCCTATATTGGCTTAAGTTTAAGGAAATTTAGAAAAATACATTATTCAACAATTTAGTTTAAGTGATAAATAATTCATGGTGCTCCTACTGAATAAAACTTGTACATTAAAATAAGTTGACTATATTTATTTTATCGTAATATTTAACTGTATAGGGCATATTCATATTTACTTTCTGATACAGACCATTAAAGTATTCTACAATTTTGTAAGAATGGGACAATAGATATCTGCGGTGTCTACATCTCTTTAGACGTATTTAAAGTGATATTACACCCTCTGTTTTTTTTAAGTACTTTCAGCAGCTGATTTAAAGTGGTTGCAAAGGCTTAAAGTTTTTTTTTTTTTACCTTGATTTATTCTCTGCATTAAGGTAAAAAACATTCTGTGATTAGGACCCCCCCCCCCCCCCCAGTTCCCCCTCATACCTACCTGAGCCTGATCTTGATTCAGCACTGTGTCCAAGAGCGGTGACTCTCCGCTCTCCCTGTCCTCACAGGGCAGAGAGGCAGCAGTAGCTATTGACTCCTGCTACTGTTTGTCGAATCCTGTGACAAGGTAGCAGGGCCAAGCCTCACTGTCTCTGTCTATGGATATTGGCAGTGTGGCTCAGGATTGAGTGCAGAGAAGCAGATTCCTATGGGAGCACTTTACGAAGAGAAGGAGCCTGGAGCGTCAGCGGAGGATGCTGCCAGAAGAGCAGTTCGGGACAGCTCTGTGTAAAACCATTGCACAGAGCAGGTAAGTATGACATATTTGTTATAGAAGAAAATAGCTTTAGAATCACTTTAATTACTGAATGAGTAAGCCATTTCTTTATGTTTCCCTTCTGCTCCCTGCACCTCCCGTTTTCCCTGCTTTTTCTATGTTCCCGTTTTGTATATAGTTAGTTGTGGTTGGCTTTTTGTTTAAGTGTATTGGTCAGGTATTCTGTAACTGAGTTTTTGATTTACTTGTAATTTTTATGTTTGCTATGTGCTAACTTTTGGATGGATTTTGTTTTACTGTAAATAAATCTCACTCAACTCAGAAACTGAGACTAGACTGTATATAAGTAAAGCCATGCAGATTGCTGCTGTTTTTTCTTGATGCTCACAGACTGACTGACAGATTGCATTGTCCACTGTTAACTCTTTCCTATGAAGACTAGAAGTTGAGGAAAGCAGCATTAAGAGAGCAGGAGCCAGCAACATTAAAAATTGTAAACTGCTGGTGCTGGGGTAAGACTATAACTAACAGTTTACTGCGGAATGTTTATTTTTTTGTGCTCCGTGTGTTAAGCTCTTCCCGCCAGAGATGCACATACATGTGGCCTCTTGGCGGATGGGCTGTAACACAGAGAGGTCGCATATATATGGCCCTATGTAAACACTTTTACACGTTACCGGCAGGAGCTTTCTGATACTGTTGCAGCCAATCACAGCGGTCACATGACCCAAATGCCTGCCTCTCAGCATTTAGAAGCTCTTAAAAGGATCGAAAGGCGCAGGAGGAATTGGTTAAGCTAAAATAATTGATGGTTTAACCACTTGCTGTCCAGCCGTTGTATATAAACGGCCGGACAGTGGCAGTCCAGGGGCGGGTTGCTGTTCATAAACAGCGCCCACCATTTTGGACTGTGTGCGCTCCCTGGGAGTGCGTAGCACCGTGTTCCGGTGCCCACTGTGTCCGGAGGACACAGTGGGCCCCGGAACACGGTGCTACGCACTCCCAGGGAGCGCACACAGTCCAAAATGGTGGGCGCTGTTTATGAGATCATATGAACTCCCCGGAGGACACAGTGGAACACCGATCGGTATACAGGACCTCTGTGCAAGGTCCCGATCATGTGATCACTGATTGGCCAATCAGTGATCACATGCAGAGTAGTAAGCAAGATGTCACGTCTGACATCATTGCTTACTATGTGTGAAATCTGAATGATCACAGAGATCACATGGTACAAGGCTATTCACAACAGCCTTGTACCATGTGACAAGCTGTGACCAATCACAGCTCACACAGTATTTCTCAATGGCTGCAAGAATGCAGCCAGAGAGAAGGAGAAATTGCTTTTACAGCCTTTATGGGTGTAAAAGCAATCAGTGTAAAAAAAAAAAAAAAAATCTTCATCACCCCCCACAAGTAGTACAGTGTCACCATGGTGAAACTGTACTGATAGGGTGACCATATGTAAAAAAAAAAAACCCCAAAAAAACCATAATATTAAAAAAATAAAATAAAAATGTAAAACATTTTTTTTTTTAAATTATAATATTTGGTTATAAACTAATTTGGGTTATTTATTTTTTTTTTTTTACGAAAAAGATAACTGAATAAATGTTGGTCAAGATTTATGATGAAATATTATTTATTTGCAAAATTTTATAAGAAAACACTTTTTTTCAAAATTTGTGGACTTTTTCATTTATATAGCAAAAAAAAATAAAAGACCCAGTGTTTAATAAATACCACCAAAATAAAGCTTAATCTGTCTCAAAAAAATGCTAAAAAAATTCATATGGGTACAGTGTTGCATGACCACACAATTGTCATTCAAAGTGTGATAGCGCTGAAAATTGGCCTGGAAAGAAAGGGGGTGAAAGTGTCCGTACTTGAAGTGGTTAATATCACGTAGAATGGCACTAGCATGAACAACCCCTAAGTCACTGACCTTGAATAAAAATAAAACCAGTAAAGCGCAAAAGTCAGAACCTGTGATCCGTAGATTTTTTTTTTTTTTTCTCCCCAGGTCAGCGATTGAAGCAAATCAATCTGTCAAGGTTTGCATATAGTCTGCATTTTTTGAAGGATAGGAGAACAGTGGAAACCTACATATTTATATCCTCCTAGTTTTACTTTGTAAAATTTCAGTGAATAGTCAGTTCAAGGGGCTTCATTTGGAGGCATTACTCAGGTTTATATATACAGTACTCGGCACTTTGAGATTTTAACCAATATCTAAATGAACACAAGAACAGTTTCCAAAATTTTGACAAAACTGAGTTTTATAGAACATTTGTTTAGCTCATTACATGAAAGTAAGGTTAATAAAATAACTTGGATTACAAAATCTTCAATTTTACTCAAATTAGTTGATGCAAAAAACAAATACACCCCACAAAAAAAACTACCACATCTAGTATTTTGTATGACCTCCATGATTTGTAAGGACAGCACAAAGGTTTTCTGACAAATCTGTTTGAGTGTACTTATTTATGCTGAGCACTGTATATATTGTGTTTTGGCTCACAAAAGAGCCATTTAGGCACTTGTGAAGGGCTAGAGCACATAGATTTCCATTGGCAATGGAGGAAATGACTGTAGAAACTACAGTATTTTTAAAGGAGGAGTACAGCCAAAGCTCTTTTGGCTGTACTTCTCCTGTGGATCACTAAAGTCCTCTGTCGGCTGAAGTCACTCGACCATCCAGGCTGGGTAAAAATCCCGACTTTAAAGTCAGGATCTACCCCAGAGCGATCTGCTGAGAGCCTGAGCTAGCAGCTGCTTCCCCCTCCACAGCCAAGCATTCCAGTGAGCGCTAGGGGGTAGACAGCGGTGACTGACAGTCACTGCTCTCAGCTCAGAGTGGCTTTGAGAACTCGGCAATCAGCGGTCATGTGATCGCTGAATTCTCACCCTTGGAGCCGGTGGAGGACAGATGCAGCATCGGACTGATGCAGCATCCACCTAGGAAGGTACACTATACTGCCAAAAGTATTGGGACATCCCTCCAAATCATTGGATTCAGGCGTTTCAATCACCTCCATGGCTACAGCTGTATAAAATCAAGCACCTAGGCATGCAGACTGCTTCTGCAAACATTTCTGAAAGAATGGGTTGTTCTCAGGAGCTCAGTGAATTGAAGTGTCGTACCGTGATAGGTTGCCACCTGTGCAGTAAATCCATCCGTGAAATTTTCTTGCTACTAAATATTCCATGGTCAACTGTTAGTGGTATTATAGCAATGTGGCAGCAGCTGGGAACAACAGCAACTCGGCCACAAAGTGGTAGGCCACATAAAATGACAAAGCGGGGTCAGCACCTACTGATGCGCACAGTGAGCAGAAGTCGCCATCTGTCTGCAGAGTCCACAGCTAAAGACCTCCAAATTTCATGTGGCCTTCAGATTAGCACAGTAGTGCGTAGAGCACTTCATGAAATGGGTTTCCATACCCAACTTGTCCGGCATCAGTGCCTGACCTCACAAATTTGCTTCTGGAAGAATGGTCGAACATTCCCATAGACACACTCCTAAACCTTGTGGGCAGCCTTCCCAGAAGAGTTAAAGCTGTTATAGCTGCAAAGGGTGGGCCAATACAATATTGCGTGGTGAGCGTGCATACAGGCCATGGCGGTTGAGTGCATTTCTTAATGTTTTCTATGAAACTTTTGTACCTGCTAATTCCAGGTCTTTCTGAAGCTCTCCACAAGTGGTCCTTGGCTCGTGGGCAACTTGTCTGATAACTCTTTTCACTCCTATGTCTGAAATTTTGAGAGGAGCACCTGGTTGTGGCCGGTTTATGGTGAAATGATATTCTCTCCACTTCCAGTTTATAGCCCCAACAGTGCTCACTGGAATATTCAGAAGTTTAGAAATCCTTTCTAATGTGTTCAATACTTTTTCCCTGTGTTATTCCATTTTATTACACACAACTTATTTTGTGAACTTTCTTGTTTTGGTTTCTTTGTACGTTTTGGATTGCATAGGTTGTTACCGACATGTGAACATTTCATGTCAATAGCACATTTAGAAATATGTTTACCTAGAAAAATGGTGGCGTGTTCAATACTTATTTTACCCGCTGTATCTATACACAGATGTTTTGCCTTTTATTTCTATTTTAAACTGACTGGGTGATTTTATAAGGTGAGGGTTTGCATATACTTTAAATTATGTAAGACCTATGTAGGCAAAGCGCAGGTTTACTTTGAGCACCATGTTATTTTTACATTTAAAAATTATACTATTGCTTCGGTTTATATCGCAGGGATACTGTATGCCAGGGCTTGAAATTTCCACTCGCCTGCTCGCATTGGCGAGTGGACATTATGGTGGGGGCAGGTGTGTCCCTAGGGCCGTCTTGCTGAGCAGGCTCGGAACTCAGAGCCGGATCTGTCACTCTCACTGGGAGCTGTCAGACTGCTCAATAGTTGAGCAAAATGAAAGCAAAGGAAGGAGTGTGTGCTGTGCTCTCTGCCTCCCCCTAGAGTGCAGTACCTGGCTCTGTGAGTGAAGGTAACGATATACTGCAAGTTTTTATAGGGCTGTGAGTGTATGTGTGTGTATTTTGTGTGTGTGTGTGTATTTGTGTGTGTGTGTATGTATGTACACGTATCTGTGTGTGTATGCACATGTGTGTATCTGTTCATGTGCCTGTGTGTGTGTGTGTGTGTGTGTGTGTGTGTGTGTATGTACATGTGTGTATTTCTGTGTGTGTGTGTGTGTGTGTGTGTGTGTGTGTGTGTATGTACATGTGTGTATTTCTGTGTATGTATGTGTATCTGTACATGTGTCTGTGCGTGTGTACATGTTTCTGTGTGTGTGTGTGTACATGTGTCTGTATGTAAACATACATGTATGGGTGGTTTGGTCAGGTTCAGAATGATGTGGTTATTATGGGTGGTAGAGTATGGGGCATTTGAGGTATTGCTGGGTTGGATAGTAGGTAGGATATGCTTGGTAGAGTTATGGTTTTGTGAGTGAAAGATTATGGGAGGCTATGGTTGTATGCGGTGCATGGTCGAAGTATGATGGAGTGTTTAGGGGGACATTGGAGGCCCTGATGTAATGTGGGGAGACTCTGGGGACCCTGATGTAATGTGGGTAACATTTAACAGTGTCATTTTATGAAATAATTTACGAGGGCGTGTTTAGGGGCGGAATTAGGGGTGTAGCGGGGTAGGGGTTGGGTGGGGCAACTGGTGGCGAGTAACTCTTAAGGCCTGGCTAGTAGCTCAGGACTTGAAATTTTAAGACCTGCTGTATGCTACTGACTAGATTCCTTAGGCAATACCCCATGCGAGTCCTTTCATATTGGGAGAAGGATTTAGGCCCGATCTTGGGCAACCAATGGGAGGAAGCATTTGCAGCTATTTCACCTTGCTTTCTCAATACGGCGCAGAGGCTTTCTCAATTGTATATTTTGCATCAGGTTCATTATACCCCGCAGAGACTGCATAAAATGGGTACCGACCCCTGCTGTATTAAGTGTTTACGTGACCATGGAGATCTTCTCTGTATTGGAAAGCGGTGCTTGACATTATTAATTTGGTTTTTCAATCCTTTGTCCCTTTTAGATCCCATATGTTGCCTGCTTAATGTTTTGGTGAAGCCATATATTTTTGGTTAAAATAAATAAATAAAATAACCCAAATTAATTTATAAAAAAAAATGTTTTAAAATTTATTTTTTTTAAATATTATTTATGTAATTATTTTTTTACATACTGTCACCCTAGCAGTACAGTGTCACCATAGTGACACTGTACTACTTGTGGGGGGTAATGAAGATTTTGTTTTTTTGTTTTTTTTTAACACTGATTGCTTTTACACCCATAAAGGCTGTAAAAGCAATAATTTCTCTTTCTCTCTGCCCCGCATTCCAGCAGCCATTGAGAAATACTGAGAACTGTGATTGGTCACAGCTTGTCACATGGTACAAGGCTGTTGTGAATAGCCTTGTACCATGTGACCTCTGTGATCATTCCCAGATTTCACAAGTAGTAAACAATGATTTCAGGAAGTGACATCTTGTTTACTACTGTTCATGTAATCACTGATTGGCCAATCTCATAGAGGTCCCATATAGCGATCTGTGTTCTGCTGTGTCCGGTGGACACAGTGGGCACAGATTGTGGCACTGCGCACTCCCAGGCAGCGCGCACAGACAACACTGTTCAACAGGTAAAAAGTTTTGGGCATAAAATTAGCTAATCTTACATAATTTTGGCGTGCTGAAAACGAAAATGACCCTAAAAAATGTTGATTGGCTCTAGTTTCCATGATATATTCACCCATCTAATGACGTAAGCCATTCAAAATTATGATGCAACTTCAGCTGCATATTGCGCAATTGATACTGGTGACCAATAGAAAATTGCATGTATACCGAGATGATGCAGTATTAGCCTTTAATTGCATCACTTCACTGCATAAAAGCTGCAGTATCTGTAGCTGATTGTAGTTCAACAGCGTCTTTACATTTCGTTTTATGCTTATATAGGCTACTCAGTAATGCCTCGAACTTGTGTGAATAAAGCAGATAATTTCTGCTATATCTGCGGTGAAATAACTTTTATCTCACAAAAAAGGAGGATAACAGGAATGATTAAGAAAGCCTACAACTTGTATTTTGGCTGCAAGATAGGAGACCAGGACAAGAGCTGGGCACCACATATATGCTGCAATTCTTGTGGGACGGCATTGGAGCAATGGTTGAATGGAAAAAAGGCATCTATGCCTTTCGCTGTGCCAATGATTTGGAGAGAGCCAACAGATCATGTTAGTAATTGTTACTTTTGTATGGTGCCTCCAATTGTAAAAGGGCTAAATAAGAAGAAAGTTATCTGTGCACTATCCAAATATTCCATCGGCAATACGTCCAGTTCCTCATGGAGAGGGGCTACCAATTCCTAAAGCACCAGAATCCTTCGTGGTTGAGTCAAGTGAGGAAGAACCTGAAGCGTGTAGTCACGTGCAGTTGTAAGAGATAGCCCTTTCCTCGAATACAAGAGAAAAGCCAAGAGAAGCAAAACCGACACAAACTGAAGACAAAACTAGTGAGAATCCTAAGTATTAAAATGATTCAACTTAGCTTATGGCTATAATTTTTCTTGGTAATCCTATGCAATATATTATGCCATTTAGGCTTTGTTATGTAGTCAATAACACTTGCTTTATATTTGTGGAAAGACATCTATCTATATAAGCATTGCTAACGCCTTTTAACCTTTTTAACACGGTAGAGATGCAAGAGCTGTGTCTGTAGATGTTGTATTCATCTCCCTTTCGGAGACAATATTCAATAAACCGCTTCTGATTTAAAAAAAAAAAAAATTATACTAAATAGACATTTAAAAAGCACGTTTTAATTCAAAGACTGGAAAAAAAATGAATGTTTATATAGAAAGCTCCAAAATTGATGCTCTGAGCAGAGACTGCAGGCTGCTAGTATTGTCATCGTGCTGTTTTGGAATCTCGTTTTTATTCTCCTACATTAGTGTACAAACCAGAAAATAATGGATTCCTCCAGTGTTTGTTCTGGCACTAACCTCGGCGTCTGGTATTATTGCCTCTTGTCACTCTTGCTTTCTGCTGTCTGTAACAAATTTTAACATATCGCTGAAACGTCCCTCTTTTGTCTCACATAACCTTGAGAAGATTGGTTTCTGTTTGCCATCCTAATGAACATTTTGTGACAGGATCTCAGATGACTGCATCTTGCATCAGAACAGCTTGAACAGTGCTTGTTCACCTCACCGCTTATCAGGAAAGTGTTCCATATGCTGCTCTTACTCTTTGGAAATTCTCTATACTGACAGCCATGCATGTACAAAAAGACACTGTACAAAAAGGAAAGGCTTTTGAAGCACTTCTAAAGGCTACGACTTACTTCTAATAACTTTTTTCCCATGCAGTTCTGTCTCTGCCTTGTTCCTTTGCTTTTACTCTAAAGGCTGGCTACATATTCCGAACCTCGATTTTTTTGCTTTGTATTGCTGGCCTCCTTACCATTGCCTGAACTCTGTGTGCTGCTTACAGAATGGAAGACAGTACACTTACAATACAATTCAAGACAAAAGGGTTGAGAGGGACCTGTTTATAAGAACTTGCAATATAAAGAGAAGCGCAAGAGATACAAAAGGTACAAAAAGGTGTGAAGATGAGTTGTTCAACAGTCTGTCAGACGTATTGCTGAACTAGCAGCTCTCTCTTGTTACATAGTTAGTGGCTGAAAAAAGACAAAAGTCCATCCAGTTCAACCATTAAAAAAAAAAAGTTATCCTACACCCACAGTTGATCCAGAGGAAAGCAAAAAAAAACCCAGCAAAGCATGATCCAATTTGCTCCTGCAGGGAAAAAAATTCCTTCCTGATCCCGAGAGTCAATCGGATATTCCTTGGATCAACTTTACCTATAAATGTTAGTATCCAGTTATATTCTGTGTATCTAAGAAAGAATCCAGACCTTTTTTTAAAGCAATCCACTGAGCTGGCCAGAACCAACTCTTGATGGAGTCTGTTCCACATTTTCACAACTCTCACTGTGAAGAAACCTTTCCGTGTTTGGAGATTAAATTTCTTTTCCTCCAGCTGTAAAGAGTGCCCCCTTGTCCTCTGTGATGATCTCAGGGTGAATGGCTCTACACCGAGTTCACTATATGAACCACTGATGTATTGTAAGGAGCCATTCCTGATCCCTCACAAAAACAAAGTAGTCTTGCCCCCAAGACCTACCCTTGTACGTATTGTTCCACCTTAATATAGTTATAGGCCTTCCCTTTACGTGCCCTGCTCCTATGCAATCCAAAGAGATTGCCCTTTATTAACTGGATGTCAGAGCTATCAGAGTTCTCTAAAACAGGTAGGCAACCTTAAAGAGGTGGAGATCTACCTGAACAACACGGGAGAAGTCAAAGATCACCGGGCAGTGTCACCTCCTCACACCTGATGTAAACCTCTAATTACTGTACTACCGTGTTGCAATCTCGTGCATTGCACGGCAAATCAGGTGGTGAGGAGAGAACATATCGCCTGCTCACCACCTGTAAAACACACTCGGATCGCTTTTCAGAGGAGCAGTGCCTGCTGCACTTATGAATGAGCCCTTGGCATTGTGGTAAAACTCTGCAGTTGAGTTGCAGTTTTACCACCCCCAATCCCTACCTGCTTAGCTGCAGGCAGCAGCCAAAGGTTTATACATGCCACAGCAGGAGTTAAACCCCCTGTTGCTTTTGGTGAATGCTACTGCCTGCCACTGCACCACTCTGGAGACAGCTAGCTTGGATAAGAGTTGGAGTGCAGTTGGTATCACTCCTCATGGGACAGGAACCAGCACTACAGAGGAGACATCGGCTTATGCAGCTCTTGCTGCAACTTTACAAGTAGTTCCTCTGTATTGCACTCTGTTTGAAGCTCTGGGATGGCGGGTCAGCAAGTCCAGACCATGATCTACTAGTCACCTGGCTGAGACCTACTGGTAGATCACGATCTACTGGTTGCTGACCCCCGATCTAAAAGCTTCTTTAAGAAAGACAGACTTCATCTTTTGTTTTATCAGGGCCTCACAAAGGACATTCTGATTCAAAATCAACTACTGCCAGGTGGATAAGGCAACTCATCTTAACAGCTTATGCAGGCCATAGACTGGTCGAAAATGGGCCGAAAAAAAAATAGGCCGATTTTTGACCGTTAGTGGGTTAATTGATCAGCCGTTTTTCGGGATTTTGGCACATTTTTTTAATCGGTGAAATTGGAAAAAAATCGCCCGATTTTGCAGATCGGCCGATTTTCCCGGCAATGATGGGCAAATCGGCCATCTTTTTACCGATAACAAATCTGCGCATGAGCCGTGACCTGCAAGAAGAAGAAAAAGAATAAGGAATTCCAGTCCGCTATTATATTTGACATGGAAAAAAGTATTGCGGTTGCAACAATGTATCTATTTGTATCCAAATAAAAACAGCTGTATCCGAAATGGATGCAAATAGATACATTGTTGCAACCGCAATACTTTTTTTTCATGTCAAATATAATAGCGGAGCTCTCTGCAGGGACAGAAGTAATTAAATGCCGGCCGTAGACGGGACGAAAATCGGCCATTTTTTTTACCGTTGGTGGTAACGTCGGCCTATTGAACTACCGATTTTTCGTTTTTTGCTTTTTTTTTAAAAAAAACAGCTGGTTTTTGACCTGTCTATGGCCTGCATAAGTATCTAAAGGATAATACACCACCTGCACTCTTATGTGCTCACTTCACTAGGTCAGTGGGTGTTTCCGGGGCATTCCTGACACCAAGCCTCTGTTGTCTAGCTTTGCAAGGCCGCGGCACCTGAGTGTGGTATGACGGTAGGGGGGCCCATTTGCACCATGTTACACCCTAAATATAAGCCTTTAAAGCCCTGGTTCACACTGAATGCTACTTTGAAATCATGCTACTAAACTTGAAGTAGCGCATTTTCAAAGCCGCAGATCAGTGCATTTTGTACCTCCCGATTTCACTGTTGCTTGCCAGTTCATTTAATAGAATTAAATGCAATTGAAAATGAAATCGGAAAAAAGTTGTGCAGGAACTATTTTTAAAATTGCGCTACTTCAAATTTTAGACCGCGTCACAGAAATACTTGAGATTCGACTTCTGTTGAGATTTGTAAATCTCATGTTGTACCGGTGTGAACCAGGAGTAAAGCAGCTTTTGATTGCAAGTGTAGCCAAACAAGTACTATCACTAAAACCTACTCCTACAGTTTATTTGAAATTGCCTAAATATTGTTCTGTTTGTGAGTGCAAAAAGGTATAAAGATAATCTAAAATAAAGATAAAGCAAAAGATAGACTTGCAAGTATGCATGCATGCACAATTTTTACCTGAAGTTTTGAAGTGTTTGTATTAACCACTTGCCATCCACCCTATAGCAGATTTACTGCTACAGGGTGGATGTTCTGTGCAAAATCACGTATATAATTGTGATTTAGCACTTCTGCTGTAGGGGGTGCGTGCTCACCACCAGAGTGTCGCTTCTGCTGTGATTTGGCACAGCAGAAGCCAATCAACAGGTGTCTGCCAGTGGATGAGCGCCTCCACCTGTTGATCATCAAGGAGAGTGACAGGACACAGCTCTGCCTATGTAAACAAGGCAGAGTTGTGCCCTGTCACCGTTGATGTGCTGGATTGTCGTTTCCTGCAAAGCACGGCATGCAATCCAGCACATCTGTTAGTAATAATAGCACACAGTAAAACACTGGTTAGGAATATATTTAACACTTTGCTTGCCCTAGATGTTAACCCCTTCACAGCCAGTGTCACTTAATATAGTGACAGTGTATATTTTTTTTAGCACTGATCACGGTATTAGTATCACTGGTTCCCACAAAGTGTCTGTTAGTGTCAAACTGTTCGCTGCAATATTGCAGCAGCCCTCCTGATCGTCACCCCTCCCAAAAAAAAAATCCAAAATCTGTATACCATAGTTGTAGATGCTATAACTTTTTTACACACCAATCAATATGCTCCTTGGGATTTTGTTACTAAAAATATGTAGCAGAATACATTTTGGCCTTTATGAAGAAATTTGATTTTTTTTTTATTAGATATGTTTTTTATAAGTAAAAATTTTTTTTTTTCTAAATTGTTGGTCTTTTTTGTTTATATGATGCAAAAAAAAAAAAATAGAGGTGAACAAATACCACCAAAAGAAAGCTCTATTTGTAATGACATAAATTTCATTGATGCACAGTGTTGCATGACCGCATAATTGTCAGTTAAACTAACGCAGCGCCGTATAGCAAAAAATGGCCTGGTCATGGGGGGGGTAAATCTTCAGGAGCTGAAGTGGTTAAAAAAGATACTTTAGCTCTGCTTTAAAGGACAAGCTTACCTTTTTTTAACCACTTCCCGTCCGGGCCATGTACATAAACGGACGGACGGGAGCAGTGCAGGAGCGGGTTGCTGTTCATAAATTGCGCCCGCATTTTCAACCTG
Organism: Staurois parvus; assembly: GCF_062004578.1. Lineage (NCBI taxonomy): Eukaryota > Metazoa > Chordata > Amphibia > Anura > Ranidae > Staurois > Staurois parvus. Next base: position 2,260,742 of record NW_028318197.1, read on the forward strand.
TACAAAACCGTGATCCGGTGCCCAGGACACAGCGGAACACCGATCGCTGTACGGGATCTCTGTGTGAGGTCCCGATCATGTGATGACTGATTGGCCAATGGTCACATGGTACAAGACTAGTCACAACAGGCTTGTACCATGTGACAAGCTGTGACCAATCACAGCTCTCACAGTATTTCTCAATGGCTGCAAGAATGCAGCCAGAGAGAAGGAGAAATTATTGCTTTTACAGCCTTTATGGGTGTAAAAGCAATCAGTGTAAAAAAAAAAAAAATCTTCATCACCCCCCCACAAATAGTACAGTGTCACTTTGGGTTATTTTTTTTTTTATTTGCTAAAAAGATAACCGAATAAAATTTGGACGAGATATATGAAGAAAGATTATTTATTTGCAAAATGTTATAAGAAAAACACTTTTTTTTTTTTCAAAATTTTTGGACTTTTTCATTTATATAGCAAAATAAATAAAAATCCCAGTGGCGAATAAATACCACCAAAATAAAGTTTTATCTGTTTCTAAAAAATGCTAAAAAGTTCATATGGGTAAAGTGTTGCATGACCGCACAATTGTCATTCAAAGTGTGATAGCACTGAAAGCTAAAAATTGGCCTGGGCGGGAAAGGGGTAAAAGTGTCCGGACTTGAAGTGGTTAAAGTTGTCCTTTAACTCCCAACCTCCTGGGTGTAGTCCATGCGTGATAATAATTATCTTCCTCCTGAATTCAGCAATCTTCCTTCCGGAAAGGTCCTAGCTGACTCTTTGTACTGTGGCCCCATTCATTCTTATGGGCAAGTCATGCTCCACTGGAGGGACTATGTTGGAGGAAAGATCACTGGATGGGGGAACATACGTGTTAAAGGTGCCATTCTCTTTTAAATTGCATAGCCAACTTCTGTTTGAAAAGTAGCTAATTGGTTCTACTTGGACACAATTTATAACTATGAGCTCCAACCTTTTATAATTTCAGTGACAGCAGATGAGCTATGGAAAGGAGTGATTGCAGAGTCAGCGGGAGGTCGAAAGGGAAGAGGTAAAAGAACCAAGAGGAGGATTAAAGTTAATCTGAACACTGGACAGCATATTGGAAATGGTAAGGTCTTTACTTTGTCATCATCTTTAGAGTGAGTGATATAAAGGCCAACTTGCTAAATCTTGAAGAATAGGTAAACCCAACATTTCATATTCCTGATGTGTTCCTGCTGTACCATGTACTTGCATGAAAAAGTATCCCATTCTTTGTATTGCTTCCTTTGTGTGAAATCTCTGGTGTTCCTGCCAGTTCTTCCACTTTTGTATTAAAAACTGACCACACTAGGCATGAGAGCACAGCATGGTCAGTTCTTTAATTGTATAAATTTATTTATAGTGCCGCGCTCCTATTTTCAAATCCTTAATCATGAATTATCTCACGCTTATAAATACATTAATTAATGCCTAAATCGATACCTAAAATGATTTTTTATCAAATTAATTACTGTGACTTGTAAATAAATTAGAATAAATATAATCTAAATATTTATTATTCTAATTAAAAATTAAGTATTACTATAATATGATAATGGTAATAAAAGGATTTGATAAGGATTTTTAGAGATTTTAATCTTAATAAACATTGAAAATATTAGGTCTGATAGAAGATTATATGTATGGTGTCTATAATTGATGTAACTAATTTTATATGTATTTTTATTTTATTTCATAAAGATAAAATAGGGTAATAAAGATTGATTTAGTTTATAATGAAGTTAGCCGAGTAAGATAGGTTTATGGTACTGTGTAAAGATACCAAAGTTGATATATAGGAGATGGAATACAGCTGATCCGATTAGCAACGTCTGACAGACAGAAAGTTTATACTTGCGTGGATACACATGGATAAACACTGGGTTTAATTATAGATACTAAAAATCACTAAGAAAATGGCCGTGCCCATGTGGTCTTCAATAAAATGGCGGCCGAGGTATATATATTTACATAGGCGAGTCGTGATGTCCAATCATTTTTTTCCTGATGAAGTCACGTGACCCTGTGACGCAACGCGTAGGGGAGGGACTCTGACGTCACGACGTTGCATCGGAGAGGCTCGGCGATTCCAGCAGAAGCAGAGGCAGAAAGAGAGGCAGAGGCAGAGTACTATATACCCACTGCTGACCTATATATCCACTGCTGACCTGTATTACAAAAGTGCCATATACTGCTGTGTATTACCGCACCTGGCAGCAATAAATCACTTTTATACATAAGGATAAGGCACCATGGTCTTTCTTCTTTTTTTCATTTGATCTATACTCCCCACACTGGTGAAAGGAGGATACGAGGAAAAGGTGTCCCCAGGAGGGGAAATGAGAGATTCTCATAGAGCTTGTTAACACTCATTCATGAGCAGCTGCACATGGAGAAAGAGGAGAGCACAGGAGGATTTCAATAGATCTACATCTTACATATGAGCATTATCCCATCAATCCTGGAAGGATTAAAAGTTTATTTGCCTAAATATACTTAGGCAAATATTAAGGTGAGCGCATATTGAGACCACACGGCACCTGGAGAGAGGGAATAAGGAATTCACCTGCACATTGCACATATTTATAAAATACTTTATTTATGCACTTTATTGATTGTATTTGCACATCCATTAATGAATTTGCACAATATTGATTGATTGATTACATATGAAATGTATTAGCACAGATTATGGTTTTGATTTATTTATATTATATTTATTCTAATTTATTTACAAGTCAGTAATTAATTTGATAAAAAATCATTTTATGTATCGATTTAGGCATTAATTAATGTATTTATAAGCGTGAGATAATTCATGATTAAGGATTTGAAAATAGAAGCGCGGCACTATAAATAAATTTATACAATTGAATAATAGGAACACAATTAAGTGGGTTTGTGTAAGTGCCAGCGAACCTAGCACATTATACTAGTAGATAATTATTAATAGTTCACTGAATACCTCATTCATAATAGCTCACAAGTATTCACCCTTTATGGTCAGTTCTTTAGCTGTGCTGGCAACTCAGCCTGCTGTCCTCCCAATGGTCAGACATCTGCTGACATGCCCCCCCTGCACAGCCATTCACTGGGAAGATCAGTGGGCTGCTGTTTCTCCTCCCCTAGTTCCTTATGTAGCTCTGAACAGTTGGTATGTAATTACTTATAAAAAAGGGGAAAAAAAGTAATTTTTTTATGTATATGCACATTTGTTTTGAATTTCATTCTTATTTTAAACTGAATGTTTTTTATTTTTTTACAAGGTGAAGATTTACATATACTTTAACCACTTGCCGCCCAGTCACAGTGGATTTACTGTGCCCGGGCAGCAGCTGGAGGGCTCAGCAATGTAAATAAACATTGCCGGACTACATCCGGGCTTCTGCCGGGTTGCTTCTGTTGACCTGCGCTGTGGTTGGACACAGTGCGATTTTGTCAGCCAATGATTTATGGTTGAGATCTGCTGATCAGCTGTGTCTAATCACAGCACAGAGTCCTGTGTTTACAAACACGCACAGAGCACTGATCCGGCTGTTTCTTCTCCCTGCAAAGCAGCCAGATCTTAGTAAAAGCAGCATATTTTACACACACTGCACTTGTTAGGCACACAATTAACCCTTTGATTGCCCCTTGATGTTAACCCCTTCCCAGCCAGTGTCATTAGTACAGTGACAGTGTACAATATTGTATCTGATCACTGTATTAGTGTCACTATTGATGTCAGTGTTACACAGCTAGTGTACCTCCAAGTGAGATTCTGATAGCACCAGATTGCCAGTCCCGCTAGATGTTATCAGTATAGTGTCATAGCTGGGAAAATTCCAGTATACTATAGTTTGTAGACACTATAACTTTAATACAAACCAATTAATATACACTTAATGGGATATTTTTTTTTAACCAAAGACATGTAGCAGATTCCATTTTGGCCTAAATTTACAAAGAGTTTTTATATTTTTTTTAATTGGATATGTTTTATAACAGAAAGTATAAAATATTTGTATTTGTTTTTTTAAAATATGTTTTGTTTTGTTTTTTTTTTTTCTTTTTTTATAATAAAAAATATGAAACAAAAACCCAATGGTTATCAAATACCAACAAAAGAAAGTTCTATTTTTTGGAAAAAATGATATAAATTTAATCTGGGTCCAGTGTTGCATGACTGAGCAAGTGCCAGTTAGAGTAGCACGATGCTGAATAGCAAAAAATGCCCTGGTCATGGAAGGGGGGTAAAACCTTCTGGAGGTTAAGTATAAAGCACCTTTTTTTTACAGTGTGTATTTTCTCATTTTTACTCTTTTAATATTTCTCTAGATGTTCCCTATAACATAGCAAATCTTAATTTTTGAGTTCATATCCACTTTAGGTGTGCTTTTCCATGCGGTGTCTGTTAAAAAGAGTAGAATGTGGATTTATATTTGGTCAAGTTAAAATACCAATGAGAAAGGGCTTTCAATACACCTTTGCATTATTTTATATGCTTAACTGAACATTTTGTCTCTACAAGGATTAGTTCATGCTGCAAAAGTTATTACTAAAGTTATTAATACTGTTTGCTACTAGGGTTGCACCGATACCAGTATCGATACTAGGCATTTGCACGAATATCCGTACTCGTGCAAATGCATCAATACTAAAAACCAATACCTTCAGGTTCGGTTCTTTCAGCTGTCAACGGGAATCCCTGCTGACAGTTGAAATGTAAACAAAAGAATGCAGGCAATTATCGGTTGTTGCACCTCCCTGTGATCATGTAATCTGCGCACCAAAACTCATCAAATAAATAATATTCTAATTTTCAACAAATTTTCCTTAGAACAGTAACCACATATATAGTGTCCACAGTCCATGAATTGTGTGTATCTTCCTTCATGAAATGTGCCACTTTATTAGTTTCTGTGATCAACGTGCGCCACCTCCTAAATAGTTGTGAACAAACACACTGTGTATCTACCACCGTTCAAATACTGTGCTCACCTTCACTTTTTTTTTTTTTTTTTTAATCCAAACAACTTTTATTGTCAAGTTAATAGAGAAAATGGAACAGTACTTACAGAATCCTCAATGACAATACTGCAACAGCAGGACTACACATAAATAGAACAACTTGGATACACAGATCCCGTAATAAACAGAATAACAGAAATGGTAATCAAACAAAACAGAGACCACAAGGATCCAAAACTTTCTTGACAATATCTTGCTTTTTCCTTTTTTAAGACTTATTCCTTCCCAACCAGATGTAAACAGAAAGCAATAAAAAAAACCCCACATCAACAACAACCTCTGGTTCACCCGAGATGTCTCATCAAAAAGAATGGGAGATGCACATGAACTCCCCCAGGGGGAGGAGGGGAGCCACACACCTGATATAAAATATCACATCTGCAGAAGTCGGTCCATTATCAATTGAGGAGGGGCGAACCCAGGTGTATCCAGCCAACCCTGCCAAACCTGCTGGAACTTACGATAAACATTATGATGTTGGTACGTGAGTTTCTCCCGTGGGAGTAAAGAATTACCATAGTCTATCCATTGCTTACTAGTCGGAGGAGCCGATGATAACCAGTACCTTGCTATCAACTTCCTAGCTAGATATAAAAGTCTAGATACCATAATATACCCTCCTGGTTGGAACAGTTCTTGGTCCAGTGCCCCCAACAGACAATGCAAGGGATCCTGGGAAACAGCATATTGCGATACTAGAGAAATAAGTTGGAAAACCTCACTCCAATATCTATGTAACTTTGGGCAACGCCAGATCATATGAATTAAATCACCCTGTTGGACCCTACACCTCGGACAATCAGGTGAATCCCACCTGCCCCACCGATACAGTTGCACAGGGGTCCTATACGATTGATGGAGAATAAACAATTGAGACAATTTATGAGAGGGAGAAAGAGAAATTCCTGGAACAGATTCCAGGGCAGCATCCCAGACATCTCCAGCAAACTCTCCAATATCCCGGGACCACTGCGTCCTGCTCTGGAGACTAGCTTGAACCTGTACTGTGGACAATAGCTGGGAGTATACCTGAGAAATCATGCCCTTCTTATGGGTTGCCAGAGTGACATCCTTAAGAAAAGCTGAGTCTGTCAATGTGAGATTCGAGAGCGAAGACTGAACCTGCATCACGTGGTGTAGCTGAAGATAATAATAAGAATGCTTATGTGTAAATGTAAATTCCATTTGCAGTTGAGAAAAGGACTTTAGGATTGCCCCCGAATACATCTGATAAACAAATTTCTGGCCTCGATCCTTCCAGTCGTGAAAAACCTCCAATTTAGCCAATTCTACATATTGCGGATTATTCCACAAGGGAGTACAGGAAAGAAAGCCAGTAATATGAAAGGACGCATTTAACGTACTCCAGACGCACCTCAAGAGGCCCGCAGTTGGAGCCATGGATGGAAGGACCAGTAGAGCCATTTCAAGATGAGAGAGCTGAAATGGTGGGATCAGGAAGGGAAATCAAACTAATAATGGGATCAGTATTATCAGGCGAATCCCAGCCAACCAGTTGCTGCAGTGGGTCCACCAGAAAATAAAGTCTGGGCTCAGGAACCGCCAATCCCCCCCCCCCCCAACTCTTTGTCATATTTCAACGTGGACAATTCTATCCTAGCCACTTGTTTTTTCCAAATAAGACTGCTAAACTGGGTCTCTAAGTGATGAAACCATTACTTAGGAATCCATATGGGGGAGTTATGAAAAATAAATTGACCCTACCCACCACCGACAGAGTTTGCACCAACTGTTACACTTCCATTTCTGCTGATAGAGTAGAGGTAAAAGGTTAAGAGAAATATACTGCTTAGGATAAAGAGAGACTATCAGCCCCAAATACTTAAATGTAGACACTACTTGGATGTGTTGTGCACAGGCCCGGGTGGGGGAGTTCTACAGGATCCACGGGCATCAACACCGATTTATGCCAATGAATTTTAAAGCCGGAAAATACACCAAAGCGTTCAATAAGGGACATAACAGCATCTAAGGATGTGGAAGCATCGCATCTAAGGATGTGGAAGCATCGCCCAAATGTAACAGTGTGTCATCCGCATAAAGGGATTTCTTTTCCGAAAGAACACCCCTTGTAAAACTGACGATGTCCGAAGATTGTCGCACCAAAATCACTAAAGTTTCTAACGCCAAAGCAAACAAAAGGAGCGAGAGAGGACAACCCTGCCTCGCTCCCTCTACAGCCTGAAGGATTCTGACAAATCCCCGTTAACCCGGATTCGAGCACTAGGTGCTGCATAGAGAAGGCGCACCCAGCTAATGAACTTGGGACCAAAGCCGAATCTAGACAATACTTCCCATAGATAAAGCCATTCCACGCTATCAAATGCCTTGGCCGGATCCAAAGACAAAATTGCCCTCCATTGGAATTTGCTAATTCAAAGAAAGTCTATGAATGTTATTAGCCATCGCTCTAGAAGGAGTAAACTCCGACTGATCTTTATGTACGATATTACCAATACCGGAGATCTACTACTGGGGGTGCCTGCCAAAGCTTCAGATAACTCCTCAACAGTAATTGGCATCTCCAGTTCTCTCTGATCAGTCTCCGATAAAACAGGAAAAGAGCAGGTGTCTAGAAACTGCAAAAGCTCAGAATGGGTAGTTAGTTTTAAAAGCATACAGTTCATCATAAAAGTGATGAAAAAAACTCTCAGGATTTCCGCATGACTCGTGCAGATCACTCCATCAGCATCCTCAATCTTGTCTACAGTGAACACCCCTTGTTATGACTACGCCACAAGAGCAAGAAAGTGCCCTGTACTTTCCCCTTCCTCAAAATATTTTTATTGCAAAAAATATTGCTTATCTGCCACTTGAGTAAGCACTGATTCATAAAGGGCTTGCGCCTCTTTCCAGGAGGTGCAGTTACAGGGGCTTGGGTCTTTGATCATCTGAACCTCCCACTGTTGAACATCTAGCCGTACCTTTTCCTCCCACTCCCTGGATCTACGCTTAACCGCTGAAATCTCCTGGATAATCAAGCCACGCAGGAAGGCCTTCATCGCATCCCAAACCATTCCTGGCGGAGACGTGCCTTCATTCCGCTGCAGAAAGTCTGACAACTTCCCCGGAATCAACTCGGACTCCGGAAACAGTGCCAACCAAAATGGGTTCACCTTCCACAGAGGTCGAGAGCGGATATAGCTTCACCTCTAGCTTGAACCAGAAAGGGACATGGTCAGATAAAGCCCTGGGTTCATACGCAGCATCAAACACATATGGCAGGATAGTCATGTTCCCAAGGCCCAAATCTATGCGTGAAAGCCCATCATGAGTAGCAGAAAAATATGAATAACATTTTGCTGTTGGATACTTCATCCGCCACACATCTCGGAGGCCCAGTTCCACCAATAAATTAGCAAATGGGGTAGGCTGAGAGGATAATTGTCTGCCCCTACAAAGGCAATCTATCCAAGCTAGGGAGTAAGCAATTGTTATAATCACCCAACGCTAATAGGGGAACACCAGGATGATTGGCCATAAATTGAGCTAGGTGTTGAATGACCTATGAAGAGTAGGGCGGGGTACATACCGCAGCCACTATGCAGCGAAACCCATTCAAAGTACACAGTAGGAAAATATACCTGCCCTCTGCATCAATCCACTCCTGCACATGAACAAATTGAATAGAGTTAGAGATGAGGATACACACACCTCTAGAAAACGTAGAGTGGAAATGATATTGTATGGAAAATAAACGAGAGGGTACCGACAGTGTCAAGATTTCAAATGGGTTTCCTGCAAATATACTACAGATGATTTTAAATGTTTAAGTACATGGAAGACCGCACCCCGTTTTTAGTTTTATCTCCCAGGCCCCTTACATTCCGGGATAAACACATCAATTCTTTATGGGAGACAGACATAATATATATGGATAAAATGGGAAGGATAACTTATTCGTGGACAGATTTAAAGCCCCCCGAGGGGAGTAATGAGTGGATAGGCAGTAGGAGGGACCCAGATCACATGGGTCAGGGTGACCAGGAAGACAGCCACAGGAAGCAGGGAAGATAAACCCAGCAACATGCAGTCCACTAAACACAAACATCCCAGGTGAACCATAAATAAAACAAGGGGGAATACTGAAATTATTACTGACATGTAGGCCAACAGATCCATAAATATATTAACTGAAGACACTGGCAGGAGGCCAAAAGGTCCCTTCAGGATCAAAAACAGGTTGGGGTTTTCACAATGTCTCATGGTCAAGCACACAGCAGGTAAAGGTAAGGAAAGCCCAACAAGGGAGGAGCCCCAACTTAAGCGGGAGAAAAATACGATACAAGAAGGGAAGGAAATGTGAGAGCAATACCCCGCTGTTCTGCTAAGCTGAGTTTAAGGCACTAAGGATCAACCAGGTACCCAAGGTCAGGTTCCAGGGGAGTTTGCCAGGTGATGTTCCACTCCATCCAACCACTGCAAGGCTGCATTAGGATTATCAAAAAAGTGAGAAGCGTCATCCGCAAGCATGCAAAGTTTAGCCGGATATAGCATGGCATATTGAAGGCCTAATACCCGAAGACGTTTCTTGACATCCAGGAATTTTGCTCTTAGCTTTTGAACTTCCACGGAAAAATCTGGAAATAAGGATACTTGAACATTGTTAACTGACAGGTTACCCTTGCTTCTGGCCCTGGAGAGAATGGGATCTCTGTCCCGATTGAGGAGTCTGAACAAAAAGGGTCGAGGAGGCGCGCCGACTAGAGGAGCATGTGCTGGGACTCTGTGTGTACGTTCTACTGCAAACATGGGGAGAATGCGGCACTGCAAAAGGTAGAGGTCAGCCAAGCTACAATAAAGGCTACAGGATACCCACTGCGCGCACATTGTTGCAGCGTAACCAATTTTCCAAATCTTCCAATCTAGAGGCGTTAGTAGAAGCGATCGATTGCACATATCGCACATCCCTATGTAATGGTTGCCAATCATCTTCCAGGGTACTCTCTCCCCTCCGAGGCCACATTGCGGTCCCACATTTTCTGCATATCTTGACGCACCAGGGTCAATTCCATCCTCATCCTCTTCACCTCCCCAGTAAGAACCGCTACAGATGAGTTGCATGTAGTGACTGCGGAGAGAATCTCTCTAAGGGTGGGCTCAGGATGATCTGCCTGTCAATGCCCATCAGTGCCACCTATCAGTGCTGCCAATCAGTGCCACCTATCAGTGCTGCCTATCAGTGCGCATCAGTGCCACCTATCAGTGCCAGTCAGTGCTGCCTATCAGTGCCATGTATCAGTGCTGCCTTTCAGTGCCCATCAGTGATGCCTGTCAATGCCCATCAGTGCCACATACCAGTGCCCCCTCATCAGTGCCACCTATTTCATATGGGTACAGTGTTGCATGACCGCGCAATTGTCATTCAAAGTGTGACCGCTGAAAGCTGAAAATTGGCCTGGGGGGGGAGGAGTGGGTATAAGTGCCCTGTAGGCTAGGGGTTAAATGGTGTTGCCTCAGAAGGGGGGTAGTCTTATACGACGAGTATAGCTCAAAACAAATGTTTTAACTAGAAAATTAGGGGGTCGTCTTATACACCCAGTTGCCTTATACGCCGGAAAATACGGTATTTAGGAGGTGGCACACATTTATTATGGGAGAGAATAAAGCGGCACATTTCATGAAGGAAGATGCACACAATTTATGAACTGTGGACACTATATGATATGTGGATTCCGTTATAAGGAAAGGTTTGTTGAATTGTTGAAAATGATTTATTTGATGATGAGTTTGGTGAATGGATTACATGAGCTCAGGGCGGCGCAACATTTATATATTTGGGTTTTTTACAGTTATTGTGGGAACACTTTATTGTTTGCAGCCACTCCCAGGATAGGATTCAGTATTATTTATATTTTATTATACAGTGGTTTATTTAGTCACATATTTCACTTATAGGTGGCGCGGGATACACATATTTTTCAAATTATTGGTTGTTAAGGGTAAGTCACCGTGTCCTTAACAACTGATAACACAAACACCCTAGCCACTCCCACTTGTCATCCTCCGATGTGAATCTGGCCGGCTCGATGACTCTCCACATCCTCCTCCCTTCCCACTATGTGGGTGGCCCTGCCGTTCTCTCGCACTCACACACAGCTGTAGGTCCCTCTGTAGGCCCTGCCTCCAGAACGGCCCTGCTCAGTCAGTGAGGTTCTGTTGTGGACTATGGGATGTCTGACCGGAGGGAGGGCGCCAAGCAGAAGTACCGGCTGGTGGTGATGGAAGGAAATCCACTCTCATCATACAATTCATCCAGGTGAGACTGGCATGGGGCTTGGCTGGAATGAGTAAGGAGGGGACCTGGAGGCTACACAAGGACGGGCTGCATGTGTTATGCTATGGTTTAGGCAGCTTATGGTCTCACCCAGAGGCCACACCATTCTGCTCTTCTATATTGTGCAGGGGGAGGGGGGCCACATTCTGCTGCCTTCCTCCTTGAAAGTATGCTGGGGAACCAGCGATCACACTATGCTGCACTTATGTTCTGTGTCTTGGGCTCCTGCTACTTTCCTACATTGCATTCTGAGGCACCCAGGGGCTGCATTCTGCTGCTCTACTGTGTTGGGTTTTGGGGCCCAACACCATGCTGCTCCTCTGTGCATTGTCTGGGGGCCACACTAGCTGCTATCAGTATATGGGGTGACACTAGGTTGGTGTAAGAGGCCCCAAAATTTCTGATTGCTGCCCTGCTCTCATCTTACTGTGGCCACTCCTTGCTCATTCAGTTTATCCCCCGCCCCCTTTCCCCTGCACATTCTACAAACTACCCACAACTGTCAAACATTCCTGTCATCACCCCACTCTCCTGTCAGCTATCACTACCATCTATCCAACTCCTAGTTTAGTCACTGTTTTCCTTCCTTTGCTACCCCACTGTACAGCTTAAAGGTCCCGTTCTGCCACCTAGCAACTTTCACAACCCCCCCTCTTCCCCCAACCCCCCCTCCCTCCAACAGTCACATTAGCTTTCAGCCTTGTCTACCTATCCTACCGGTGGGCAACCTGCAGCTCTCCAGCTGTTGCAGGACTACAAGTTACATCATGCCTCTGCAAGTCATAGCTGTAACTGTCAGTTTGCAATGTCTCAAGGGACCTGTAGAGTCATGCTTGCAACTTCCGGTCTTTGCAATGCCTCATGGGAAATGTAGTTCCACAACACCTGGAGAGCCGCAGGTTGCCCACCCTTGACCTATCCCATCCCTTAACCACTCATCCTTTCTAAGGCAATAGGTATTGGTAACTGATATCGACAAGTACTTAAAAAAGTAAGTATCGGTACTCGTACTCAGTGTTTAAAAAAAAAAATTGGTATTGGTGCATCCCTATTTCTTAACTATACCAAAATATTTTGAGCAGATCTTCTTCCACCTGACACTGTTCAGATATACCACTTCACCTTTTCTATCATAGGAAAATCTGGATTTCTGTGGCTCGGTTTGAATTTACCTATATACACACACTCAAAGGAAAATGCCATTCAACAGCGGAACAAAGAGCAACAGGAAGAAGTGCAAGCTCAGATTTTTAAGCAGAGAGATGAGTGGCAGAAAAAAAGGAAGACCAGAGTTAAAAGACAAGAGCCAGGGTGGACTGGGCGAAACTGGGGTGGTGTCAGTATTGGACATCCCGATCCAGGTCCTAATGGAGGTAAGTAAGCAACTTAAGCAAATTTAAAGTTCAGGATATTGATTAGAAAATATACATTTTTTTTTTGTATTTAAACGGAAAGTGTCTTTACCTGTAGCATACAGTTAGATTATGCCTGCCATTTTTAAGTTTTCACCAAAGATTTTGGATACACTGGTGGCCTACTTTTTGGACAATGTGGATGTTAAAAATACATTGTGGTTGATTTACTAAAACTGGAGAGTGCAAAATCTGGTGCAGTGCTGCATAGGAACCAATCAGCTTCCAGGGTTTTTTATTGTCAAAGCTTAACTGAACAAGCTGAAGTTATTATTATTATTATACAGGATTTGTATAGCGCCAACAGTTTGCACAGCGCTTTACAATATAAGGGAGACAGTACAATTACAATACATTTCAGTTCAGAAGGAATAGGAGGGCCCTGCTCATGGGGCTTACAATCTAAAGTTAGAAGCTGAGTGGCCACCATGCACAGCTGCACCAGACTTTGCACTCCCGATTTTAGTATATCATCCGCATTGTCTGTAGAACTAGAAAATAAGGCCTACCTGCAAAGAAAAGAATTCCTACTTAACAGTCACGCTGCCCAGCCAACAATTTTCCAAGTCTTGAAAGACATATACTTATTGAAAAATATTTTGCATCCAACGCTTTTGCGAGTGTTAGATGCTTACTCCCCCTCTGAGCACTAGAGTAGAGACATGGGGGGCTTTGCAAGGAACTACAGTAGGGGAACCAGGCATCTGACGTGCCTGGAAGTGTTGCGGACAGCAGAGCATGTATTTTCTTTACAGGTAGACTTCTTAAAGTGGAACTTTAGGTAAAAAAAAAAATGGTGAACAGGCAGAACACCGCATCACTGGAACCGAGGTGATTATAGTTAAAGACATTATGTTTTTGGAACTCTGGTGTCATGATTCATGTATGATAAATAGCCCTGGTATATATTAGTCAGCAAAAAGAGGTTTGTTTAAGAGAACACTTAAAGTGATACTAAACCCAGGACCCTGCATTCACTATATCTGGTCTTCCACAGTACACAGAACATGGAAGTGCAATTGTTTTAGTAAATATAAACTGCTAAATACCGTTTCTCATCAGCAGTTAGAGCAGTCTTGTGACCTCTATCAGTGTCCTGCCGAGTACATGTTAAAGCCTGTAGTGGGAAAAAAACCCTCTCTAGCAATACACACCAAACTGAGCATGTGCAGAGTGTCTTCACATGATCTGTCTTATCAGGAGATAAGAGGGGGACATTGGGAGAAGGGGAGGATCAGGGAAGACAGGATCAAACAGTATTTTTAGACAATGCAGATTAACCCCTTATGTTCCACAGATATATAACCAGCATGCTTTACTGCATATACAGACTGATTTTACTGTTGTGGGTTTAGCAACACTTTAATCTATACATTTTTTTTTAATTTTAGCTTTTTTACAAGTTGTTTGCTTGATTTTGATGCTTTCAGCTGTGCTGCCATGGCATTGTTCTTTTGAAGTGTGCTTGATGTGTGGAGTATTTAACAGCAACACCATGAAAGTGCCTGTTGGACATTGCTTATTGTGAGTAGATCAAATAGATTGAGAAATACTGGACTGGAGTTTTTAGAGATAGACAGTTCTGGGTTTAAAGTTTAATACATTTGTTATTTTAAAATGGGCAGCTGTAAATGTCAACTGCAGATTTCTGAAGGTGATACATTTCTGACGGTCATTAAATTACATAAGGACAGTTAACACCCCTCCCCCAATTAAATTGTGGCGCTTCAAAGTTAAAGCCTGTTTCACATGGTCTTCAGCTTCTCTAACAGCAGTATGTACAGCAAGCTTTCACAAAGCATTTTAAGACCTTTCAGCAAGCTTTGTTGAAGCTTTTAACACATGATTCAGCTCCAGTTTGTAAATGTTGAACACAGATCCTAATAGGAGGCTTTTAACAAACTCCCATGTCTGCTAGTAGCTTGCTTAAAGTGGCAATCGGCACTCTCATTAGTGTGTTCAACAGTTACAAACTGGAGCAGAATAGTACATTAAACGCTTTAACAAAGCTTGCTGAAAGCTCTGCAAATGCTTTTTCAAAGCTTGCTGTTCACACTGCTCTTTTACAAGCTGAAATCTGTGTGAAACAGGCCACATGGGCTTTCACTTGTATAAGAGAAGTGTGAACAGCAAGCATTTGTGACATTTGTAGCAGGCTTTTGCAAAACTTTAGGTAAGCTTCAAGCAGTTTTCTCCAAGCCTTTAAAGTGCCCTTCATTTCCTGTTTGGAAATGTTATACACAAATCATAATGGAAGTGCTGATTGCCACTTTAACCAAACTGCAAGCAGGCTTCAGCAAGCATTCAACTATCTTCAAGTAGTGCTAAAGCCTGCTAGCAGCTTTTTTAAAGTGGCAATCAGCACTTCCATTAGAATCTGTGTTCAACATTTACAAACTGGTGTTGAATAGTGCTTTAAACACTTCAACAAAGCTTGCTGAAAGCTCTGCAAATGCTATCTAAAAGCTTGCTGTTCACACTGCTTTTCTACAAGCTGATGTTTGTGCAAAACAGAATTTTACCAAACCTTTATATTTGGTTCTCATTGTGTCCTGTGTGCCACTATGAAGATGGTTTGTAGTGCATTTACCTTTTGCAAATCTGTTGCTGGTCTGCTCACACAACATGTGAAAATATGTATAATAGTAAATAATCCCTATGCCTTCATTTGGCAACCAAATGAAACAGTTACTGGTATGTCAGAAATTGCAGCTACTCAGCTTTCTAACCCATGAATGCCATGCCTCCTGGCCCTTTAAGGGGTTTCCGATGCTGGGAGGCAAGGCGGGGCTTATAATCATGTGACTGCCGTGATTGGCTATCACGGCGGTCACATGATCGGAAAACTACCGATCACAAGTAGCAATCAGAAGCTTTCCATTAGGTTCCAGTCACTGTGCCAGGAGAACGCAAGGCGTGCACTCTCGGCCCATGTTTGTTTGCATTTGGGTATGTAAATATGCGTCCTCTTGGCGGCAAGACCCACCTGCCGAGAAGCCGCATATTTGCGTACTGTTAGCGCAAAGAGTTTAAAGCTGAACTCCAGGCAAGTGGCTAAGTACATAGACAAGGGACATATATGAAAGCTATGTTACCTGCCAATAGATTTGTATTTCTGACCATACAGTCCTGAAATTGATACAGTTCTACCATGACACAGCCCCTGTCAGGCAGGGCAGAAGACATGATTTTTCATACTCCAACGGTGGACTGTCCCTTGGTGTTCATGCCCACTGCAGGGCTATGGACTCTGCATCTTCCTTGATGACATCAGAGGACCTTAGACCTCTGGGGAATGGAGGAGAGGATGTGGGGACCGGTCTAGTAGCTTACAGGAGCCTGCAGATGTGGAAGGTTGGGTAAGTACTGTAGGGCTGGCCATAGACGGGCTGTTTATTGGCCGAATTGTCAGCCGATAAAGGAAAAATCGGCCGTTGCTGCCACCAATGCTTACGAAAAACAGCTGTTTTTTATGGATTTTTCCAGCATGACCCATAAAAAGAAATGAGAAGATCCATGAAAAAAAGAGCCGATGGCATTGCCCCACTAAGGGTGTGAATATCGGCCGATTTTTCGGTCGGACGAAAATTCGACGGATAAACGACCCGTCTATGGGCTGCATAGATCTGCTTTTCCAAATCCCCTAGACATAAACAAACTCTTAAAAGATAGGTTCATCTTTGGAACATGTTACAGGGTCCTCCTGTTGTCGGAAGTGACTCATGCTGATAGCAGAGAAACAAAGCAGCAGACAGAAATGACACTTATGCAGGCCATAGATGGGTCGAAAACCGGCCGTTTTTTTTAAAAAGAAAACGAAAAATTGATTGTTCAATAGGCCGACGTTACCACCAACGGTAAAAAAAATCGGTAGATTTTCGTCCCGTCTACGGCCGGCATTTAATTACTTCTTCCTGCAGAGAGCTCCGCTATTATGTTTGACATGAAAAAGTATTGTGGTTGCAACAATGTATCTATTTGTATCCATTTCGGATACAGATGTTTTATTTGGATACAAATAGATACATTGTTGCAACCGCAATACTTTTTCATGTCAAATATAATAGCGGACTAGAATGCTTTTTCTTCTTCTTTTTCTTCTTCTTCTTCTTGCAGGTCACGGCTCATGCGCAGATTTTTTTATTGGTAAAAAGATCGGCCGATTTGCCCATCATTCACTGATAAAAAGAATGTGCCAAAATCCCAAAAAACGGCCGACCAGTTAACACACTAACGGTGCGAAAATCAGCCGATTTTTTTTTTGTTCTCTTTTCACCCGAAAAATCGGCCGTTTTTCGCACCGTCCATGGCCTGCATTAGTG
Source organism: Staurois parvus (assembly GCF_062004578.1). Lineage (NCBI taxonomy): Eukaryota > Metazoa > Chordata > Amphibia > Anura > Ranidae > Staurois > Staurois parvus. The sequence continues at coordinate 2,277,787 of NW_028318197.1, forward strand.
CCCTGGATTGAGACAAGTACACACTATAGAGAGATATGCTTTGCTCATATTTCATGTCTGAGGTTTATGACCATTTAAACTATATTGATACCTAAACTGATATATTAAATTATGTGCAAAAGCATTTCTGTATCTGTTATCCCTGCGGTTTATTTTATGCATACCAGTCTACTACATGTAAGTTTAAAGTGGTAAAGGAAAAAAATTATTTGGGATTAATCATATGGGAAATAAAGACCTTCAGCTAGTCAGCCGAATCACTTTGTAATGTAGTTCCTTTTCACTTGTCTACAGTGATAAGAAAACAATCTGTCAAGTTCTTTTCCCTTTGGATCTTTTTTGCTTTATGTTGTTGTTCACTGTCCTTCCCATTAAAGGTCAAAAAAAGAGAATGTTTACTTCAGTTCCATGACATTTAAGTTTTGTCTTTGTCTTTCTCAAGTTGGGGTAAAAGGCCACGTCCTCTGTGACTGGGTAATACCTATTGACCCCTACGAATGCAGTCAGATCCATTCTGATGTACGGGCTGTGCTGCATCTTCATCTATGTCCTGTTCAGAAGCTTTGAATGCAGTGTATTTAGTGTGATACAGACACAGCACCTTTATATAGAATCCTAAATAGCTGTGTATGCTTATGACTGCTTGCTTTCTAAAAGCCAATTTACCTTTGTGGTCTTTAGCACATGTGCACGTTTGTTGACATGAATCAGCCCTGAAAGACTGAATCATGTGTAATCAGGAAAATCATAGAGATGGGGTGCTGGTGGAGTTTGAGGAACCCCATTTGCAGTGGTTAGTAATGTCTCATGATTCACACTCTCAGCAATGCTTTTTTTTTTTGGACAAATAAAGTGTGTGAATATATATTTTTCCATCATGTCTCGTTGTATGCAGAGTTCCGAAACTTGAACTGCAAGCACAAAGACTTTTGGTGAAATAAAATCCCCAATAGTCACAAAGGATATTAATCCACTTTGTGTGCATCAGATGCCTTAGGAAACACAGATATTACTTTGTAAAAGTAGCTGTGACATCATCACTGTACTGTACATAGCCTGTGCAAAGAGTGTTCGGACCATGCTCACTCCTTTGTCAGGCTTGACAAAGGAGTGAGCATGCTTTGAACGTGCGCCATCTTGGAAACCCAGTCCATGCGGTGACATCATCCCTGTGAACCTCCCTGAGCCCCTCTGCTACTCCCCGAGCCCTGGACACCACCAGAGCAGTGGGAAAACACCCAGAGTGTGGCCAAAGGACCTGATGCTCCCACTGGACCTCCGTCACTTGACATGCCTACCTGTTACCTACCTATGTGAGTGGAATTTTACCATGAAATCTGCCTGTTTTTAACTGTCTACACTTAGAATGGCGCTGCTGTCTCTCTTCTCTACATGCATTAGGAGTATCTACAAGCTCTTATAGCCGGCTGCCTCCTCAGACAAGTCCATACTACTATAAGCCCCCCACTACAGATGGACTTGGACACCACCTCCACATGGACCTTTTACTAACCCCCATTGCTGATGGTCCATCTCCAAACGCACACAGGGTAGATGTGTCTTAGCGCTCCCTCCCCCCACTCACCTCTGCAGGCTGATAGTGCCAAGCCACTGCCTTGCAACTAGCAGCAGCATCATCAGCTTGCCATACAAGCTTTTTCAGCTAGCCTTAAGTGCCAATTCACACTGCACATCGCATGTGATTTGCACAGGAATCACACTGCAGTTCTTAGGTCGAGCCCTAGCACATAGGGGTAAGGGGACAATCCTGTGTATACTCTGACTAGGGGTGGACTGACAACTCATGGGGCCCCCGGGCAATAGGGGATCATGGGGCCCCTGTGTCCTTGCCCAAACTCAAAAAAGCCTATGAAAAGGTGCATCTCATGGGGCCGCTACTGACCCCGGGCCCTCGGGCAGTGCCTGAGTTTCCAAATGGTCAGTCCGCCCCTGACTCTGACCCAAATGACTTGGAGACTGTGCTGGGCTTCTTCTCTATGCTCCTGCGGGTGAACGGGGCAGCATAGATTAAATGGATTGTTACTGTGAGCAGCAAGGAACTGGCCAATTACATGAACCTGTTTCTTTGCACTGCATGGGCGAAGCACTCATTGATTTTTAGATTTATTTATTTTATTTATTTCAGGTACTTGCATAGCACTGTCAATTTCTGCAGCGCTTTAGATATATATTGTACATTCACCTTGGTCCCTAACTCTCAAAGAACGTACAATCTAAGGTCCCTAAATTCCATTCATACATACTCAACCTACCAGCATGTCTTTGGAGCGTGGGAGGAAACCAGAGTACCTAGAGGAAACACATGTAGGCACAGGGAGAATATGAAAACACCATGTAGGTAGTGCCATGGTTGAGATTCAAACCAGTGACCCCAGTGCTGCCAGTGGAAACCACTTAGCCACTGTGCCTTTTGTATACAGGTATAACATTTTTATTTTAAAGCGGAGTTCCACTCAAAAGTGGAAGCTCCGCTTATTTGCCCCCCCCCACTGCCAGTTCGCTGCGGCGAAGTGAGCCAGAAGTTTGGCCCCCTCCTCCCTCCTGCAGTCTCCTGGGAAATTTCACAGGTCCCAGAAGACTTCCGGACCAATTAGGAGGCACAGCGCAACTTGCGCATGCACAGTGGGCACCAGACTGTGAAGCTGCAAGCTGTCACAGCCTGCTGCCCACAGTTGAGATGCCGGCGCTGTGGAGGAGAGAAAGGGAGAAGGGATGGCGCAGGTGAAAACATCACTGGACTCCGGGACAGCTAAGCGTGTGTTTATTAAAAGTCAGCATCTACAAAATCTGTAGCTGCCGACTTTTAATAAACACAAAAATGATTGGAACTCTGCTTTGGCATATTAATCAGTAAAAACATCCATTTGGTTCCATAAATTTTGTCTTATTTTTATTATGATTTCAAGTGTGAAGGTGAACATTTAAATGACGATATATTTGTTCTCGTTTTTGTCTCAGCGTCATGTTTGAGTTTAAAAAATATCATGATGCATAGTGACAGGCATAGACCTTATTCTTCATATTTTTTTTATTGCAAGAAGCAGTAATTTTTCAATTCTTATTAAGAAATCTTTAATTTAATTTTTGCTGTTGTTGCTTTGAAAATATGCAGACTATTTTTTCTTTTCCCGACAGAAAAGTATGAAGATTTTCACTGCAAAGTGATTGAGGTGAGTTGTATTTCTTTGCTAGCAAGCTTCTAATGTAATAGCAAATTAAATGCAGCAGTGACATTCCATTCTGTTCATTTAATATATCAAGTTTATGGTGGAAGAATCGTGCTGTAAGAGAGCAGTCTAAAACAATGCACAGCAAGATAGAGTATTCTCTATGTTAATGGAGGACTTATCAGCTGAGTTACATAGATAATACCCCACCAAGACAGCCGCCGGTGACTTTGCAAAGGGCAAAATGAAGTTGGATAAAGTTTTGAGTTATTTCCAATAGTCTTTAACATTAACGTTAGTTGAAGTATTTCTCATATTAAACAGCCCATGGCCACTCTTTAATTTTAAGGATTTTTACTAATTTTGCTGTACTAGATTGTACCAAAAGGACTGCATTCCAAACATAGCCATCTTAATTGTAGATTTGCCTTAAAGGATAAATTCACCTTTTGGCCAAAAATAATAACTGCACATTTTTTTGCTGGTAAAAAAATGTGCATTTATTTTTTTTTTTGTCCAAAGAAGGCTGGAAAGAATTGCACCAGCGATCAGTAGATCACTGATGCCATGCAGGTCTCCTGCAGACCTGTCAGAATCTATGCTTGGCATACGGGATGTACGGTCAAGTGGAAATTCTGACGGGAAGCTTCAGTGAACTACCACGGCATTCCACAGTGCCGTGGTAGTTCACTGCAAACTACAAGCCCACAGCCACGGAGACTGTCAGGACATGCAGCTAATTCATTCACAGAAGTCCGTGAATGAATGACGCGACTGTGTGGGCGGAGCCCTGCACGGCTGCATTGTTTTCAAATCTGACAGTATGGGGAGACTTCTCCCTGTATTATCTCTTAGAGCGAGGACGGCGGTGGGCGAGGCTGCAGCTATGGGAACATGTTACATGTTACACCCTTAAATATTGTTGGAACATGTAACATGTTCTCAAAGGTGAACTTATCTTCTAAGATTTTGCTAAACCTCTGTGTATGATTACTGCTGGGACCTAGAAGAAGGGGGCAGAACCCCATAAGCTTGTCATGAGAAATTAACTGTTAGCTCAAATATAAAAGTATCATGGACAGTAATCAATAGTGTTGTTTAAATGTAAGAATATAGCCAAGAAGTGAAAGCATGATCTCTTTTGTACATATAGTATGACTCATGTATGTATTTTTAAAATCTGTACAAAATGTAGCGCTTAATCTCTCATAACCAACATAAACATTATAAATGAGAGGAAAGTCTTAAAGGAAAACAGTCCTTAGAATTGTGATGAAATCTTCCATATATCACATGGGAAAAAAAGTGATGAGTTGTCCCAAAGGGGGAGAGAAGAAATCCTCCACCAACACCATACGCAGCCTTTTACCAGAGGGTAAGACCACAGATCATGCGGTCATATACAGCATTTATAGACGATCAGATGGACCAAGAATCTTCTCCACCTGAAGGCACCTCCACGGCTCACTCCAGAAAGATAGTAACTCAAAATAGTGCTTTAAAAGCATAGGCATGGAAATATGGAACCTTAGAGCTTCTTCAGCAAAGGACAACTCTTCAGTTAGTACCATGAAGATTTACTCCATTAAACCATCTCAGGACAATAGCATGCAGCCAATGGGCTTCAGCACTGATCAGTGTATTCTGAAGGGGGTAGTCACACTGTCAGAATACAAAGACCCAACGGGGAGGATTTCCCCACCCATCTGGAATGTGTGGATGGGGGAATTTGCTCAGTTTTTTCATCTGAGCCATGCATGGCCATCTTAAGATAGTTTGCTGTGGGTATGGTGTGAAATAGGGTTGTCACTTTGGCTCCTGAGCTTCAGACCACCTCCTATTCCAGAGTAGGAAAAGGTAATGAACACAATATACATTATGCTGGCGTGACTGCATAGCTGCTGGACTTGGATGTGAGGGAGCACAAAGGAGTAGAATCTTACTGAACATGACACTTTCAGGCTCACACATTCAGCACAAACCACTTGATTATAAATCATTTGTCTTCTTCTATATTATTGCGGGGGATAATGACACAATTCTCTAATTTGAGGGTGGCTTCTGCCCAGTATGTGCCATATGACCAGAAAAAATCAGAGAGAACATGCAAACTCCAGGCAGATGGTGCAGTGGTTGGAATTCAAACTTGAACAGGAACCAACGACCTTTGGTGACAGGTCCTGTTCCTTAGAAATTGCTTCTGGGTAACCTTGTGCCACAAGTCCATTACTAATTTCCAAACGTCTATCTTTTCTATTGATTCATCCTGGACAGTCCGAGATACACACTGAAATTGGCTCCTCGAGATAGATTTAAATACCGAAGGTGGATGACAACTAGTAAACTTAAAGTGTTACTAAACCCAGGACCCTGCATTCACTTTATCTGGTCTCCCATAGTACACACAACATAGAAGTGCAATTGTTTTAGTAAATATAAACTGCTAAATACCTTTTCTCATCAGCAGTTAGAGCAGTCTTGTGACTTCTATCAGTGTCCAGCATAGCACATGTTAAAGCTTGTAGGAGGAGTTTTCATTCTCTTGTAGCAGGATGCAGGACCTCTGTCTGGAGAGTGCTGATTTGCCCTGTGCTGATCACATGCACTCTCCCAAGAAAAAAAAACAAAAAACTAATTGAGCATGTGCAGCTTGCCCCTGAGCCTCTGTTCTATCAGGAGACATGTTATGTGCAATTAAACCATGGCAACATCTAATGTTTGTGTAGTATTTTATGTTCAGCAGACTGTGTTCTTCTATTGTTGTGACTTAGATGACGTTCAGAGCACATTTTATGCCCAATTCATGCAAAACTCCACGTAATCTCAAGGGGTTCACATACTTTTTCTTGCAACTGTATGTGGTATCGCTGTGATCGTCAGGAGCAGGAGAAATTATTTTGGGTTGTTCTTTGGTGGTTGGTTATGGTAGTAGCAAGAAATATAAGAAACCTAAATGTAAAAAAAATGTTTGGGGTTTTTTTTTACTATTTCGGGTCAGTTTTCCTTTGATGAAAAAAAAAAGATTAGTATATACCCATTACCATTTACCACCAAATGAAAGCCCAATTTGTCCTGAAAAAAAACAAGGTAAAATCCACTTGGATGCACAAAGTAATTGTGATGATATGTACGGTTTTGCTAACACATGTCAAAGTTGCAAAATTTTGCTTAGGCTTTAAGATCTGTTTTACCCTTAGGCATGAAGGGGTTAGGCAACTGATTTTGGTCAGTGAGTTTAATGAAATAGTCACTCTAGAGGCATCCATCCTGCAAGTATACCCTGGTGTCCAGAAATGAGGTAGAAGATTGATCATGTATGATGTTAAAATTGAGGTTGAGAACCACCAAACTCAAATCCTGGTGAAAAAGTCACCCTGCCAGATAGCAAAAACATCATCCTGAAACCTCATCCATGTGAGACAATATTGTTTAAACAATGGATATTGATACACATATTTCCCTTCAACCCACATCACAAACACTTTGGCATAAGGTGGTGCAGCATGGGAACCCATCACCATGCCCCTTAGTTGCAAAAAACTAATTTTCAAACTTAAAGTAATTGTTATGCAAAATAATAAGCAATGGGTTGCTTCTGTGCTGGATTGAACTGTACTGACCTATCTAAAAGACTACTGCTTGCCAGAACCCCTAAATCATGTTCAAAAGATGTATATGAAGAGGTAATATCTCTCAACGTTAACAGGAAGTCATTGGTGTTATGGAGATAGGATGGGCCCATTGACACTAATGGGGACATGACCTTATCGAAAAGGAGAACACATAGAACCAATACAGAAAACTGTTGGTCCCCCCTTAGTAATTTATTGGGGTATTTGTGTACTTTTGGTACTAAATAGATTAGGTAGAACAGGGTGCTCAACCTGCACAAATATATCAACAAACTCTGAATAGCATTTTTCACAGCTTCAGCAATTCTTTTTTTAGAACAGAGAATACAGGGTTTAACCAATGATGTACGGTACACTTTTAGTATCAGTTAATTGTGAAAGAATTTCCTTTTGATAATCTGCAATATTCATAACCACCACGGTGCGCCCCCCCCCCCCCCTTTTCCATTGGTTTGATAATCTTTCCTAAGCAATAAACGTTATAATGCAGACTGTTGATTGGTAGTTAAATTATTTGGAATTTGCTCATGAAAAATTTTATCAGACAAAATTGCAGAGATATCAATATTAACATTCCTAATATACACCTCAAAGGGGGGTGAGGTGGTGTGTGGCATAATTTTACTTTTATTTCGCAAACCCAAATCTGACAAGGAAATAAGCCCATGGTCATGCACCCATGTCGCAGTTGGATTTAATGAGAAAAAAACCTTTTAAGTCCAAACAAAATCTATACAAATCCTGCTATAACACAAATACATCCATGGATCCTTTTGGGCAAAAACCCAAGCCCTGATTCAACACAAACCATTCAGTATCAGACACAATAACATATTATGTACAGTGTGTTCTTGGATGTTCTTTGATTGGTTCGTCGTGTCAGGCAATGCAACTCTGTATGGCTTGAGGAGGTGCCGCCTGCCTCCTTTCCTCCTACGCATTGTGTATCCCCCCAATGGGGTAAAAAAGCAGAAACAGAGTCAGATTAAGCTAAAGAACTGAAACCTGAATGTGACCAAGAGGTGCTCAACACCTTCTGATGTGATTGGATCTAGACTGTTCATGTGAGATAGAACTCCAATTATACTAAATTAACTTTGTCGAACACAGAGTCCAAAGATATTTTTAAAGACTCATGTAGTCATAATTCATCATTATGAGCAAAGATTGTAGGGACAATCCATACCCATGGGAAAGCATCAGGAGCATGCACTAGGAAGATTGTGGCCTCTGAGGGGCAGAGCGATTTATGTTGAAATATCTGTATGTCAATGGATCGTCTGTTCTTTTCCTGAAATACTTTGAAACTGTAAGACATCAAAGAGATTATTAAAAGCTCCAAATGTATAAAGGGTCACCTTGCACAAAACATGTTTGGACCATGTAAAGGAATGAATTTATTATTATTTTTGTGGTAACAGAGGAGGTCAGCACAAGATATTTATATATGGAGTACATGTGTTAAAAAAAAAAAACATCCTAATTAGAATGTCCCTTAATACACAGTTGAACTTTTTTTTAAACCTCTATGTAAGTGCCTCAAAGAAAAATATTTTCAAGCTGCGATAATCTTTTTGGCTTTCATTCGTACTGTATTGTCAGATTGCAGGTTGCAGCTGTATTCGATGTTTAAAAACTACAGGGGCTTCTCTTAATTTTGTTAAGTGCTTATGCAGCGTGACTTGAAGAGATGATGAAAATTGACTGTTATTTTAAAGTGAAGAATGTGTTTTGTACGGTACATTGTGTTGTGCATTTTAAGGTGATCTCAGTGATGGGGGGGGGGTTTAGAAACTCAGACATTTTCTGACTCTGATCTTTTATTCTATCACTTTCCTATGAACAACAAGTTATTTAAAAGTGGAAAGCTATTTGAAGTATTTTAAAGGATACTTCCTGTATTGTTTCTTTTCTGTTTGAGAGGTCTTTTGATGTTTTTAGACATAGACCTATTGCTACAGTCCTTTTTCCCCTGTTCAAAGTTTTTCTGCAGTTCTTAGCATAAAGTTGTAAAGCATCGACTGTATTTTGAGGCCTTTTTTTTCTATGTATAGGTTACTAAAGAAAGCGTTAGGAGCTTGGGTTTTCACAGCGCTACATGCCACCAACACTAGCAGTCTCTTGCTAAACTGACGGGGAAGGTGGAAGATGCAGATGACGCTAGATGGAGGAAACTTCCTCTCTTTTAGATTATCTATACAACTCCAGTACATGCACTTTATGTCCACTAATATTCATTATGTTGTAAGCCTTAAAGGCAAAGTATAGTGTATTTTCAGTAAGTGTTAAATGCACAGTTGAAATACATATGGCAAACTTTTCACATGTCAGAGGATTTAAATTTCTGTCAACCAAGATCTAAAGCTGACTTCCTCTAGACTTTAGTGGTGTCACCTGAGATTTAGGGCTTGTGTTGACTGCCTTTAGGCTTGTATAAATGGTATCACCTAAGATTTACGGGTTGTGTTGACTGGTTTTGGGCTTGTACTAGTGGTATCACCTGAGATTTAGGGCTTCTGTTTACAGTCTTTCGGCTTGCTTCAGTGGTATCACCTGAGATTTAGGGCCTGTGTTGACGGGCTTTGGGCATGTACCAATGGTATCACCTGAGATTTTAAGGCTTGTGCTGACTGTTGTTGGGTTTGTATCACTGGTATTATCTGAGGTTTAGGGCTTTGGTCTTGTATAAATGGTAGATCACCTGGGTTTTAGAGCTTGTGTTGACTGGCTTTGGGCTTGTATCAATAGTATCACCTGAAATTCAGGGCTTGTGTTTACTGCCTTTGGGCTTGTATCAGTGGTAACACCTGGGATTTAGGGCTTGTGTTGACTGCCTTTAGGCTTGTATCAGTGGTAACACCTGGGATTTAGGGCTTGTGTTGACTGCCTTTGGGCTTGTATCAAAGGTATAACACCTGGGATTTTAGGGCTTGTGTTGACTGCCTTTAGGCTTGTATCAATGATATCACCTGGGATTTTAGGGCTTGTGTTGACTGCCTTTGGGCTTGTATCAGTGGTAACACCTGGGATTTAGGGCTTGTGTTGACTGCCTTTAGGCTTGTATCAGTGGTAACACCTGGGATTTAGGGCTTGTGTTGACTGCCTTTGGGCTTGTATCAAAGGTATAACACCTGGGATTTTAGGGCTTGTGTTGACTGCCTTTAGGCTTGTATCAATGGTATATCACCTGAGATTTAGGGCATATGTTGACTGGCTTTGTGCTTGTATCAGTAGTATCACCTGTCATTTAGGGCTTGTCGATTGCCTTTGGGCTTGTATCAGTGATATATCACCTAGGATTTTAGGGCTTGTGTTGACTGGCTTTGGGCTTGCACCAGTGCCATCAGTTTGAGATGCTTCAGAGATTATTATACATTATTGTTATACAAGTTTATAAAGTGCCAACAGTTTGCTCTGTGCTTTACAAAAGACAGTACAGTTACAATACAAGAGAGATCAGAGGACCCAGTTTGTGAAAGCTTACAGTCTAAAAGGGTCAAGTGATACAGAAAGTAATAACTGTTAAGCAGCCGCCAATAGAGGAGTCATTTTTTTTATTTTGACCAACAGGTTCTGATCGAGTGGGGAGAACCCAACAGGGTGTGCCCATACATGGATCGAAATTTGGTAGACACATTCCAGATGAATTTCCATCCATGTATGACTGGTTTCAGGGATGAGCTGCAGGAAAATGTAACCGTACAGTGTGTTAGTCACAGGCAGGATAGGCCTTCATTAAAAAAACGTTTTTCAGGGACTGCCAAAAGTAGGACAAAGTAGGATACAATCAGACAGATTGAAATAAGGAGTTCCAGAGGATGGGAGAGGCTTTGGAGAAGTCCTGGAGGGGACCATCAGGAATGTTTTTTTTTTTTTGTTTTGTTTTTTTCAAATACATGCACAAGTACTGTTTTTTTGAGTTAGACAACACATAGATTTCTATTATGAGAAGCAGCAGTAAAGCACAACAACTGTGTAGTACTGGAGCCTGCACATGTAAGGTGCAAATATAGCTGCCCCCATGTACACATCTGATCACAAAGTATACATAGAATTACGGAAATCTTTTTCCCTTCCAGAGTTATGCTCGAAGAATTTTTTGCAGTGGACATTTTCACAACTAACTATATTAAAATGCTTCCTGTTATGACTTCCGTTTTCAGATTTCAAATAAAAATGTCAAACCTTTGCTCAAATTTAGTATTCGAAATTTACAACTATGATGAGATCCTCTGTATGTGAAGCAATATGCATTGCTTTGTCTTTACAAGCAAAAGTTAAATCGATGGTGTACTTTGTATTCAGTCAGGCACATCCTACAGTGAAATGCTAAGGTCAACTTCACACACGTATACTACAGCATACACCCGTGCGAAGGCTGTGTTTTCCCACATAGGGACGCACAGGTGCATCCGTGTGCAGGCAGGCCCATTCATGTCAGTTGGGACTCTTACAGTATGACAGCCATGCGGGTGTGAGTACACACTGCAATCAGGTCACAGCTGTCAAATTGAGGACAGCAGCTTTGTCTGTGCAGCTGCTGCATCTCAGTCTACATGAATGAGACTGCCAGCAAACATGGGGATGCACAAGACACCCGTGCATCCCTGTGTTAGGTAAACATGGCCTAATCATGAATTGCTAGTAGCAAACAGGAGGAGAGGACAAAGTGATAGATCCATTACTGTCCTGCCTCTTTCCTACACAAAACCAAGAACATAAGTGCCAGTTCATATATATGTGGCTTGGAGGCGGTTTGAACTGAATCCATTCCACATGGCATGTGAAAAAACATTGCTTTCTATGGTGCTTGTTCACATATGTCCTGTGCACTGGCGGTGCGGATTCAATGCGGTTTGAAAAAGAGTCACGTCCGATTTCTGAGCATTGCCTTCAGGTTCAGGCGCCGATTACAGGCTATTGACTTCTTTGAGAACCATTTCTAAACCACATATGTGCGAACAGGATACAATCCTGAGCTAATCCTGTCCTGAACCTGATGTAAACCTGATATGAACCGCTGAGCAACCACTGTATCAATTAGCTGTGAAACCGGAGCTTCAATCCGCACCGCACGTGTGTGAATCAGCTCAGCTTACTATGCAGAAGCCAAGATGTACATTATTACAACACTAAGGACTGGAATCTTAATCCAGGAAGTGGGTGCAGGTCCTGGACAATGTTGAACAAAGATGGTTCCAGCCTTATTGGTAGAAAGAAGGGGGGAAGCATTGTCAGTTGGAGTACTGAGATACCTCTGAGAGGTAACCAGTACCCGCAAGTGATGCATTGCACCTTATTTAGTATACGTACAGGTAACTTAACAATGTCTAATGCCAAGTCCACTTTAAAATACCTCTGTATTTGAGATCATAGTCACCCACTACGGCCATTTTATAACAATCGTATGTCTCCGGAAGTCTTACTCCTCCATACCAGTTGGCTAGGCACTTTTCAGTTTATATTGAAAGAGCCACATAAAACTGTTGCTGGGGTGGGAGGGGTCCATCTAAAACTTTTTTGCATTGCCAGTTCAACATTTCCCCCTTATTTTTTTTAATATTTCAAGTGCATGTAAACCCAAAAACAAATCATTAAAGCTGAATTCCAGGTATGGCAGTATTTACATTTTAGAAAAATGTAAGCATGCTTATGCCATATATGTGGGATCTACATGGAAGTTGGATATCACTGTAGTAGGCACCACTACTACAGTGATTGCCACTAGCTTCCAGGCCCCGTGCCAGGCAGCTGCACTGCTACGTACTGAAAGCGGAGTCGCTCGCTCAGTACGGGCTCCATTTGCTTCATTTTTGCAATGAATGCAAGTTTTTATCTGAATGGAGGAGATTGTGAAGTCACGGCCCTGCCTCTCCACCTCATCAAATTAGAGAAAGGTTTAGTTGAGAAAATTCAGAGCTTTCCTTCAATGGTGCCCTTGTTGTGCAAGCGACCTCCTGTGTTCACAATGTGGCAGGGTAAGCCACTCAGGACCTAGATACTGGTGGAGATCACTTTATCAGCGGTGTCTAATACAGTCATTTACAGCTTCCACGGGGATCCTACAAGTATGGCACATACTGTACATACTTACACTGGTCTATGCTGAACCAATATAACTATGAAAAAATTGTCTTAGCTGGAATTCATCTTTAATATATCGCAGCTTACTGCATTAGTTTTCTGTTTTGTTTTTTACTTTTCATACAAGCCAGTAACACACTTTCTGTCTTAGGGTGGCTCCTCTATCTAAGGAGAAGCAACGGACACACCTTTGAACAGCAGCAGTATCTAGAGAGGGTAGTGTTAGATGGACTCATAGATTTAAATAGACTTCACATAACTAACAAACATATTAAAGCCGAACTCATGCCAACACTTTTAGGCCTCATTTACACATGTGGCACCCTATGAAGAGCGATTCATGCTCAGATTGTTCTTCAAAAGGCATTTGACTGGTGGTGAAGAGGTGTTATATCACCCCTGCACCAGCATGTCACAATTTATAGATGGACTTGTATGCAACCAGCCTGCCCATACATGGATAGAAATTCGGCTGGTTCCTGCTGAACCGGATGTATATTGATTCATGTATGGCTGGCCTTAGGTAAGTGTCTGTATCTTTATATCCTCTTTAAAGGAAATTAAAAATAACAGCAGGATTAACGGCTTAAAAAATGAAGTTACTGTGAGACCACAGTGTATTAATGCTAGTGGCACACTGCATCATATATGTTATTTTTGAATTTGCCTTTTGTACCACTTTTAGTAACAGAACTCTCTAACTGCTAGCAGCTTGCTGTTCTAATTAAATACACAATTGTGTTTGTTCTTTTCACGCAGATAAATAAAGCTCCATTCAGTAAAGTCATAAGGGTGGTTGATATGATCATAAAAGTGCAATCTCGGACATCCACTGAGTTGTTAAATCTGATCTAGGGACAAGCTTGTTAATAATTGAGCAGATTTTTGCCGGTTCCTTTCCAGCTGAATTATTTATAAATTAATCATATCAAATTATGCTGAAAACAGGTAATTGTTATGAAAGCTTTGATCTAATGTAATGGATAAACATTGCTGCTGGTGCAAGGAAAATGTATCTTTCTTGCATGGATATCAGCTCTAACAATTAGTGTCGGTGCTTGTGAGGTTCTTTTGTGTGTGTGTGTGTGTGTGTGTGTGTGTGTGTGTGTGTGTGTGTGTTCTACCTTTTGTGATGTTTGGTATACCTTCTCTGTTATATATACAAAATGATTATAGTATTGTTTGAATACTATAGTATTGATAGACTGTTGTTTTCAATTTTACTTAAGTCAGCCATATATGGATCGAAATTCTGCTGGTTCAGCAGGGACTAGCCTATTTCCAATCCATGTAGGTTGTACACAAATCGGTCTATTGATTTTCTTCCGTGCAACCAGCCTGTTGGGTTTTTCCCCGAACGATCAGTGCCGCCAGCTATAGCCAGCAACACTGATCTTCGTATTCCCTCTTCTGTCCTCCCTACATGTTTCTTTTTGAGTTACTCAACATGAAGCTAAGCCCTCCTATTCTGCAATAAACCCGACTGAAGCTTTATTAACAAAATAGGGTGGGGTGAAACTATTAGGAAAAAACAGATAAGAAGTAACAGCATACAGAAAACACATTGAATAGTTCGGCTATAGAGGGCAGGCAGTTTAAGCCTACCAGCGATGCTGCCTTTTGAGGTTGTAAAGAGATGAAAGTCTTAGTCCAACATGTTCTCTGATAGCTGAATCCTTCTCTCTGTCACTAAGATGGAGGCTGAGCTCCCAAGATGCATCTCTTTCGTTTCTCTCAGAATTATGGGATTTTTTTTTTAACAACTCTTATCTAAACAATCTCTAGTTTCTGTAAAACAGTACATTTATTAACGTCTCCATCTAGTGGTGAAATTTGATTTTGCAGGCAGAACAGGCACAATATATTCCCATATTGGAGGCAGAACATTCCCATTGCCTTCCCCACTGGCAGAATACAATAGCTCAGCGAGAAGGCTGGGGGAATAGGCAACTTTTTTTGCTCAATCCACTGGTTATGTGTTGCGGACTCGGTGAATCTTTTGAATCTTTTTTCCCTAATCTATGCCTTCCCTCCACTTCAGCTTCTTCTTTGCCTTTTGCACAGGATAAAGGGCAAGGGTATTCCAATGGTCGTGTTTGCACCTGCTTAGCCAAGAAGAATGTAGTAGACTGCCTCAATTCCTTCTGTCTCCTCATGTAATCCCAGACAGATTTGATGTATTGAGATCAGGGCTCTGTGTGGGCCAAACCATCATTTCCAGACTTCTTGTTCTTTTTTTTATATTGAAGATAGTTCTTAATGACATTGGGTGCATATTTGGGGTCATTATCCTGCTGCATAAAAATAGTAGGGCCAATCACATGCCATGGCATGGCATGATGGATGAGTATCTGCCTGTATTTCTCAGCATTGAGAACACCATTGCTCCTGACCAAATCTCCAACTCCATTTGCAGAAATGCTTACAAGGAACCTCCAACTTGCTTCACTGTTGCCTGCAGACACTCATTATTGTACTGCTCTCCAGCCCTTCGGTGAACAATCTGCCATCTGCTACAGCCAAATATTGCAAATTGTGACTCATCAGTCCAGAGCACGTGCTGCCATTATTCTGCACCCCAGTTCCTATATTTTCTTGCATAGTTGAGTCACTTAGCCTTGTTTCCACGTTGGAGGTATAACTTTTTTGATGCAATTCTTCCATGAAGACCACTTCTGGCCAGGTTTCTCTGGACAGTAGATGGATGTACCTGGGTCTCACTTGTTTCTGACAGTTCTGTGGTGATGGGCATCTTCCGATGTTGAAGGGAAGTAAGCATGATGTGTTTTTTCACCTGCTGCATTAAGTTTTCTTGGCCGACCGCTGTGTCTATGGTCCTCATCTTTGCCTGTTTCTTTGTGCTTTTCCAAAGAGCTTGAACAGTACATCTTGAAACCCCAGTCTGCTTAGAAGTCTTTGCCTGGGGGAGACCTTGATAATGCAGTGTAACTACCTTGTGTCTTGTTGCTATGCTCTCATGGTATATGACCTGTGACATGAAACTGTTTTCCAGAACCTAACCTTAAATATATTACATCACTTCTGAATTTTCTTTCTGTTGTACAAGAATTTTTGTATCTTTAGTAACCTCTTCACTGTCAAAATAAGACTAGTATGCAAAAAAAACGGACGATCATTTGTCCAATATTTTTATCGTGTGTACAGGGTTTTAGTGGTTGAGTTTGGCTGTTCCTTATCCAGTTTTTAGCCTCCTGCACAACTGTTTCTGTTTCAGTTAATGATTGTGTTTCAACCAACATATGAAATTGATTATCATTAACACCTGCTAACACCACCTATAATTGGATAATCATACACCTGACTCTAATGCTACAAAATCCCTGACTTTGTGCATGTGTACAAAGTGTGCAAATGTCAGAATTGATGCTGGTTTGAAGCCAAAGGGTAGTCACACCAAATATTGATTTGAAGTAGGTTTGTCTTCTGTTCGCTTACTTTTCATTTTGTAAATTGATAAAAATAAACAATTAAAATATATATATTTTTGAAAGCATCTCTACTTTACAACATTTCTTCACATCTGCATAAAACTTTGCACAGTACTGTATATTACATAGTTGAAGAAATACAGTCTTGAAGTAAGTACAACTCCACTAGAGTCACAACACAAAAGAAACATTAATAATTTTTAGTATAAGGAAAACTGCTACTTAAAAAAAAAAAAAAAAAAAATACTCAGAAGCCCAGTGAACATACAGTACATACTCCTACAGTGTAGGCCAAACATTCATTAATACATATGTCTGCTCATGTAAAAAGGGCCTGTAGCAGGAATGATATAGTCTAACCCACAATTGCACTGATTTCAGATGAAAACTGTGCTGTTTGTAATCAAAACTTTTTAAGAATATTCTAGTTGGGAGTTTAGCCTAGACATAAAGGGAAATTATGCTTGCTTTGCATTTTCCTTTTCTTGCCTCAAGATAAACAAGGTCTGGTCATAACACAAGTCTCTGTGGACTCGCAGATGGATAATTTATTATAGAGAACATTGCACATAATCTATGTTCTTTCGCTTTCCTGAACTTTTTTTTTTTTTAAATGGTAGTCTCTAAAAAAGACAGTGGCCTATTTTTAGGCTAAGCATCACCATTCCACTGTTAAGAGCCTTGAAGAAAATGTTATATATAGGAAAATGATGTGGAAGAATATATTTTGGCACTTTCACAAGACAAACGAACGAGGTACAAACGATCACATGACATTGTTGCATGACATTTAAGATGTGTTGAGTGAACATGCTTCTGATTTGTTTCAATTGTGTATTTGGTCATTTGCCTTGAGTTCAGCTTTAAGTTGCCTTTCACACGAAGGGTCCGATCAGGTCCCCCTGTCACTTTTTCAGGTGGACCTGATTGGATGGTCCATTCACCCTTATGAACCAGTAAGTGTAAACAGATGGTGTTATGTAAAGCTATTTAATTTGTTAACATTTTAGAAAGGGATGCTTTCCAGGATTTTAAAGGGCGCCTTAACTGACAAAAGGTTGAGGAACACTGCTCATTTTACTTCTAATTGCAGTACAAATCTGGCCAAGGTTTTAACCTTTATCTGCTCAAGAACTAAGAAAACAGTTCTTACTTGACATACACTTTAATGACAAGGCATACATACATATTTGTTTTTCTCAACTCAAGTACCCCTTTTCGTGTCATGTTTGCAGGACTCAGTATGAACACTCGTAATTATTGATCTGTTGAAACTGATTTAAACCATATCTGCCGCAATCCTTCAGCAAGAAAATCCTGAAACATGACCTATTAGGGGTACTTGAGGACTTACTTTTTTAAAGACTTTGTTATATTGCTTAAAAAATAGCAAACCACTGATAAAAACATCTTAAAAGGGAAGTTTGTGGGGTTAATAAAATGGATTTTGTATAGGGAATGGTTTAACGTATGTGTTGCTATTTCCTTACTGTTCCATCTTTTGTGTGCATTGAAGCTTTTGTAAAATCATGTGGATCTGTTGGGATGACTTTGAGTACAATAGCATAAATTTTATTGAATAATAATGGACAAAGGTTTAATTGTATAGTATTGAAGGAGAAATGTTAGACATCATGTACCTCTCGAGTTCTCCTCTGCAGGTGATGTCTTTTGTATGATTCTTTTGTTGGATTTCTGTTAATCCACTTTTTGCAGCTTTACTATATTATTCTATATATTCTTTACGTAATAACTTCAAAGACACAGTCTCCTAGTAACATACCACCCACACTGATGAAAATGGGCACACAGTTGTTAATTTTATTGTGTGGTAAGGTTACAGACTTAACCTTGCTGTCTACATAAACTGTTATAGTCTGGCTTTGTCAGCTACTGATGTCCTAATAAGCATCTTAAAGCCTATGTAAAGGCAGCATTTTTTAAAATTTTGGGATAAAGTAGAAAAGAGCTAGACCTTCTGCTACGTTTCTTTTTATTGTCTGTGTCTCCTGTGGGGAGATACACCTCTTGATGTGTCCCTCTAACCATTGTCAACAAAACAAAGTAAACAGAAACCTACATTTTGGAGTTGTCACCAGAGCAAGAGGGAAGGGTAAACAGCGCCTCTGGGACATAGAATAAGGAGAAGTCTTTCAAGCACGACACAAACAGCAAGAAAATTATCTGATAAGGCTTTTAACTACCTCCCATCCGGCCATTGTATATAAACGGCCGGACGGTGGCAGTGCAGGGTCGGGTGGCCCGTTTATAAACTGGGAGCGCGCAGCACCGCGATCTGGTGCCCGCTATGTCCTCCGGACACAGTGGAACACTGATTGTTGGTCAGGACCTCTCTACGAGGTCCCGATCATGTGATCGCTGATTGGACAATCAGCGATCACATGCAAAGAATGATCACAGAGGTCACATGGTACAAGGCTATTCACAACAGCCTTGTACCATGTGACAAGCTGTGACCAATCAAAGCTCACTTAGTAGTTCTCAATGGCTACAAGAATACAGCTAGAGAGAAGGAAAAATTATTGCTTTTACTGTACATCCTTTATGGGTGTAAAAGCAATCCGTGTAAAAAAAAAAAAAAAAACTCTTCCTCACCCCCACAAGTAGTACAGTGTCACCACTGTACTGCTAGGGTGACAGTATGTAAAAAAAAATAATAATAATAAAAAATAATATAAAAAAGTAAAAAAAAATGTTTAAAAATTATAATTTTGGTTATAAACTAATTTGGGTTATTTATTTTTTTTTTTTACTAAAAATATAACGGAATACATTTTGGCCAAGATTTATGATGAAATACTATTTCTTTGCAAAATTTTATAAGAAAAACACTTTTTTTCAAAATTGTTTGACTTTTTAATTTACATAGCAAAAAAAATAAAAATCCCAGTGGTGAATAAATACCACCAAAATAAAGCTTTATGTGTCTCAAAAAATTGCTAAAAATTTCATATGGGTACAGTGTTGCATGACCGCGCAATTGTCATTCAAAGTGTGATAGCACTGAAAGCTGAAAATTGGCCTGGACAGGAAGGGGGTAAAAGTGTCCGGACTGGAAGTTAAGTCCTTTCTACTGTCCAAAGCTATAAAAAGGGTTGGCCTTTAAATTGCCCTTTAAATTTAAGGACTTGTGGATCATGAACACCAGATGTCATTCCATGCAGTTTGCGGCGGCACACTGTATGCTACCTTAAAAATCCAAATATTTTGGTGCTACATTTTTATGTGTCTAACCACAGCTTAGTATTAGCCAATGTGTCCATGCACATTGTGGCATTTATATTCGTATTTTAGAGCAGCATTTAGGGGCATAAAAAAAATGCACCAAACCTGCGCTCATAATCATACTGGCGTATTTTACACACATGCATGCATATACATGCATAAATACAGGCATAATTTCATCCTTATGGCTAGAACAAATACATATTCTAGCCAACAGAATAAAATGATGTGCATGCACCTTAATCTCATGAACACATGTCCATATGCACATCAGATCACGTAAATACATGTCAAAATAAGCATAAATTGGCATACTTTAACACTCCTCGTTATATTTTGTTCAGTTTCATTCAAGGCCACCTTGGATTCCTAAAAGTAATTTTACTCTTTACATTGTAATATCATAGCTTACAAATTATTGATTTAATAAAGAATTGCAGAACATTCATAAATCACCAGAGTGTAAAAGTCCGAAATAATAGCATTATTGCAGGTGTCCTACCTGCCAAGATTTAGGATTTCCAAACTAAAATTGGTGTCAGTGACTACACTATATAATATTTAGTAGGTCAAAGTATATTTAAGTTCATTGCTAACACTACAGAGAAAAGGCTGGGGTATAGTCCGTGTTTTGTTATAGCTTATTTTTTTTTTTTATCAGACAGCAGGCTGATTTGAAACATGGTTGAGTCCTCCTACAGTGCCATCCTATTCTGACAGCAAGACTCCTCCAATGTCAGATTATATTGATCAGTGGCCACAGTCACTGATCAGGAAAAGTTTTCCAACATTCCCATTTGACAGAAGTCAGTCGTTAGAAATTAATTTGTTTGCTTGGGGTGGTTGCCAGTTGTTTGTACTGTTGGTGAACTGGTGAGAGGATGCACTTTGCTGCCATTGTGGTATTGCTGGGTGTTCAGTGCATCCCTATACTTCTAAGGAAGGGTGGGCTTCCTCCAGGCATACCTCCTTTTAATCTATCCGTTATTATAAGGGCTCGTTCACACTTGACTGTTTTACCAACTCTTGCCAAATGCCCCTATAGCGTTTGGCAAGCGTTGGTCTGGCGTTTGCGGAGCATTTTTTAACGGTCCGCAAACGCCGCATGCGCGGTTCAGCGGTGGTTGCTAAGCGTTTGCCGAGCATTAAAAACACCCTACAAATGCCTATAATGAATTTTAAATGGTGTTACCGCTCCACAAACACCCAGCAACCACGTCGCAAACGCCGGCCGGGCATTTGCGGAGCAGCACCATGGGCTAGAATAGGAGGCTTCAACGCCTCCTGACTTGACCAGAGGCATCCGTTTTGCTGCGTCGCTAACGCTTCCGTTAGAACAGCACCATGTGCTGCAATGTGCAGAATTGTCCAAGGCGTTTGGGAAGCGGTAAAAATGCTTCCCAAGCGCCTTTCTGCCACCTGCACACAACGCTAGTGTGAACGTAGCCTAACTGTGCTCCAACTTTGCAGACTCTCAAAATGTATAAAGTTAGGGCGGCAGATATGCTGGGGTTCCGTGACGTGGCCTCTGCAGCTCACACATATATTTGCAAATGTGTGCAAAATTAACCCCTTGATTTAATATGAACTGTTGGACAGGGTAATTCGGTTTGTTGCAGGCTGGCTGGTTAGTGAACTGAGAATTTTTGTTTGTTGTTTTTCGAAATATGGCTGTTCCCTGCTGAACTGGCCAAATTTTGATCCATCCATGGTCAGCTTAAAAGGGACTGCCAGACAAAACTATTTACAGAGTTAGAATGTAACTTCATATTTAGTAGAGTTACACTTACTGAGCTCCTCTCCCTCCCTCATCCCCCCGGCAAGTCTCATATCTATCTGTTCACGATCCACAGAGTTTTGCTGCTTGGCTCAACACAGCGTTTTTTTCAAAAACTTCCTCTGTGTGCTGCAATCACCAATCAATCTTATGCACAGAACAGAGTGGAGAGAGTGGGACTTGACTGTGAAAAAATTTGAGAGGCTATGGGACAGTAAGCAAAGTGAAGACTCAAAATTCAGAATGGGAAAGAGTAAGTATGGGACTTGTAAGGGGGATGAGTGACCGTAACAGAGCCCAGTGTCCTCCATCCACACATTCAATGTAGACCTAGGAATCCTCCCCATTGTGTTTTCTTATTCTGACAGCAGAGACTCCTTCTGCTGTCAGAATATGCTGATCAAAGCTGCAGCCAATCAATCAATTAGCTGCAGTGTTGATCAAATACATATTTTCCAACAACACTGTTCATGAAAAGTCAGCCATTAGTTTTACTTCTCATGAACAGAAATGGCTATAGATGGATCGAAATTCAGATGGCCCCTGCTCAACCAGACAAATTTTGATCCATCTATGGCCAGCTTAACTCTCTCGCCTAAACATGCCCACTCCTCCCATCTATCCGCTTACAGAGCAGGCACTCCCACTGCAAGCCTGATTTTACTCTTAGTTGGCTTTTGACAGTGCACTAATCGATATTCACCAGAGCTCCTGTTGGTAGAGATGGGCTTTGCTGTGTGTTAGTACCAGGTCCCGGTCATCAGGATCTCACTAACCAAGGTCCAGTAGCAAATATAGCAGGGTTGGAATCAAGTAGAAATGTAGTTGAGGAACAAGCCAAGAGTTGGTGAGGAATGGTTGCAGGTTGGGATTGAGCAGAAACATAGTTGAGGAAAAGGCCAAGGCCGGTATGGAGGAGTAGTGAAGATATGGATGGCAGCAGGAGGGACAAGAGTAAGATACTGGCAGGAGAAGAGCACAATAATCTGGAAAACAGTGCAAAGGCATGGCTTAAATAAGAATGGGAGGAGCAAGGAGTTCAAGGGTCATCAGAAACCAGGCAGGATTGTCCACCGGATCAGACAGGGTGCTGTCCAAGATCTCAGGTGGCTCAGCAAGAAGAGCTACTGCTAGGAACAGCAAAAGGTGTGGGTTTAGATCCTGGTGCTGACATGTTTTTTGTGCTCTTAAAACCAATAAATATTTTGTGAGCTGAGCCTTCCTATTCTCAGCCTAGCAATTAGTATTTTTAATATATTCCATTTAAGATATAATTTTGAATTGTAGTTAAAAGGAAATGGTAAACATCCGACCATATGGTATGTCTGTTTACATGTCTTTCAGCAACTGTGCAGTTATTTGTAAGAATGTTTCTTTCCATAATTTGCCCATGTAACATGAGCTGGTTTGCCAGAGTCTTTGGCATTCCGCCTATGGAATAAAAGAGCAGTTTGATCAGCAAAGATAATTTATGACTTTAATATAGAGGCACTATTATAATGGACTCAAAGTATGTGTATTCAGGTTTACAGGCAGAAATGAAATAGTGTCATTTTTGTTTACTAAAGCACAAATGAACAATAAGTCCTCATGCACACTGGACGTTTTTACTGCTGCCGTTTTTTTCTACAGCTAGTAAACCCCCCAGCATGTTATCCTATGTGTCCATGCACACATAGGCTGTAATTTATGTTTTTTGGCAGGGATGTTTTTTGGCTGGAAAAAAAACCCAGGACTAGTGGGTTTCTAGAGGAGTTTTTATAGCTGTAAATACGCTCTAACACTGTTAAACACAGTAAAACGCCGCAAACCAGTGTTTTTGGACTTTTTTTTTACCAATAAAAAATTATTTTTTGGTAAAAAAATGTAAACGTGGCTAAACGCTAATGCAAAATCGCTAAAAAAAAGCATTGTCAAAGGGTTAAATATAGTTTTGATCTAATGCTGCAGAAAGCTATCAGAGACTGCAAATGATGGTCAGAAACTGCACACATGCTACAAGAGGTGCTTAGAGATTGCAGGAAATAGAGACTGCAGACAATTTACAGGAGATGGTCAGAGACTGCAATCAAGATATAAATGTTGTCGTAGATGGGAGACATACTGTGGGAGACATTCATAGACTGGACAGACATTACATGAGGCTGCTAGAGATCAGTGCTATTACAGCCCCTTTACAAATACCTCATACTTCCATATTTGTTCAACCTACTGCCCCCTTAAAAATCACTTGTGCCTCATTTAATATTTCTTTTAACAAGTTTTATTATACTAAAAAAGTGCTGGACAGCTCAGAAAAGGAAGGCTTGTAAGAAAGAAATAAACCAAACCATTTAACTACTGGAATCCAGTGTTATTTATTATTTTAATTATTTTTCTTTCACTGGCTTGAGTAATCCTATAGGTAATTAATACACAGACGTCTGTGTGCGGGGGCCCCAAGGGCCAACACAGTAAGAGTCAGGACCGCAGGTTGGGCACCTGGACTGTAGGCATAGGAAGTGCACTGCTACTTTTTCAGGAGCAGTCAAAATGTAAGTTTGTCTGGGTATTGCTTACACACAATTAACAGTTCCCTTTAACATAGCAAATCTTTACTTTTTGGGTTTGGTCCACTTCAACACAGCACTACTGGTAACTTGTAGGAAATCATAAACCCTATGCTTCTTTTATGCTCACAAACTATATGAAAATTAAATAATCTTTTATCCTTTAACCTAACTCTGGGTATAAAAGAAAAAAAACGTCAATGTCTTTCTTTCACTACAACCCCCCCCCCCCTCCTTCGAAGCCCAACCTGTCTTAATGCTGCCTGTTTTTCTGTTGGTCCTGCATTGTACGTACTGGTGTTGGTCAGAGGGATAACCCACATTCCAGTATTTAATGATAGAACAGACTTTCAGCTGACCTGGGGTGGTGTATTAAAGCTGAGCTGAGCTAAACTTGCCTTTCCTTCAATGGTTCCCATTCCTTGCCAGCATCTTTTGCTGTATGTTGGCCTTCGGCCGTCTTCATTAGCCAGCGCAAGATGATGTAGCCACCTGCGCATGCGCAAGAGTCATTTATCCCGGAACACAGACAGTGCAGGTGATAAA
Organism: Staurois parvus; assembly: GCF_062004578.1. Lineage (NCBI taxonomy): Eukaryota > Metazoa > Chordata > Amphibia > Anura > Ranidae > Staurois > Staurois parvus. Next base: position 2,302,258 of record NW_028318197.1, read on the forward strand.
AGCTGAGCAGGTAGGTGTATTTTACTGCAGAAGAGGCATGACGTGTCTCTTCTGCAATAAAGAGCCTGCGTGCTCACAGTTTGTGTCGGTGGAATTTTAGTTCCGCTTTAAGGTAAATATTTCTCTGTATCAGATCATCCTCTGCTAAAGTGAGCATTATATTCTCCATCAGCTGCGAGGTGGGGGGCATTATTATTTTATTTATGCACTTGGCAGTTCTGCTATAAGCATTCAAATACAAGTATGTCTCCTCTATTTGGCTGAGAATTCAAATGTCTCCAACATTAATATTCATTTAAATGAATTGAATTATTAGAAAGCACTTCTGCATTTCAGAACAACCCTTGCAAGTTTTCAATAATTAGCAAATTGTCATTACTCAAAGAATAATTTATTTTGCATTTCATTTCTCTGGGTTTTTTGTTCTGCGTTTCATTTTATGAGAATTCATTTTGCTTAATTTCTTATTGATTTTTGTATCACTGCGGTTAACTGTTAACAGTTGACTTCTGTAAATGTAAGCAGGACATCAACTCGGTAATTAACAAGGTAGAAATGACACATTATTAAGGATGATCGTTTTAGAGCATTTCTTTTTCAAATCTGGCCTGGAGAGTTCAAGGTTTTTCAGTGTGTTAAACTGAAAAGCAAGTGCAGCTTCTTTCCTCCTTTTACCCCAGAGATCACACTACCATCTGCAGTTTTACCCGTTCATTTACACCTACAGTGTCGACTAATGTACTGGGCAGTAATCAACAGATGATCTTATCTAAAGTCAGATCTTCAGCTGTTCCTCCAGGGAATTGTGTACCAGCTGTTTTAATTAGCAGACATCCCTTTATTTATTTAATATTGCAGGTACTTGTATAGCGTCAACAGTTTACGCAGTTCTTAACAAGTATATTGTACATACACACACACACATATATATATATTTATATATATATATATATATATATATAGTGAATTCATACAGTATGTTGCAGCCTGATACTACAGTTGTTTGTGTTGTTCAGCCACAGTTTTATTTCCACGTAGATTTTATGTTTGTTTTCAATCCTAATAAAATATTACACCGTGTACCTCCAGTTTGGGCTCCGTGTACAGTACATCTCTTGATGGCTCCTAACCGGCCCCATAAGGAGGCGAACTGAATGGCTTGGAGTGTCATTTTTTTTTAAACTGATTTGATCTTGGTTCTGGTGAGTGCATATTGGTTAAGGAGTTCACGGATGTCTTTTCACAGTTGCATGTGGCTTCACTGTACCTTGGACTTTAGTTCAAATGGACTGTTTGCACAGTCACTACTTTCACTGTGCACTTGCTTTTTACAATTCATTTTTGCACTGACTCTGGAAGCTATTTATTTCAAGTGTACACAATATTTATGAATATTGATATCACTGACATAGGATCTAGAGATTATTTGTTATTTGCATTTTAAGGTAGACACATTTGTATAGATTGATTTATAGCACACCACTTTTTGATTTACAAGCATTTTAGAAATGTTTGCAAATGAAAAAGGAGAAACTGAAATATCGCATTGGCATACGTATTCAGACCGTTTACAACAATTTGAAATTTAGAGGTGCCTCCCATTTCTCTTGATTATACTTAAATGTTTCTACACCTTGATTGGAATCCACCTGTGGTAAATTAAATTGATTGGACATTATTTGGAAATGCACACACTTCTCTTCATACTGTATCAGAGCAAAAGCCGTGAGGTCAAAAGAACTGCCTGCAAAGATGAGAGACAGGATATTGCAGGGCACAGATTTGAGGAAGGCTACCCAAGAAAAAATTCTGATGCACTGAGGTTCTCAAGAGCACAGTGGCCACCATAATTATTCAATGGAAGAAGTTTGGCAGAACCAGGACTCTTCCAAGAGCCAAGCAGCAATTGGGGGAGAAGGACCTTAGTAAGAGAGGTGACCAAGAACCTAATGATCACTGAGCTCCAGAAATCCTGTGTGGAGATAGGACAAAGTTCCAGAAGGACAACCATCCCTGCAGCCCTCCACTGATCTGGGCTTTATGGCAGAGTGGCTAGATAGAAGCCTCTCCTCAGTGAAAAACACATGAAAGCCCACTTTGAGTGTCCAAAAAAGCATTTGCAAACTCCGAGAGGGCTTTCATGAACTCAAGGTGTAGAAAAATCTCAGCAACGATAAAGAGAAATGGAAGGCACCTGAGCTAAATCTCAGGTTTTGTTTCAGAGGGTCTGAATACTTATGCCAATATGATATTTTAGTTTTTCCTTTTTCATAAATGTGCAAACCTTTCTAATCCTTTAAAACAAGATGTAACAACTCAAAGCACTGCCCTACACAATTGGCATATATGCAGTGCCTGTGCAAAATCAAATCAAAATCAAAGTTCAGATAACTGTGCAGTCTATAGTGAAGTTGTGCAATATTCATCCCCATCAATGAGTGCCAGAATCACTGTACAGTGCTCTTCAGACTTGAAATCATCAAATGTGCTCCCTCAAATGTTCCCACGCTCACCAAGTGTTGTTGACCCCAACAAATGAATGTTAGAAGTCAGTTGCGCTTTAGATTGCAGACATCCTGTGCTTGCTGGGATTTACAATCCTCCTCTCTATGGTGTTTCCTGGGTTTTCTCCTCCAGGCATATAGGATTAAAGAAATCCCTGGTGCGTGTGTCCTTCACAGTGAAAACAAATTGAAACTTCTGGGCTTTGTAGTTTTTCACTGCTTGATCTCATCTCCTCATGGTTGAAGTTTAGATATAGAACAAATAGTAAGAAGGGCAGCCATAGTGTGACTCCATTTATTAAAAACTTTTTCAAAATTGGTTTACATTCATTTAAAAAGACATATTCAAAAGCTTGTGTACCTAACCGGAAGTACCGATGCAGGGTGATCTCCACCAGCTGGATGTGACTTCAGTAATGGTCTCTGGCTAACGCATTTTGCCCCTCCCACAGGGTGTCATCAGAGGCTTGAGCCATATCCCATTAGTGCAGTAACTCCTCCTACTACTCCCAACAATGCACTTCCTGCTCTCATGCTTGACATCACTAACTATAAGTCCTAAGAATCACTTCTTCCTGTTTCTGCCATCTTAAGACTCCAAAAATGGTGTACACGACTTCTGATATCCTTAACTTGATGCTACAGCCATCTTACTACACCCAAAAACACAAATACAATAAAAACATACAGTTATAACAGAAAATAAAAAGTATAAAATGTGTCTATACATTATACTACTAATACAGCTATAGATTTACAATAAAATAATGCTATCTGAGTCCTATATGAACGACAACATACTGCCCATTACACATATGCTCAGTGTTATCCTCATATTAACAAGTTATCAAAATTAAAAATTAAATTTTACCCATAATAAACTTCATTAACAAAACATTGATTTGAAGATTCTTGTACTCTATTTTCTACTTTTATGCCATGTTCTATGCACCATACATATGTAAACTCATGAAACACAGGCATACCTCCAAGCATGCATGACAGATATCTCTGTTACCTTTAGTAGTCAAAATTGCAATAAGTTAAGATCTGTTCAGTTATAGGATCCCTCAATATCATGGCATCATGGCAATAAAATACTAATAAAGAACACACTACCATTATATATACTCCATTTTTGCCGTACTGTGCTGCTGCTCATAGGCTTTGGGATCTTCATCCAAGAAGTTCCATCTGGCATATAGTAAATTCCCTGGTCTGCTTGGTGCTTATCTTTACACAGTAGTTGAGATCATCAAGTAACTACTTATATGCTGAAACGCTAAGCATTAGGGTAAGTGTGTGTGTGTGTGTGTATATGTACAGTTGTGTTCAAAATAATAGCAATGTGTTGAAAAAAGTGAACAAAGCTCAAAATCCTTCTAATAGGTTTTATTTCCATACACACAAATGCATTGGGAACACTACACATTCTATTCCAGATCAAAACATGAAGAAAAATATATCAAATTTGTGTTGTTCCTCTAAAAAATTGAAGAAAAGTGAATATTAGACTGTTCAAAAAAATAGCAGTGTTTGTATTCTTCTTTACAAACTCAAACATTCACTATATAAACTGAAAAATGTGAAATTTTGCTTTCCTTTGAATCACTTAATTAATATTTAGTTGTATAACCACTGTTTCTGAGAACTGCTGTACATCTGTGTTGGATGGATTCAACCACCTTCTGGCACCTGTGAACAGGTATTCCAGCCCAGGATAATTGGACTACATTCCACAGTTCTTCTCTATTTCTTGGTTTTGCCTCAGAAACTGCATTTTTGATGTCCCCCCACAAGTTTTCTATTGGATTAGGATCTGTGGATTGGGCTGGCCACTCCATAACATCAATCTCGATGGTCTGGAACCAAGATGTTGCACATTTACTGGTGTGTTTGGGGTCGTTGTCTTGTTGGAACACCCATTTCAAGGGCATTTCCTCTTCAGCATAAGGCAGCATGACCTCTTCAAGTATTCTGATATATTCAGGCTGATCCATGATCCCTGGTATGCGATAAATAGGCCCAACACCGTAGTATAAGAAACATCCCCATATCATGATGCTTGCGCAACCATGTTTCACTGTCTTCACAGTGTACTGTGGCTTGAATTCAGTGTTTGGGGGTCGTCTGACAAACTGTCTCCGGCCACTAGACCCAAAAAGAACAATCTTACTTTCATCAGTCCACAAAATGTTGCGCCATTTCTCTTTAGGCCAGTCAATGTGCTCTTTGCAAATTGTAACCTCTTCAGCACTTCTTTTTTTCAACAGTGGGACTTTGAAGGGGCTTCTTGCAGATAGCTTGGCTTCACATACTGTAGGCGTCTTCTAATTGTAGCAGTACTCACAGGTAACTTTAGACCTTCTTTGATCTTCCTGGAGCTGATTGTTGGCTGAGTCCTTGCCATTTTGGCTATTCTATACATTTGAATGGTAGTTTTTCGCTTTCTTCCACGTCTTTCAGGTTTTGGTTGCCATTTTAAAGCATTTGCGATCATTTTAGCTGAGCAGCCTATCATTTTCTGCACTTCTTTATATGTTTTCCCTCTCCAATCAACTTTTTAATCAAGGTACGCTGTTCTTCTGAACAATGTCTGGAACGACCCATTTTCCTCAGAATTTCAGAGAGAAATGCACTGTAACCAGCATGTACAACATTTTCTGCCTTCTTTCCTTAAATAAGGGCAATAATTGCCACCTGTTTTTCAAAGAATGAATGACCTCACTAATAGAACTCCACACTGGTATTATTTTGAACATGCCCCTTTCAATTAGTGATTCAATTACACAGAATCAGCAGCATGCATGTCATGACTGTTGGGTCTGTTGGATTTCTATTACTCTACTACACCTGCTAGTAAATTATTTGCCATGTAGAAATATCATTTCTACCAAAAACAGTGATTGATCAAGTTAGTGATGTCTGACTGCGATTATTTTGAACACAACTGTATGTATGTGTGTATATATATATATATATATATATATATATATATAATTATTATTATATATTTATATTAGTGGTGTACCAAAATGAAAAGGAGAGGAGCAGTGTATACAGACAGGCTCCCTTACTTGCCACCACTGAATGTCATTGCCCATTTTTAACCACTTTACAGCCGCACTATAGCTGAATGATGTTGACAGCACGGTTGTCCAGTTTGAGGAGGGCATCTTTTGACGTCCTCCCTGAACAAGCAGACCAGAGTGGGCTGAAAATAGGTAAATCTACATCTTTCTTACACAGGTTGATCAGCATAGGTTTTAAGAGAAGGGAGCTTTTTAAAACTAGTTAGGTTTATCGCGGAATTTATACTTTAAACTAGACCTCTCTGGCATTTTAAACTTTAGGAAGAAGTCCTGCCTAAGAGTTGGAAACACAAGGTACCTTGCTATTCCATTTTTGCCAGCATAGCTTGTCCACCAACTGGCCCCCTGTTCAAACAGAGCACCTCATATACTAATAAGGACATTCTTGTTTAAAAGGGGAATGGCTGATTGGGAAGGGGGGGGCATAGATCCTGGCTTTGCACACAAAGTCGAAACCTTTAGTAGTAAAGTAAATCAAGTAGGGCTTTTTTTTCATCAGGAACTTGGGGAACGCAGTTGCTGCACCTCCAGCACTAAATGTATGTAATGGCAAGATGTGCAGGGGTGTGCCAGAGGGTCTATTGATGCTGGCTACTTGGGGATCTATTGTCTCTGAGGGTCTGTTGTTGGGGATCTATTGTTGCTGGGAGAGATCTGCTGTTGAGGCAGGGGTCTATTGTTTCTGGCAGCTGGAGGGTCTATTGATGATGGCCCCTGGAAGCAGAGGCATCCCTAGGGTTGGTGTCACCCGGTGCGGTAACACTTGGTGACACCCCCTCCGATGATCCCCGCAGAATGGATCGGATCTGCGGATTGAGCATAATGGATCGGACTCCAATCCATTATGCTCAATCCGCAGATCTGAATCATCCTGCGGGGGGAACGTTGTTTTTTTTTACAGCTTACCTTTTCTTGGAGCGGGTCTGGTGTCACCCCGTATAGGTTGCATGCCGACAATCCCTGCAGGATTGTCGGCATGCAACCTATACAGGGTAACACCAGACACGCTCCAAGAAAAGGTAAGTTGTAAAGAAAGCCAACGAGCCCTGCAGGATGGATCGTCGGAATGCAACCTATACAGGGTAACACCGGACCCGCTCCAAGAAAAGGTAAGTTGTAAAGAAAGCTGAGCTCCAGAAATCCTGTGTGGAGACAGGACAAAGTCCCAGAAGCAAACCATCCCTGCAGCCCTCCACTGATCTGGGCTTTATGGCAGAGTGGCTAGATGGAAGCCTCTCCTCAGTGAAAAACACATGAAAGCCCACTTGGAGTGTGCAAAAAAGCATTTGCAAACTCCAAGAGGGCTTTCATGAGTTCAAGGTGTAGAAAAATCTCATCAACGATCAAAAGCAATGAAAGGCACCTGAGCTAAATTTAAAGTGTTGTTTTAGAGGGTCTGAATACTTATGGCATACCTCCAAGCATGCATGACAGATATCTCTGTTATCTTTAGTAGTCAAAATTGCAATAAGTTAAGATCTGTTCAGTTATAGGATCCCTCAATATCATGGCAATAAAATACTAATAAAGAACACACTACCATTATATATACTCCATTTTTGCCTTACTGTGCTGCTGCTCATAGGCTGTGGGATCTTCATCCAAGAAGTTCCATCTGGCATATAGTAAATTCCCTGGTCTGCTTGGTGCTTATCTTTACAAACACAGTAGTTGAGATCATCAAGTAACTACTTATATGCTGAAATGCTAAACATTAGGGTAAGTGTGTGTGTGTATATTATTATTATTTTTTATATATATATATATATATATATATGTTTATATTAGTGGTGTACCAAAATGAAAAGGAGAAGAGCAGTGTATACAGTGAGGGAGCAGTTTATACAGACAGGCTCTCTTACTTGCCACCACTGAATGTCATTGCCCATTTTTAACCACTTTACAGCCGCAATATAGCTGAATGATGGTGACAGCGCGGTTGTCCAGTTTGAGGAGGGCATCATATGACGTCCTCCCTGAACGAGCAGACCAGAGTGGGCTGAAAATAGGTAAATCTACATCTTTCTTACACAGGTTGATCAGCATAGGTTTTAAGAGAAGGGAGCTTTTTAAAACTAGTTAGGTTTATTGCGGAATTAATACTTTAAACTAGACCTCTCTGGCATTTTAAACTTTAGGAAGAAGTCCTGCCTAAGAGTTGGAAACACAAGGTACCTTGCTATTACATTTTTGCCAGAATAGTTTGTCCACCAACTGGCCCCCTGTTCAAACAGAGCACCTCATATACTAATAAGGACATTCTTGTTTAAAGGGAGAATGGCTGATTGGGAAGGGGGGGGGGCATAGATCCTGGCTTGGCACACAAAATTGAAGCCTTTAGTAGTAAAGTAAATCAAGTAGGGCTTTTTTTCATCAGGAACTTGTGGAACGCAGCTCCTGCACCTCCAGCACTAAATGTATATAATCGCAAGATGTGCAGGGGTGTGCCAGAGGGTCTATTGATGCTAGCTACTTGGGGATCTATTGTTTCTGAGGGTCTGTTGTTGGGGATCTATTGTTGCTGGGAGAGATCTGCTGTTGAGGCAGGGGTCTATTGTTTCTGGCAGCTGGAGGACCTATTTTTGATGGCCCCTGGAAGCAGAGGCATCCCTAGGGTTGGTGTCACCCGGTGCGGTAACACTTGGTGACACCCCCTATGACGATCCCCGCAGAGTGGATAGGATCTGCGGATTGAGCATAATGGATCGGACTCCGATCCATTATGCTCAATCCGCAGATCCGAATCATCCTGCGGAGATCGTTGGCTTTTTTTACAACTTACCTTATCTTGGAGCGGGTCCGGTGTCACCCCGTATAGGTTGCATGCCGACAATCCCCGCAGGATTGTCGGTATGCAACCTATATGGGGTGACACTGGACCCGCTCCAAGAAAAGGTAAGTTGTAAAGAAAGCCGACGAGCCCTGCAGGATGGATCGTCGGCATGCAACCTATACAGGGTAACACCGGACCCGCTCCAAGAAAAGGTAAGTTGTAAAGAAAGCTGACGAGCCCCGCAGGATGGATCGGATCCATCCTGCGGGGATCGTCGGCTTGCTTTACAACTTACCTTTTTGTGGAGCGGGTCCAGTGTCACCCCGTGCGGTCGGTGTCACCCCCCGCACCTGCCTCGAGGCACCACTGCCTGTAAGTTATTGTTGCTGGGGTGAATCTATTTCTGGGGGGGTCTGTTGTTGCAGGGGAGGATTTATTGTTGCTGGGGGTTTTCTCTTGGGGGGGGAGCCCTGAAAACAAGTACCCAAGAGGTGCATCCACCAAAGAATCTTTTCCGGCTAACCATGGTAGTAGCATAAACCCGGTTGACAGGCACACATTTAATAACTGGCTGAAACAGTTTGGCTGTTGAGTGATTTCAAAAGGAAGTTTCCCATTAGCAATTCACATCCATCATGTATAAAATGTGCCTATAGACATTTAGATATTATTTGTGTTTTAATCTCATACCATTTATGATATTAATCACTGTAACATCCTTGATTCATCATATTCCAGTGCTGCAGATGCTAGCCTGTATGGATTGAGTGGCAAGGAAAGGTCACAGACAAATCATGGAGTGCAGTTTGTACTGACCTTTTTTCCTTTTCAATGGCTGTCAGCGAACACAAACAGGCACTTTAGTTACAACACGCTAACATTACCGACATCAAAAATACATAGTTCTTAGCGGGTCTTTCCAAACATGTGTTTAGAGAACTGTGCCGCAACAACAGCAGAGCAAAGAAAAGAGCAGAAAAGGAAAGTAGGGACTGTTTTGTAGCACCAAAGAGACTTGCTGCAATAGTGTTGTTGTAAGAAAATGGATCAGATTTCTTCAAAAGTCATTTTAAAGTGTGTTTAAAGTCTTTTGGAAATATGTTGTGATACTGCCACCTGCTGGATGAATAATGAAAATGACAAACCTGGGACTGATGTGTAGATCTTTAGGTTTGTGCAGTGATCTAGTACAAAGAGCAGTGATGGTGTAAAGCAGATCTGGACAAATCGTCCCACAATGTAGTAGCCAGCTGCAAAAACATTCACAAAGTGGCTTTGATTTCACATCTCTAAATTCAACAGACTGCTATTTTATTGCAAATCTTTGCTACAGCAGCCTCAATGCGCAGTGCCTTATGAGTACACAATAAAGGGAGTGGTACTGAAGTTCTGAGAATACTGATGTATGAGCCATGACAGGGCAGCACAGTGGCTAAATGGTTAGCACTTCCACCTGGCAGCACTAGGGTTGTTGGTTCAAATCCCAACCATGGCACCACCTGCCTGGAGTTTGCATGTTCTCCCTGTGCCTACATGGGTTTCCTCCGGGTAGTCCAATTTCCACCCACATTCCAAAGACATGCTAGTAGGTGAATTGGCTCCTGTCTAAATTGGCCCTATAGTATGTGTATGTATGAATGTGCGTTAGGGACCTTAGATTGTACGCCCCTTGAGAGTTAGTGACTGATGTGAATGTACAATATATATGTAAAGCGCTGTGTAAATTGATGGCGCTATATAAGTACCTGAAATAAATAATAAATGACTGGATAATACTTTAACAGTGACGCACAGTATCCACACCTACACCCACCAGTGTCACCATTTAGGTACCATGCACACTAGCTTTTCAAAAAAATGATGGATAAAAATAGTGGTTTTTAGAAGCGTTTAAGAATGTTAGCGTTTTATTTGCGTTTTTACAGTACATGTAGGGAAAAAAAGCTGTTAGGAGCGTTTTTAGTAGCATTTAGGAGCTTAAAAAAAGATGGTAATAGTGGGTTTTAGCAGTGTTTTTTAGTAGCATTTTAGGAGCGCAGTACATGTAGGGGGAAAAAAACTGCTATGAGCATTTAGGAGCATGCAGCATTTTATTTCTGGAAAAACCATCCCCAAAACCTTTTTTTTCTACTCCTAAGCTCTGAAGCTTGAAAAATACTACTAGCCTAAAAAAAGGTGCATGGACACATAGGATAACACTATTAGCTTCTAGGAGCTTAAAAATACACTAGTGTGCATGGAGTCTTAAAGAAAAAAAATACAATACAAAAGCAAAATATATATAGCAAATAAAGTGAGTCATTATTATTATTATACAGTATTTATAAAGCGCCAATAGTTCACTCAGCGCTGTACATTACAAATTGAATACATATGATCAGTATAATGATGCTCGTGTCCTTATTTCCACTTGTTTTCCAATAACTGAATATTAAATAGCCATATCAGTACATACAGTCATGTTCATAAAACACCATACATTGTGCAATTCCGTCACCAATGTGCAGATGCTCTCACCTTCTGTATATGATCCAAGTATGTTTTAGCTCAAAATGCGCTTTCCCCTTTAACCAGGATTGGTATAGGCACAACTGGTTTCCTACTCAGCACCTCAACAGAAGTCAATCCAGATCCATTCACATCCCTTTTTAGGAATTTTTTCATCTGAGGCTCAAAAGAGATAAACCATCATAGCACTTTGTTTCCCGCCAATATTTTATTAAAGTTTAACAAAATACTACTCACAATCAAATGTGCATATATCTGGTGCACCACAGTAAAACCGCAGCTTTCCCCTTAAAGTGGTACTAAACCCAGGACCCTGCATTCACTATATCTGGTCTCCCAGAGTACACACAACATGGAAGTGCAATTATTTTAGTAAATATAAACTGCTAAATACCTTTTCTCATCAGCAGTATATAGCAGTCTTGTGAATTCAGCTGAGCACTGGTTAAAGTTTGTAGGAGGAGTTTTCTCTAGGAGGATGGCAATCCCCTGAACTCTGTCTGGACAGTGCTGATTGGCTGTATGCTGATCACATGCACTCTCCCAAGAAAAAAAAAAACCTCTCTAGCAATGCACTAAACTGAGCATGTGCAGAAGGCCATGGGTTCATCAGTGTGGGCATTTGAACAAGAGGAAGAGCAGAGAAGACAGGATCAAAAACATCCTTTTTACACAATGCAGAGGATTAACCCCTTAGGTTCCACAGTGAGTATAACAGGCATGCTTTACTGCATATACAGACTGATTTTACATTTGTGGGTTTAGTAACACTTTGAGAAAACTGTATGTGCTTGTTACTCACAAAATGGTGGCTCACTGCCAGTATTGCGACTTGACGTCATCGGCTTCTCCGTACGTGTTATGTCACATGACTTCATCAGGGTATCAGTCATGCCTGGATACTATAAAGTAGCACTAAGCACTGCCAAGTTGATAGGTACAAGCTTCAGACCAGTGTCATCACCAACAACTTTTGTATTTTTGCTGTTATTTACCATGCAAGTCCTATGAAGTTACAATGCATTTCCATTTGCCTATGAACCTTTACCAGGCTTCAAGAGAATTAATGATTCTTCTTCAGTAGTATTTTCAGAATGCAGTAAAAAATGACAGAGAATTTAACAAAAATATACATAATGTCTAATGCATTTTTCTGTGACTTGTATGAGCGACTGCAATTAATGCTGAGCTGTTTCATGTACTATAGCTGAAAGGTGTATTCAACATGACAGCCAAAGAGGGAAGGAAGAGAACTGTAAGCGCCTTAGTTGTGGTTGGCAATGGCAATGGAGCAGCAGGTGAGTAGTCATGTGTGAATTGGCTCTAAACTGTGCTTATTTCTGTAGTAACAGATGATTTTATCAGAACTGGACACATCTGAGGATCCTGGTAACAAATGCATATTGAAAAAAGGATGCACCAGATTTTTTTTGTTTCATAACTTGCAGTTAGCATGATGTGTCCCTTGTGTTGATTCTATTTTCAGGAAAAATCTTCTTTTGTCTCTGCCCCCAGAAGATCATGGCAGCAGAGGTTAGTAGGCCTATCAGTACCTCTTATCAAGAGAGCTTGACTATGCTCACCCTTACCTAACAGATCCACCATTAATGGAGACCATACTAAAGCTTCTATGAATGACTTAGGATTTCTGAATATTGGACAGGCAGATGATAGCTCCGCCCTCTCCATTAAGAGATCCTGTGTCATTCATAAAAGCAGGTAAGGGTGAGCATAGTCAAGTTCTCTTGATGAAAGCTCCTGACAGCCTTAAGATGTATTGACCTCCGCCACACTGGAAGATTCTGGATTTGGGTGGGGGGGGGGGGGTTGAAGGTGTCAGAGTGTCAGAGACAGAGGAAGATTATTCCTGAAAGAAGAAGAATCAACACAAGGGTCCCATCATACTAACGGTAAGTTATGTCCCGTGTGCTGATTTTAGCTAAAATTGGGCTTTAAAGAATATTTTCTAGCTCTTTAAAATGGGACTTCAGGCAAAACTAATAATCTTCATTATATGCCCCATGTACAATTCTGTAGGCATCCATTTCAACACCCTTCCCCTTAAAATCATTTGATTTGCTGCCATCCATGTGTGATTTAATGCCCTACCTGCTCACATGATCTTGCACACCTAGACAACCAACCAGTACTTAATCTCAAACCTATCTTGGGTGCTTTTTGGAATGAACAAGGGTGTATCAAAAAGCCTATTTTGATACTTTAAACTATTGAACTAAGCCCTAATTGTAAATCCTCATCTTTTTGGCAAATAACTAATCTATACTGGACAAGGGTGCGTTTGCCTGCACACCATCTGGCCAATTGATGAATCTATATAACCTTTATTCAAATATATAAAACATATATGCTCAGCTGTAATTAATGCCTATTGGAGTGAAATGTACTGCGCACAACAATATGACTGGATACCATTGCAGTTATTTACCTAACATCCAAATGGTTAATAACACCAGTCCAAATCAAATACCATACCGTTTTAGATGAAGTGACGGCATACAAAGAGGCGCTGTAGTTTGATCATAAGTCTATCAGGGTAACTCCGTTTCCTTAACAGAGATTATATATTCAAGCTGATTTATGATCAAACTACAGCGCCTCTTTGTATGCCGTCACTTCATCTAAAACGGTATGGTATTTGATTTGGACTGGTGTTATTAACCATTTGGATGTTAGGTAAATAACTGCAATGGTATCCAGTCATATTGTGCACAGTACATTCCACTCCAATAGGCATTCATTACAACTGAGCATCCTTTTTTTATATATTTTGATACTTTTGACAAATTATTGTATTTGGAGAACGTACGAGCCTTGCAACACCTTTGAAAAAAACATGTGGACCCTCAAGGGGACAAAGTAAATTTTTTTCAGGGCTTATAAATTGTATGTAGTAAATGTAAATGTAGTAAATCTCTGAATTTATAGGACCACACTCAAAAATGAGGCGGAAGTTACTTTTATGTTGTTTTGTGTCCGCCTCCGAATCAATGTCTATGGAATTCCTTCTTGCCCTCGTGGATAAAGCCGTATGTTGTATGACCTTGAAACAGTTCACGAGTTCATCTGAGTGTGGCTCTATTAAAAAAATATATAGATATATATAGATAGATAGATAGACAGATAGATATAGACAGATTTATATATATATATATATATATATATATATATAAACAAGGAAAGGCTGAAGCATAAAATTCCTCTCTAACTACTTCCCTACTAGGCCAATTATAACATTTTTCTCCTACATGTGAAAATCATATTTTTTTTTTTTGCTAGAAAATTACTTGGAAGCTCCAAACATTATGAGAGGCCCTAGAGAAAGTGATGGGCCTTGTAATTTTTTATGACGCGGTATTTGGGCAGTGATTTTTAAAACACATTTTTATAATGTGTATTTAAAAAAAATAAATTATGAATTTTAGTTCACACAAATACAATATAATACCCATGTTTTTGTAAACTCTAAAAGATGCTGTTATACCAATTAAAAAAATACTTAACATGTCAATCTTTAAAATTGCATACACCGATAAAACAAAGCCACACTATAGTACCTAAAAATCTTCATCACACTTTAAAAGCCTTTCACTATAACATTTGTGGTGATACGTCACATGTGTGTGCAAACCT